>NC_139347.1:201889385-202086885 GCF_055883805.1 Amblyomma maculatum | reverse complement strand
TGTATGTCCTCTACATTTGCCGTGAAGGTCAACTGAACGTTTGGCGGAAAGCGGTAGCTGTAACCGCCACCGGCTAATAAACTAAATAACACTAATTACATACGTAAGACGAGTCGCCTTCAGTGCGTTTAAGCACCATTCCGCATATTGCGCTACAATTACCAGCGCTTTAAGACAAGCTTAAGCTGGCGTGTTAAAATGCATCTTATATATATTCTTTACAATCTAATCGAAAATTTTGCTCCGGAACCTTTTATTGTTCATCCAAGGGTAGAGTTCAAGCTAACCGTAATATCCACTTCGGTCAGTGTTGGATGCTGGCGACAGTTTCTCTTTCCACGGTAGCATTCAAGGTTGTGTATGTAAATGAGTTTAGCAGCACAAACAGCCTGCAAGATTTGGATGCTGCATCAGTCTAATGGAAGGCTGCATCGATGTTTGGACTATGTGGGAGCAGTAGGATGGGTATTTCATTGCGTCTCAAAAAAAAATGTTTAAACATAACTTCCATGAAGCCTGAGACGAGAGTTCAATTGCGACTTCATGGTTCATGGCTTGAAAACCGTGCATATCACGAGGAATGGGGCGATGTAGACAAGACGTCAGCATGTGCGGTCTACCTCTCCTCTCTCAATTGTCAACAGCGCAGTTTTTATGAACCGCAGCATTTCTGTGCCTTCTTTCAGCCTATGAAATTTAGTTAGTTTTTAGGTCTTATTGAGTGTTACATTTCAAATAAAACATTTGAATATCAGGACGCATCTATCCCTTGTTTATAAATTTAGAATGTTGCATCTTGGGTGAAAAAGTCAGACAGACACCGCGAGTACTGAGTGTTAGAAACATCCCTCGCCTGAAAAGGTGGCTCATTTCAGCTCAAAAGATCCTCAACTTTGGGCTGCCATTTGCACCTCGCTCTCGCGTCCTGGGTTATCCGCTAGCAGGCTGTCAAGCGCTTGCTCCGTCGGCGTGGCGTGCCACTTCAGCAGTGCTGAGGGTCGCCGGCCGGTCGCCACCATCCTGGTTGCGCTCTAGGGGGAAGAAATGCCCGACGCTGATCCATGGACCGTGCAGTGGCCCCAGATCCGGCATTCGATCGATATCAATCGCAGCTCCCACGTCTCGAGGGTTGCGATTGTTGCTGACCTGGTCCGCTGGTTTCATCTATTATTCCCGGCATGGTCGCGAACCCTCTTCCTCCCCTTCTAGGCACCCTGATCAACGTCTGATTGGCCAGTCGGCACTCGGCGACACTCCGTCTTCTTTCAAGCCAAACTGCGTCGAGCGTTTCTGGGCGGATGATTTCTTATACGACGGTATAACGCTAACGTGAACGAAAGATACTCGGCTTTTCTGACCAGCAGATATGCTCTAATATGCAACGTGTAATCCGTATTTTAACCTCGCAGGACTATGTAAGATGGTCAACGTATGCCCTAACTGCTGATACAGAGTTCACTTTCCACAAGCTTTTACGGCAAATTATTGGGATATTAGAGATATCCCCGAAATTCAAGAATGCTCTCTTAACCCTCAGCCACTGTATGTTTCAAACATTGCTGTAATTTCAATATTTTTCTCATCTGAGTCGCAATCGGAAAATTACGGTTAAAAAGAGCAGCACATTCTACGAAATTCGGGCGCCTTGTGATAATTCATTCGCACGCTGCCTGATTTTGAAATGTGCAATTTTCGTGGCGTCAGTTGAGACGATTTCTATGGGCAACACTGCGTTTGTAACGGTACAAACAGTACACCCGCATTACTGCCCACTCCACGCGTGATCATGAAACTTTCAGGCCTGTATTTGGCTATCTCAGACATTTTATGTTGTCCGTCATGATTTCCGCGCTTCATTTCCACCATCCAAAGAGCATAAGAGCGATTTTAGAATACTGTATGTGACGTCACAGTTTCGTCGGCTGGAACGTCGCTGATCCATGAAAGCAGTTTCTTTTTCTGTTTGCTGTGTTTTTTGTTTCAATATAGTTCGCCTTGAAATTTATAAAAATGGGTTCTTTGCGTTGGAGTCGGTACACACCGAGAAAAGTTTAGTTTGTGTTTTGTGAGGTTTGAAAACTCAAAATGATGAAAATACCGCAGGATTTGCCCTTTAAGATGCAGGAGGAAACAACGCCACGCGTGCAACCTACAATATTTGCGCAGAAGTGCAGCACACGTCAAATGTGCTCGTAGACGCACTTTAACATTCATGCGTTCTAGTGAAGCGCTTTCTGTTCGTGTAGTGGTGAGAGCAGAGTGCTTGCTCTGTGATCTGAGGCGATATCGGTACCGGTACCGGATGCGGTATCGGTGAGTTCATGATCTGTGAGGCGATATCGGTACCTATGCGTAATGCCGTGCAATACATTGTCAGTGCAACGTGCTGTATGTTTCTTTCTTCATTGTGATCTAAACAGGCTCTGTGCGAGCTTTGTACGCTTCGCGCAACTTCAACCTCGCAGACGGAGTACGGTTAGGCAACGCATGCGTGGGTCCTAAGCTCTCCACAGCGTTCATCTTTAAAGTAGAAGTTAACGTGTCTTCGAGGTTGCATAATGTGACGTCACGTGACTCCTAACTTCCTTCACTAGAGCAACAATGCAGTTTCTCCACAGTCACCAATATTTTACAGACGTAGACACCGATGGGATAGAACGTTAAGACTAGTGCGAACAGTAAATTATAAGCACCCCTTTGAGAGCCCTGTGAAGCCGTTGATCTTGCACGGAAGCGCTGGTAAATAACACCGTACTCTAAGATGCCGCCTGATAAGAGCCCAGAGGCAGCTCTCAGGTAGTCAGTAATTTCATCGACCCTCGTTCAGATTCTTGGAGCCTGTTGGCCTCGAACGACTCTTTGAGCGCTTCAGCTGCCTGCCGCCTGATCGACATCAGTAAGTTGCAGCTTAACCAAAGTGCACTCGAATTTATACGAGATCAGTGATGTCGAACGTATAGGCACCTATTGAACGGAATGCGCGTGATGCAAGTTTTACTGCTTCAGTAAAAGTTTTTCTTATTTATTTTCAACTAACCATAGCCCTTAAGAAAAAATTAAGATGTTTGTCAATCAATCTTCTATTCCGGTCAGGTGATCGTAAAAGTGCTCATTTGAAAGTTCCGATGCAGTGCACGAGTTAACAAACAAGTCGGAAAGCGGCGTGAGTTCTTAACATTTCTTAGCATTGTTTTAAGTTGACCTACAAAATGAAGACTGGTTGATAAAAGTTTCCCGCAGCTTACGACTTAAGGTCTTGAAGTTGCAGCTGCATTTTGTCATTTCCATCACAAAACGAGCCAGTACGTTGGATCCATATCCGCTACCTGGCTGTGCCCTTCATAACAAATAAGAAAAAAGTAATAACTCTCAACGTAGAACTTTTCATTGCAGCCTAGTGCTTTAGGCACCAGGGATTGTTATACGCTGTCCTACATCACTTGACTATTTCTCTTGACGACCATGCAATGCTTCCGAAACTGACGGTTTTGTCAACGCAGCAACGCTATGAAAGAGCAACACGAGGTTAACTAGAAGCTGCTCTCAATTAATGCCGACAGTGCGTGCCTGCGCAACTCTGACAACAGCGCAATGGAAACGAAAAGTGATAAACTGGGTGCGTCCTTCATTTCCCTGTATTAACAGTTTGATCGTGGGGAACATATAGCTGCTGCCGATATCCCTTTTATTCAGCCGGTCTCTATGGCAGCAGATGTTGCTCATTGAAGTTTACTCCTTTAATTATTGGTTGGTTGGTTTGTGGGGTTTAACGTCCCAAAGCGACTCAGGCTATGAGAGACGCCGTAGTGGAGGACTCCGTGCACTGACATCGCACAGCACACGGGCGCCTTGCTTTTCGCCTCCATCGAAAAGCTGCCGCCGAGGCCAAGATTCGATCCCGCGTCCTTGGGAACAGTAGTCGAGCGCCGTAACCACTGCGCCACCCCGGCGGGGTCTTTTAATTATTGGTTGCAGGGATGCAGTGCTTCCCAAACTACTAACCATTGCAGAGTCTTTAGTCTTTTTCGTCGTAGAGTGTACGTGACAAAAATACTACATGATGATTACCACTATGAGAGTCTTTCAATGCCTTTTTCGCCGTGACTGTCCAACGTACCTCTCTGGAGGAGCTTTGTGCGCTGCCAGCGGCGGCCGTAGCAGGGTACGACGTACATTCTGGGACACGACCGCTCAATGGAAGCCCGCCTCCATTGAGCGGCCATGCAGAAGGCATCGGGCGGTCGACAGCGAAGTGAACTGACGTTACATCGTGGCGAGTCAGCACGGAGTACGTTTCAAATTCTTTACTGTGTTCTGCCTGGTATGGTCTGCGCGACGGTCTGTAAAATAGCACGTGCTTGGTGCGTACCTGAGGCGTCGCCCACACAGATGCTAAAAGAAAAAATAACGTCGATATTCTGCTTACCTATTGAGAGCGAATGGCGCAAAAATGTGGAGCAGTGCTGTACCGCAGGAAGACAATTCCTTGCTTTGATTCGCCGCAAGTGCGTGTCTGCGAAATGGGCCGCGACGAGTGGCACTGTTTGCAGGCACCAATGGCTAGTTGAAGGTGGCCTTGCAGCGCGCTTTTCGAAAACTTTTTCTGGACGCCATAGCGAGCATTTTAGTTGACCTCCTGCGTATTTTCCGGGGTCCGCCCGCCCCACACTGCAAAATTGTGCCAAGGATCATCTAGAAACATCGGACCTTCGATGCAGCGTGTAATGTGCGTGATCCCATCTTACACAAGTGCTGCGGAGAATGACTCAGGTAATGAAGGTGACCATACCGGGTATCTTGTTGCATACTTCTTCTTTACATGGACGTGAAGAAGCTTGCAACCACGGCAGATGCTCCAGCTGCATACAATTCTTAAAGAACACATATCAGGAACCGACTGGTTTGACTCTCATAAAAACTAGTTGCTGTTAATAAGTGCCTTCGATCGCCTCTTCGGCCTTTTGAAGATGGTAAAAGGTTACGTAGGGGAGTTCGCCGCTGACAAGGTTCTATTCTTGAATGGTCATCGTCAGAAGCATATTGCTACGTTATTCTACCGGTAATATGGTTACCCACCATCAATGTTGTGGCAGCCACGTCAGAAGTTTACATTTTGGTTTCGGATCTTGAGCTCTACTATTTACATTTCTCGATGTCGTTTACCGCAATACGAGGTCATGTGAGACATAGTTTCAAACTGGCAGGCCAGCTTGGCCATCGCATAGCAGCAACGGATGTATACCCCGCTGACCAAGTAGTACTACAGGTCTCCTCCATTCGGTCGCACTTTCTGCACCAATTCAGGCGGTGCGGCACGCACGAATTCTCGAGCCGCACTCGAATCGCTCGTACTTCCGTATCCTCCTCTCTGTCAATCATCTCTCTTGCATGTAGTGTTAGTTGTTTAGCGCGCTCCGTAGCGGACCTACAGCAGACGACTCCGCGGTTATGCTTATTTTTGTAAACGGCGCTTCGCGTTTCTGGCATATTTGCCGCGTGCTACACGGCATGCTGGTCACTTAGTAGCACGACAGATAATTGTGCATAGCTGGATGGTGAGCGTTGGGGGTTTAGGGGGGGGGGGGGGGGGGGGGGGACATGTGAATGATTAAAATACTCTTGATGACTATTTGCAACACGTTCCTTTTCTCCATTTAGTTTCCCCTTTAGCATTCAGCATGTGGCAGCATGAGTGGCACGTCTTCTTAGCGTAGCGGGCTTTGGTACCTTTAGTCAAGCCTAGCGCTTCGGTCGCTGCCGGGCTTCGGTAGCGTTGCGCGGAACTTTTGTCCATTCCTTACTACAATCAATCTACCTACGCCTAGGCTTAGTCGGTCGCAACCACTCCGCGGCTACCGGCTGCGCACCGGCGCGACACGTTTGTAACCTGCTGCAACGCAAGAGTGAAACCCGTACTGACAGTTGTATAGCAACGAGAGACTCGTAGCGGTGGTGTAGATTGGTTATCTTTGTGGTATATTTTTGTTTAGCTATGTGTAATTGGTTCATATTTAGCGGAATCCCCAAGGGTGGTGTAGATTTCTAATAGGGGAGTAATTACTCATTGATATCCTCCCAAGCGCAGCAACGTCTACCAGTCAAGGAAAGCTGTACATGTTTTTTAGAAACTTTGCAGTTGAAGAAAAATACTACTTGCCCACATTAACGTATGCACATATAATATGAGGAACACTCTGATCTAAAGAAAATGTTTCTTTGCAACCGCAGGTCGCGCTTTCTTTGGGCGCCAATGCCGGGCTCCACCCTCCTAAATAAGAATTTGGTGCAGCGATAAAAACTATTGCAAATTGAGCGTGGTTAAGACTCGCTGACTGGAGATGCAACCAGCACACAATAAAAACCGAAACGCAGCTACGACGGCAGATAATAAAGTCGGAAAGAAAGAATAAAATTTACTGCAAGTCACAACTTGCGCGAGGTCAAACGAGTAAAATAAACGCGACACGGTGAGCTGAGAAAACAAGCATGTTCATAGCAGAGAATTAAACCATTGAAGCCATTCCAAGTAAACCTTGGCCCTGGCTATTCAAAATTCGCTAAGTTCGAAGCACAAATCCTTTGAAGCATACTGCTGATGCGATCAACATTAGGTATTTAAAAAGCCTCCGTTATATTGTATATTGTATATTGCAAAGAAATTAAATCAACAGATCATTTTTTTTTTCACTTCTGCCTGTGGTTCGCATCTCTCCGCAAAATTTACTTAGCAACTCCCCTTTCGAGATTAGGCTTTCCACTAACTATTCCAGTTCTCCTCCCCGTCGGGGCAGCGTCAAGGGATTTGCCTTAAAACCAGTGTGCGATTCTATCCATGACTACATAATTTCAAAGGGTAGATTCCGTATATTGTAGATTGTGGCAAGCTCTCCAAGAGATGGGAGTTCCAATTCACCTCATCCGTCTTCTCAGGAATCTGGTATGAAGGACAAGAGGCCAGTCAGAACTGGGCATAGTCTTACTGATTGGTTTCCGATTGAGAAAGGAGTGAGGCAAGGCTGCATACTGTCGCCCTGCCTATTTAACCTATATGCAGAGTGCATCATGAGGAAGGCCGGTCTGGACGAGTCTTTAGCTGGAGTGAAGATTGCTGGAAAACGTATCAACAACCTTAGATATGCGGATGATACCACTTTAATGGCAGAAAGTGAAGTGGAACTCAAGAGACTTCTGATGCGCGTACAAGAAGAGAGTGAGAAGTTTGGGCTTAAACTCAACGTTAAAAAGACAAAGATCATGGCGTCTTGCCCTATCAAGTCCTGGAGCATCAATGGACAAGAAGTGAAAGCTGTGACAGATATTTTCTTCTTGGGCTCCAAGATTACCTCGGAAGGAGACTACAGCCATGCAATTAAGAGACGCCTGTTTCTGGGAAAGAGAACAATGGTTAGCCTTGACCGCCTAGTAAAGAGCAGAGGACATTAGTCTGCCAACCAAGATCCGTATAACTCGTGCTATGGTCTTTCCAGTTGTGTATGGATGCGAGAGTTGGACTGTGAAAAAGGCTGACCGCCGAAGAATTAACGCGTTTGAATTGTGGTGTTGGCGAAGACTCTTGAGAGTTCCTTGGACTGCCAGAAGATCAAATCAGTCGATATTGTCGACCACAAACCCTGACTGCTCATCGGAGGGTCCAATTCTAAGTTAAAGCTCAGCTAATTTGGTCATCTGATGAGAAGAGTCGCTGGAGAAAGATTTGATGTTGGGAAAGGTTGAGGGTCATCGGAGAAGGGGAAGACAGCGAACGCGATGGTTAGATGGCATCCTCGAGGCGCTGCAGATGAAGTTATGTGATGTTAGGAAGATAGTGAGAGACTAGAAAGCGTGGCGTGATATGGTCCATAGGGTCACGAAGAGTCGGACACGACTGAACGACTGAACTGAACTGAGCTCAATGGCCAGAAACTCAGCAGCGAAAATTGACGTATAGTCTGGGACCCGAAATGAATATCTTCAGTCAAGAGCCTGGGAGCATATGCCCATAGCTGCTTTCTCATCCTGCTGAGGGACATCTGTAAAAATGACAATATATTTCGGAAGGAGACACAATCTCTCCAGTACTATTCACAGCGTGTTTAGAGGAAGTATTCAGAGACTTGGAATGGGAGCAGTTAGGGATAAGGGCAGATGGAGAATACCTCAGTAATCTGCGATTTGCTGATAACATTGCCTTGCTAAGCAACTCGGCGGATGAACTGCAAATAATGATTGATGACCTAGACAGGAAAAGTAGAAAGGTAGGGTTGAAAATTAATATGCAGAAGACTAAGGTAATGTTCAACAGCCTCGGGAAGGAACAGCAGTTTACATTAGGTAGCGAAATACTGGAAGTAGCAGGCGAATATGTCTACATAGGACAGGTAGTAAGCGCAGATCCGGACCATGAAAAGGAAATAACAAGAAGAATAAGATTAGGATGGAGCGCATTTGGCAAGCACTCGCAGGTTATGACTAGCAGCTTACCGGTATCGCTCAAGAGGAAAGTATACAACAGTTGCATCTTGCCTGTACTCACCTATGGGGCTGAAACGTGGAGGCAGCGTTCTACTTAAGTTGAGGACAACGCAGAGGGCTATGGAATGAAAAATGGTAGGGGTAACATTAAGATATAGAAAGCGTGCAGAATGGGTCAGAGAAATAACTCAAGTTACCGACATTCTAGTGGAAATTAAGAAGAAATGGACATGGGCAGGACATGTAGTGCGAAGAGAGGATAACCGACGGTCGCTGAGGGTAACAAACGGGATTCCAAGGGAAGGAAAGCGTAGCAGGGGGCGGCATAAAGTTAGGTGGGCGGATGAGATTAAGACGTTCGCAGGAGTCAAGTGGATGCAGCTAGCACAGAACCGGGTTACGTGGAGAAATATGGTAGAGGCCTTCGCACTGCAGTGGGTATAATCAGGCTGATGATGACGATGATATTTCGGAAAATTTTCTAGGTAGTCCTCTATAAGCGCATTTATTACTTTGGCAGACAAACGCTTAGCATTCCCTGGGAAGGTGTCATCAACTGAGATTATAGTATCAGGGCGCCGGTGGTTAGCTTGTACTAAAGAGGTTACTGATACTGAAAGTTTCGATAGCAGGGAATTAGTAAACACAGGCTGATGGAGCTTATACCTGTCAAAATATTATCAAAGAAGCATGATGGGGTCGAAGTAAATATGAGGTTAGCCACTCCAGGGAATGGCTCCAAAGACCTTAAATATGTTAGCAGAGTTAGAAGCTGAAACCGCGAATTTAGATTAGGTATCCGAGCTTCCATGTATAGCAAAGCATTGACCACTGATTTGGGCAGACCGAAACAAAGGCGCAGAGCTCTTCGTTCCAAAACTAACATAGGCTCAAGCTCGTACCATGGGCAGCCAGAAAAGAGAATGGAGCCGAATTCAAGCATTGGTCGTACGTAGGTCTTATAAAGCAAGAGCAGAGTGTCCCGAAACATACCATATTTCTTATTGCTGATTGTTATCGACCGGCCAAGGGTACGTTCACCTTTAAGCGCGAGGCTTCTAATTTGAGGCCTCCAGTCTAAATGTGGGTCGTATAATACACCCAAATATTTAATAGAATCAATCTACGGGATTAGGACAGAATGATAAGACAAGGAAATGTAAACGGGGGTTGACTGTGGGAATACTAGGATGGCACATTTGTTGACATTTAGAGCTCGCCTTAGGCTATCCAGCCAGACCTCTAGAGAATTTAGAAAAATTTGCAACAAATGATATAGGTTGTGAATAATTGTGGCAGAAGCAAAAAAAGCTATATAGTCTGCATATACATAAACTTTGACAGCCGGATGAATAGGAATGTCACGCATAAATATATTGAACATTAACGGCGACAGGACTGCTCCCTGGGTTACACCTCTTGACTGGGTATAAGTGTTGGAATTTAATCCATTCTTTGTGCAGAAGAATGATCTATCCTTTAAAAATTCCCGAATCCACGCAAAGATGTATAATGGGACATGTACACCAACTAGCTTATGAGACAAAATGCTGTACTTAACGCTGTCGTACGCCTTGGCAATATCTAAAGTAACTAGAGCTGAAACCTGTTTTTGCCTCATGCCAACCATTATACGACTCTCCAAGTCTACTTGTGTGTTTCAAATTGAGTCTCCCTGTCGGAATCCAATCTGAGCCTCGCTAAAGCCTTGGAAGGATAGAACATGATCCGTGAGAGAAGAGAAGACTATTCGTTCTATGAGCTTAACTAAATAGGAAGTGATAGCAATCAGCCGAATGTTGTCGAGATCGAACCCTTTCCCCAGGTTGCTCAGTAGTAAAATTATTTTCGATGTTTTCCAAGCTTGTGGAATCCAAGCTTTTTCCAAAGACCAATTCACAATCTGCAATAGGTCCGAGGCAAAGTCTTTGAATAGTATTTTCAGCATGGCAGCAGATATTCTGTTAACTCCAGGGGCAGCCGATTGCAGGCAATTAACACCAGACATTAAATCAGATATAGTTACCTCAGTGAAGTTTCTACCAAACTGCAATCGCGCTGAAGAAAAGATAGTGCAAGCTTGAAAGCGCGCCGCAAGGCCTCGGGCAATTGATTCCAATTGATCTAATTCATTTTTTTAGACAGAACAGTGGACTGGGTGGCATGAGAGGAGGGTAAAACGTTTGTAGGTTCCATGTATTTATAGAGAGACTTACAGTTGACTGGGTTAGACAAACAGGTGTTCAGATTCTCATTATATTCCTCCTTAGCCTTGGGCATTGTTCTTTTAAACGAAGCTGAAAAGAATTTGTAATTAATCCAGTTGTTTGGGCACAGATTATGGGCTAGGCGCTTCCATGCGGCTTTCCTCTGACGATAGGCGTTTTCACATGCTTCATTCCACCAGCTCGAAGGAGTCTTGCTTTTAATGGCAGACTGAACTGTAAACTTTGATCGCCGAGTTGCGTCTAAAACTGAAGACAATACTTCAAGACCGCGATTCGATTTATTAGAAAGGGCAGATGACCCGAAGGTCTCTCCTAGACATTTCTTGATTAGGGTAATGTTGACAAATTTACACCTAATCGGATTACATGCAATGTTGAAAGTGATAGGGTAGTGGTCACTTGACGTACCTAAGTCTATTGTAGACCACGATGATACAGCAATACCATTTGTAGCTAATGTTAAATCGATAGCTGAATGCGAATTTGCTATCATATAAGTATAGGCGCACTATTATAACATTGAACGTCATTTCTAGACAACCAAGACTAAAGTAACTGCACACTATAGTCTGTTCTTAAACCCCATATGACATGATGGGAATTAAAGTCCCCAGCCAAAACTACATTTAGGTTAATTGTCAGCAAAGCTTCTAAACAATCTGTTCTACTGACGCTTGTGGGAAAGTAGATATTTGCAATAATGACCGGGACACACTGTGGGACAAATAACTCAACGGCAAGTATCATACAATCACGCTCCATAAATTCATGAACCACTTTAGCCCAATGAACTAGATTTGCTGAAATCAATGTTAACAAGCCTCCGCCCCTGCCGTGTGGGCGATCAGCTCTAAAAACACGGCAATTTTTAACTGTGAAAGGACGATTGAGAGAAAGCCAAGATTCTTGCAGTAAGATAATATCAGGGGTAATTTTAAGAAAGTGCTGTAGGTCGTCGAAAAAAGATAAGATAGAGCGACAATTCCACTGGAGTACAGAGATTCCCGCCATGATTATTGCTTTAAAAATTAGGCTGCAACAGCTTCTTTCAACACATTCGTTTTCTTTGCAATTGCTTGAGTACCTTTCTTAGAATTGACATGCGGATGGTCCGATTTAATTGTATAAGAGAAAGCACGATGCTTCTGAGATGGGCAGGCCAACTCAACATCTGGCTGACATGCGGTAGAAATAGGGATTGGGTCAGTATCGTTTGCTTCCACAGGCATGGACGCACAAGAGGAGGTAGATTGAATGTTATCTAATGTTTTATAGGAAATTGAGCAGGTAGACGGTGTTAGGGTATCTATATAAGGACGACGATGTAGCCTGCGC
Organism: Amblyomma maculatum; assembly: GCF_055883805.1. NCBI lineage: Eukaryota > Metazoa > Arthropoda > Arachnida > Ixodida > Ixodidae > Amblyomma > Amblyomma maculatum. Next base: position 202,074,850 of record NC_139347.1, on the reverse strand, counting down.
GGAAATTACTTGCTACAAAGCATCGCTGAATATATTAATAAAGCGATCAATTACCCCAGCAACAGCCTTCTCTACTACAGCCACAACCGACTTTGTTACGCTTGCTTCAACATCAGGAGTTGAGGTGCAGACAACATTTGCGTATGCCCTCGGTATTTTTTTTTTTTTTTTTGCTACTAGGGCATACGCTTCTGCGCGCGAGCACCTGTCGAGTTGAATGATGTCTAGGACACCGGCCCACTTTGGACAAGTGGGATAATCAGCTGTGTGACTGGATTGGCAAAGGCAGTAGCTAATAGACTCAGAAATGCAGTGATCTGAAGCATGATCACCGCTGCAAACGCGGCAGAGCGTTGCCGACTTGCGCGCTTTGGCACTGTGCCCAAAACGCCAGCAAGTTTTGCATTGTAATAGCCGCGGAAGCAAAGGGTCAATACGGTATATAATTTTCCAAGCTTTAATTTCAATGGGGCAAGAGGACCCTGCAAATGTGGCAATTAATGACTCCGTTGCTACGCGTGAGCCTCCAGCCTGTCTGCTACAGCGGTACACTGACATGATACCAACACCGGCGTCATGAAATGAAGGTCCTCAAGAATCTCTGCTGGCGTAGCGGAGGAATCAACCTCGCGGATGATTTCCTTCACGCATGCCAGCTGTTCTGGAATAAATGCCTTCACAGGCAATGAGGCAAATGAAGTGCAACGCAGTAAGTCAGCAACGCAGTCCGGCTCATCAGATTTGCATAATAAATCTCTTCTACCAAATGCTCGCACCTCCGAAATCTCCAGGTGTCGGTTGGTTGCAGCTTTCAGTTGATCTTGGATTAGACGAGGATTTTTTATTTTAATTAATCCATCTCCAGCAGGAATAAGTGCCATAGGGATATGTTTGGCACCATTTGCAGAAAAGCATTTTAGAGGTAAAACTGGCGAACCAGTTTACCGGACCTGAGCTCGGGAACGATAACGTCATGGCCGTAGCCCTAGCTAGGCATGGAACCTAAACCACAAAGGGAAAACCGGCAAAATCCCCCACTCACAGAATGGCCTCACCAGTTCACAATCAGAAGAGTCCAAGACAGGCAGAGGACCAAGCCGCAGGCAACAGGAATGCAGTCACAGAATCGCAGAGCGGCGAAGAGGAGAAGAGCCGCGGAGTCGAGAAGCAATGCGCAGGGGCCAGTTTCTCAGGCGGCGGCAATTCGCACTCCGGTTCCAGCTTCCACTGTTACACCGGTCGGATTAGAATGCGTCAGTGAATCGCGGTGGTTGAGGCACGCGCCAGATAAAAAACCCTCTGTAAGGCGCCCTTAGCGGCTCTTCCTCTATCGAACTTTCGCCGTATCATCATGAACAGTAAAAATACTGAACGGCTACTGCACTATGCAACACGAAATTCGGCGACAGCTACTAAGGTACTTCGTTTAGTGATATATCGAGGTAGAGAACTGGCGAGCGACTACCAGATACGTATGATAAGACACTAATAAAGCACTGTCTTTATTTTACCGCACTCACTTCTTCTGTTACCCCTTCTATACAGTCCGTCTCTTAAGGCTCACAGCACCACCAACGCTACTGCGCAGTACATATATCCCATTGTATGCTACGTAATATAAGTACTCCGACTTTCCACGCTTTTTAATGGAGCAGCGATCATAGCGAAAGCCGTAGTGTCCACTCTACAGTCCATATATTTAAAGGAGAAGCTATTTGAGCGATTGAATCTATTATACCTAACAAGTACCAGAGTGCGTGTACTTCCCTGACTATCCAGAAAACCTTCTGCGCAGGTACCGAGTTATATTCGAGATATGTTGTAGCCCAGGCATGGGCAAAAGACTACAAAGCGAGATCAAACGCAACGATAAAAAACACATTCAAGTGTTTGGCCGTGTATTATGTTATGATTCTAGACACACAGCTGCATGCTGCATAGACACAGAAGCTATGAATTGATGTTCAAAGTCGCATGTTGAGCACGGGAGGGGGCACGCTTCCACTTTTATAAAGCCCTGAGCTAAGAATGTCCCCTTGTGCTGAAACTTCTATCCACGTTAGGCAGCCGCATCTGTCCAGACGTATTCCAAAGCAGGTTAGTTAGGTCTGCATCATCAGCTAGCAGTGCCTTTGAGCCGCATAACTACGAATATCAGTTAACTGTGCACTGATTTTGTCAATTCTGCCATACAGCAGAACAATTCGGGCTAATGCTGCGAGCGTCCATGGGCATAGGACGCCACCAGAGGCTCAAATTTAAAAAGCAGATGTATTCTTACCAGACTAACTGTGCCGTGCTGCCTCGAAGTCAACAATGGCTGCCTTATCTCAATCAAAATATCTAATGATACTTCCAACGCATTCATTCAACTCTTGGTAAAGGTATGGCGGACGTCAATATAGGCCGGTGGCTAAAATCACGTCTAACGTATGTCGGCATCAAGCTTGCTCCGCGTAAATGAAGCTCAGCCTTCCCGACTCTCGAAGCTGTGCTAAGAAGAGTTTACTGCAAATTCGCAGGTAATTGTCTTCAGTGAGGGTTGTGTAAGGCGAGTACTGCTTGTCACGGGCACAGGTTGCTTGCAACCATGAGGCAGGCGACGCGACGTACAGCAGCGGAGACTCACGATCGAGCAGTTTTTGTTTACAAGCAAACTTTTAAATTGCCTCCTCAATCTGCTAGAATGTAAGGTAGCAATATTTAGCATCTACGCTGTCGGCGACCCGGACACAACACGCACGTCGCCGTGCAGAACACACATTGGTACGTTGTAATTAATTCGTATACGATATGCTATGCTTCTGAACACACCGACGGAGGGAATACGATATTTCTCATTCAATCCTTCCTTTAGATTTTTCCGCACAGCTATGGCAAAAGCCATGCCGAAAGACACGCTGCACTGTAATGCATGGCTGTACAACCGGAAAACCGGAAACGTGAAGGATCCGATTTCATACGAACAGCGATGTTCTTTGGATATTTAAGGAAGAACCAGAAAATTAAATCCTCACCTGCATGCAGATTTGTCCTTCGTTTTCGTTTTATGGCCTTAAAGACCCATTTCGGAGGAGAAGGATAAGGAAGAGGAAAATGAGAAAGAAAGGCAGGGAGGTTAACCACCCTTTTCGGGATATTGCATAAGGGGTGGGATTACATATCCTAAGTGAACGTTACAATTTTTGAACGTGGGAGGAACATTCGAATAAAACGCTAAATATTCTATGTACGCGCATAAATTTCGCGTGTATGCATTGTGAGCCGATCGAATGGTCACCGCGTCGTCCCAAACGAGCAGAAGATATGCGGCGCCTGACTTCAGAACACAAGAAATTCACCCATGCTTGCGTATAAATAGCCAGGCGTACATATGCATTTCAACGCTGCTCTCCAGTGACTAATACCAAGCAGTACACATCCGAAAGACATGCCGTTTTTCGCACACGCACGAAGTGTACAGTTTATTGCCACGCTCGAAGTGTGCGCGCGTCAGACGCCATTTCGCTCCATTTAGGACAGTGTGTAGACAAGGGGAAAACAGCTAAGGATAGCCGCCGCGCGACTCACACTTGTGCAGTTTTGACAACTTGTATTCAATTACGATCAAACCACACCATCATATCTCCAGTGCCCAACCCATGCGAAAGTCTCGCTTGCTACGTACAGGTGCTGGCATAAGTAAACGGAGCACGCTTTCCCATTCAAATTAAAATCGCGCCTTCAGCCCCGGACATAATTAAACAATATTTGTCCAAGTGAAAAGGCCCTGACGTCTACGACCGGTTCGCATAACCATGACCTTCAGTTTCAACTAGGAAACGTGTGAACACATTTTAGGAGAAAATAACATGCTCCGTTTACTTTTGTCCGCACCGGTACGTGAAATTTATAAAACCGACGTACCCGGGGAAACGTGACGGGTTCGTCCGACGTATCTGTGGCCACAGATCCGCCTTCAACCGCCTTCAGATCCCGCCAGAGGCGCCCAGAACAAAACGTACCGGTCTCGTCCGACGCACCTTATGCACAGCTAAATTTGTTGAACAACCTTGAAACCACAAAATCGAGCCACGATGTGCGGCATATACTTCTAGCGCTGATCCTTTCGGGATGTATGATGTACGAACACTGCCAAGAATTTTCTTTGGGCTTTCAAGCTAGCTTCTCTAACCGCTATTCCCAAAGATATGGCTCTACCCACCGCCTGGTCGTTTCGCATTCTGTACACCTCCAGCAGCCTCTGTCATCGCAGATACGAGAAGCCGTTCCACACACTTGCACCACATCACTCGCTTGGCCCGGGAATTATACCGCGGGTAACACTAGCATTTATTAGAAAGGAAAAAAAAAATTAAATACGGTAAACGCCCTCCCCCTGTTGCAACACTAGAGTAGACATCATATGATTCAAAAGAAAGATTTGAGAATGCATTGGTAAACCGTAATCAGATGTGAATGCGATAGCACAAGTGAGACTATGCTCTTGGGCCATGATCCTCACCCCTCTGCTCTTTCTCTTTGACATCCCTTCATTCCTCTTTCCCGGTGTAGAGTGTGAAAACGAGAAAACATTCTCGTTAATCTCCATGCAATCCCCACTTTCTATTTCTCTCCCTTGTCCCCATCTGCGCGAAACCCTTGCATTATATGCTCCCTCGCCACACGTCGCTTTCCATGATAAGTTTCCTAGCTAGTCATTTATTGCCTCCTTTCCCACTCGCGCAACTGAGGCTGTGCGAGGCGCGAGGACATCTCTATACTTCCATCGTTATCGCGAAATCCGCGGATTTGGCACCCTTTACCACTGCTGAACGCATGTGTCGCTGTGATGAGCAGGTAGAGGGCTTGCTTCTCGCGTCACATGAGACTGGAATGTAATCCCCATTTTCCACCTTTACCCATTCTTTTTACTGACAATGCAATATTTGTCCATGAAAGAAAGGAAACGCACTAATAAAGGCTGGAGAAAGTTCGTGGGGAACACATGTATGTCACAGGCCTAAAGCGATGAGATAAAAAAGCAGTAGGGTGAATACGTGTGAACAAAATTTTCAATTAAACTTTTTCTGCAAACAAAGAGGGACAAAAAAGAAAAGGTACCCGGGCGCAAGCACACCAGGGCAGAAAAACCAACTCCCACGTGACGTGTGACATATAGTGAAATTTGATTGGCTGCACGAAAGTGACTTCCGAGAGCTGTTCAGCCAATCCTCATTTAGCGTAACAATAGCAGCATTTTTGTTTAAAACGGGAAGCGTAAATATATCGTGTTAAATGTGATACCTCTTTCAAAACAGCTACACGCAGACTTGCTGGCAGTTCTCTTGACCGAGTGTGTTTTCCAAACACCTGTTGAAGGGAAAGAGGCGACAAACCGGAATGCCAAGTCCTTCCTTTCAAGAAACAATGAAACATCTTTTTTCAAGACACTTAGTAAATATGTTGCAGCCAAGTCAAACGGCAGCCCCACTCCTAAAGGAAAGTGAAGTGAGCATCAGCGAAGGAAACTACTTACTCACCCTCGAGAAGCATCATCAGCCAAAACGAAAAGTGTCACCCGAACAACGGCCGGAATGAGATAAAGCGTTTCAAACGTCCGCGTTTAGAGGGAGGGACTTCGCGCAGCGCGGTACGTGTTTTCTTTCTCGCGGACATGTTTCGGGAACGGCAGTGGCAGCGACAAGCTTTAAAAGGTCGCTAATATTCGGGGCGCGCGTGCCAACGGACCTTCCTTCTTCCCCCGACACCCTTCCCCAAGCACCCTTAGGAAACTGGTGGCGTAGCGAAGGGCTAACGAGTACCCCAGCTCAACGCTTTGTTTCGCGACACCGCCTGGTGGCGGCATTTGCATGGACATTATTATTCCTCGCCTAGGAAAGGAAGGGACGCAGTCGGGAAAGGGCCACGCTGTAGCGACGACGACGACAACGCGCTCGCAGAGGGACAAGGACTGTTTTCCAACGCGGTCTCCCGCGCGCGCCTGGCGCCTCGCACCCTTCTTGCTCCGACGCCCGACGCCGCCACCGGGTTCATCATTCTTCGCTGATGAGGGCCCACGCAAAAAGCAAGAGAGCCGCCACAGCCGCCGTCGCGGCGCTTCGGGCACCGTTGGCTGTGCATGGCCCTGACACCACCGCCGAAGAAGAGCAGCGTTGTGCGGGCTCCGCTCATCAGCGTTTTGTAATGCGCGTTTTTTCCATTTCCGCTTTGCTTTCATTTTGAGGAAGTACTCCGCTATGATTGCATTTCTTCTCACCTTTCGCAGAAGGGCACTTATCGCTTTCTAATTATTTAATAGTATTGAGAGAGAAATACAAGCGGGGGAGAGTAGATGAAAGATGAGGCACAAAGAGTCGTTGCTCATCGCGCCTGACACGTGGAGGTTCTGAGCCCACCAGCAAGTAGTGCAGTTGCATTTCCTTCTGTTTTTCATTCTGAACTTGGACAAATAGCTTTACTTGCGGTTCTCATTGATTACATCAGATAGCAGATACAAATTTCTTGGCTATCTTCAATTGCGAAAACTTTTGGGCTAAACGAGAGGGGCTAGATCAGCAAGGAGATCAACTCTCCTTGCTCTTCATTGCACTTATATGCAATGCAGGTTTCCCTAAAACAGGCTGTAGATGACTGCTTGCTAGAGTAAAACTGATACCTTGGGTCCTCAAGAGTCATCCTCCTTTTATGTGCGCACTGCGTGTTTCTTAACAGCCATTTCAGAGTAGTGGCAACGTTCAGTTTAATTGCCACTATTCCAATACACAAATATTCCTAACGAACATCGTTTACTACCATATCCACGAGAAATGACTGCAAAAGAGCTAGTTTGTCTTATGCTCACAAATGCCTGTCTATGTCGTTGGCTTTTTGTCGGATAATTGCACTTCGCGTTCTATTGTTCCGTCTTCGTTCCTTACGTTGTGCTTCTCTGCGTTGCGGAACTTACTAAAACAAATTATGTACAGGGTCGTCCACTTCTAGCTAGAACACGGTCACTGCTTTTAAAGCAACATTGTATCTGACGCAGGCAGATATCGATGCAAAGCGATACAAACACACAGAGACACGGATGTGCTGCTTCACATGGCCAGCCACTTTTGATTGCTGCGTGGCCGGGTCGGATGCAATGACACCTTGAAAGCAGTGACCGTGTTCTAGCTATAAGTGGACGAGGCTGTACATCGACACGTAGTTGCTAAGGCCCAAAAGTAGACCGTCGCTACGTAGTGCGCAACATTCTGGCAGCACTTCCACTATTTCAGCCCCTTAAGATGCTGTTTTACGCGATTTCGTACGCAGCTTGCTCCGCCGAAAAGGCGCCGTCATCATAAACAGCTGTCGGTAAAAATCATTAGTTGGCAAGGTCGTTACGTCACATCCACGTGGTCTAGCATGAGAATTTTAAGCCCACATATTTAAATAAAGCCAAATGAACAAGGGGAGGGGAGAAATGAGGTCAGAATTGGCGGGAACTTTCGGCCAATAGAAACAGGTTAGGAAATAAAAGTAATTCAACAAAGTAACATTGCAGCCACTGAGGTTCTAACATAAAACCTCTGCATGCCAAGCGGGCACGTAACGTTGGCCACTACGTGTTACCAAGTATCAAGCGCGTGTTAGAAGGGTACGTAGTAAACACGTCGTGCTGCTTATGACTTACTAATGGACGTTTAGGATGTATACTGATGTGACTGTACCTAATAAGTTGAAGAAGACAAAATATTCTTGAAAATCGCGAAATGAAAATGCAGTGTTAAAGATGCAATCGCGTCTACTCTTACGGCGAATCTTATAAGCAACCTCTCAATTTTATTTAACATTTTCTTTCATTTTCATTTCATTTGGTCATGATGCCAATTGTGATGACAGCAGCAGGAGGAGAGCAAACAGACGGCGCCAGTCGCGTCACGGCCTGTGAGTGGTCGTGGCGCCACTGCTGGTCAACCTGTTAGCGCCGCCGAATCCAGTCCTGTCAAGTCGCAGGGGCCATGCTGCCCAATCTCCTTCCGCAACCACCGTGCACACTTTCTTTTGCCGAGACGAGATGTTCGCAATAATATTCGTCAGGCGCTTGTCGAACGCGTCATCACGCTCCGTCATTCGGTCAAGTCGATGCCGGTCCGTCATTTAGCGATATGAGTGGTATACGTTCAATGAAGTGACATCATAAGCGCGTTCCTCTCAAGAATAATGTGACCTCATTTCCTAAGATTTGCGTCACTGGGAGCAGCGAACAATCGTAGATGAACCCATGAAACCAACTCTAAATGAAAGTTTACTAAGCATGGCCTCGAAGAAGCCCATCCTCGTCATCGTCAATCCGCGGCCACCGCTGGCAGTGCACTGAACTCTCCCTTATGCCTACGGCGGATTATCACGACGAGAAACTAATTGAAAGATTCTGATAGCGGTAATAGTAATCTGGGTTTCTTGTCGCGTACTCTGCAAGCCAGAAAAAAAGTGAAGTTTCTGCAAGCGTTAGTAGTTTAGGAACCAACTGCACCTCAGTAATAAATAATTAAAGGAGTAAACTTTAATGAGCAACATCTACCACCACAGAGACTGGATGTAAAGGGATAACGGCCACTGCCGTAGTCTCCTCATGCTTCACCCTTTCATAGAGGAAAATGAATGGCACAGTTCCATTTTACCAATTTTTGTTTCCAGTGCGCTGTTTCCAAAGTTGCGCAAGCGCGCACTGTCGGCATTCAGAGCAGCTTGTAGTTAACTCTGAGTTGCTCCTTCCTAGCGTTGTCGTGTTAAGTGACAAGGCCGTCACCTGTGGGATCATTGCATGGTCTCGTCGCCAACCAAAATAGTTGACAGATCTTGTACAGCGTATAAATCTCCATGAGGCATAAAGCACTAAATGGTAATTAAACTTTCTGCAATAAGAAATATTAATTACTTTCCCTTTATTTTAAGAAATAAAGAGAAAGTAATTAATATTTCTTACAGTGTGGCAGGCAGGTAGCGGATATGAATCCGCAGTGCTGGCTCCTACTGTAATATCATCATCATCATCATCCCACCTATACACACTGCAGAGCCAAAGTTCCTCTCAAATCCCTCTAATTAACTCGGTCTTGTTCTAGCTGCATTCACTTGACCCTTTCAAACTTCTTAACTTCCCCACCCTTCTAATTTTCTACCGCCCCTGCTACGCTTTCCTTCAATTGAAATCAAGTTTGTTACCCTAAGCAACCATCAGTTATCCTCTCTTCGTAGTGCATGTCCTGCCCATGGCCATTTCTTGATTATATAACTTCACATTTGTTTTGTATATTTTGTACTCCCAAAAACATCATTTATACCTTCTGTTTTCTTTATCGCGTATAAGCTACTCCAGTTTCAATGCTGTTAGCTTGTAATTATTTATGGAATTATTATTAGGAGCCCCTCTCACAACTCTCACTCGAGTTCTGGTGTTCTAACGCAATATCCATCATGTTATATATGTACTTGTAGAAATAATAAAATTGATTGATAGACTGGTTGCGTCATAAACTAGAGTTATGTTTCTGACCCACTCTGGACGGTTCCTATCTTTTAACGCTACACCTACCATTTTTCGTTCCGTAGCCATCTGCGTTGTACTTAACCAGTGGATCTAGTGAAGAGAATTACAGTTTCGTGGAAAGAAGGGCAGTTAAGGGCTGTTCAATGCCCATGAAACGCTATTTACTAAAATTAGAAAATTCTCACTAGCGATAAGTTTCCCGTCCTTTCCGAAACTAAAAAAATATTAAGCTAGCTCTATTAGCACCTAACATTTGGGACGTCGAAAATGATGCTCATTCTCTTTCCCTTCAACTCATCTCCCGTCCGGCCTGCGTAACTTGGGAGCGTCCAATGAGCGGGCGTGCCCAACAAACGCCAATGACGTCATCTGTGGTGGAGTGGGGAAGGGGGGGGGGGGGGTTGCGAGCGGTCGCCGGTAGCACTTCTACATATTTTTTTTTTTTTGTAGATTGTAGGCTCCACCCAAAGCTTTTAAAATTCACTTGAATGCTCAAAAACCTCCATAGTTTCTACCATTGTAAATTACCGCAAGAAGCCTTTCAGAGGTCCTTGAAAGCCTGACACTGGACAGGAGCATCTCGTACCGGACAAGTTATTTCATATAAAAACTATTACATAGTGCATTGAATCCGCAAGGCTTATGAGAAAAGGATACAAAGTTCTGACATGGCGAAGCTGGACCCACACAAGCAGGCAGGCAGACGAGACAGACAGGCGGACACGCACACATACGCATACACAAACACATGGGCGGACGGACGAACGGACAGGGTTGCGGAAGGACAGTCAGAAAGACGCATATGCACTAAAAAGATGAACGGAATGGACGGAATATAGAGGCGTTACATTTCTGGAATAAATGCCTTACTTCTTGATTTCACAACCAAATGACTCTAACTCTTATGATTACAATATTTGCAATTTCTTAACATTGACTGTATGTCGGTTGTCTTTCATTACGTTAACTTCATCAATCATTTGTGCGATTGCATCACAAGGCCTTACACTTTACTGCTGCCTTCCACACTGCAGTGACAGCGTGTCGTCAACATCTTCAAACTTTCGGTTTCACCCTACCATCTCAACCAATACAATCGATTTCGCCTTTAATTTCACATGTGCCGGACACGCAGAAATCTGACTTTTGTTGAGACAGAGTTGTCTCTTCGTACAAATTGTTTTCTGCTTCGAATTCACTTGCTCTCAGTCGTACGCTTTTTCAGGCACGAGCAGTATCCGACCTGCACGACAGGCTGTAGCGTTCTAGTGCTCTATTCGCCTACATACTTCTGCCCTTTCGCGCCCTCTTCTTCACCTTCATCATCTCTCTTCTCCTGTGCAAGGTAGCCAAGCAGCCTCTCTTCCCAGTTAACTTCCCCGTCTTTAATTCTCCTCCTCCTCTTACAACATTTCTTTATGGGCTGCACAGAGCACGATGTGTCCAAGCGTGATCTGCCAGCTTTTCTCAATCAAACAGGGTTGCCGTATCGCTCTCTTCAACACACCGTTTCCTCGCTGTGGTGCTGGTCACGACGCCGGGCGCCTTCTGCACCTCTTTCCGGATACCTAACGCAACTAAACGTGACTGACGGCATCAGCCAGAGAGATTTGTGAGGGCTTATGCGAATGGTGAAAGAAGACTGCAGGGCCACTGAATTATGTCAGAAATTACCGGCCTTAATTTCGAACAATGATGCAGGTAAAATATTATTATGCAAGTCTGGTCTCGTTTTCAGGTTACAGCAACCTCAACACCGACACTGAACTCCGGGTTTGTAATTATGCACATGTGCAGAATCAGCGCCTGACTCTAGAAATCAGACTTTATTAGTGGGTTCGTGCCACTTAACGGCATTTCTAAGTATTCGCTGAAACCAAAATTCACATTCCATGCCTAATACATGCAATGATAATTACGATTCGTTCGCGATATGGAAAAGAGGCGGACACATTATGGGAGCAATCTTCCTAGCTTACTTGCGTTCTAAACATGGAGGATCAGAGACCCCATATCTTGTGTTGACTTGCAGCCTCACTCCATTTTTAGTCAACTGTTAATTCAGCCCTACGAAGTATACACTGAGCGACCGTCTCGGCTGCCGGAGGTGGTTGGTTCTAAACCCACCGCCGGACTCCCACCGCTAAAAATGGGTACAAGCGGACCCATGGCCTGGCGCCCAGCTTCACGGGGTGAGCTTGGAAGACACTCCGCTAACCCCGCTGCGCCCTCCGGGGCACAATCAGTTTCGAACACGTCAGCCTGCAAATGTGGTTCAAGATTCAGTTGAGATTGATGATGAGGTGTTGATGATCAAGTGATACGCCGTTCACTCTGATAATGCAAAGAAAAAAAAGGCGGGGGGGGGGGGGGGGCAGATATGGGCTTTGGCCGCGTGAGGCAGGCTTATGGTTGTCCGATGGCGGAACAAATCACTGTCCCATCGGCTAAACTATTTGGGCCGTGACCCCTTTCCCAAGCACTTCACCCCAGAAGAGCCGAGCACCAGACCGGGCGCTGTGAAACAGCAAATGGTTAACAGCGGGCACTCCGTAATACGAACGGTTAACGACGAGCTCTCAGTAATACTGACAAACCAACGATGAACGGTTAACGGCGAGCTCTATGTACCAGTAATGTTCAATCACAAAACATGGGATTTGAGGCCGCGGCCTCTGTTTCCAAGCCACGCACCCTGGGTAGCCAAGCACCAGACCGGGCTATGGCGTGTACCCATTTGAGAAAACCGGTGGGTGTCCGGCCGCAAAGCGGTACCAGTGAAGAAATAACGCAATCTCTTTTCTACGCTTCTATGCAGGAGCGTAATCACTAGCTCTTCAAAAAACGTTCTGGGCAGCTTTCATCTCAAGCAGGTTCAAAGGTAAGCAAATCACAGTGTTGTGGACATAATTATGTATTAAGGGCGGTTCAGTTCAGTCAGACAGGACAGTTCAGTCAGACCTAGACAGGAAAAGTAGAAAGGTAGGCTTGAAAATCAATATGCAGAAGACTAAGGTAATGTTCAACAGCCTCGGGAAGGAACAGGAGTTTACATTAGGTAGCGAAATACTGGAAGTAGTAGGCGAATATATCTACTTAGGACAGGTAGTAACCGCAGATCCGGATCATGAAAAGGAAATAACAAGAAGAATAAGATTGGGATGGAGCGCGTTTGGCAAGCACTCGCAGATTATGACTAGCAGCTTACCGGTATCGCTCAAGAGGAAAGTATACAACAGTTGCATCTTGCCTGTACTCACCTATGGGGCTGAAACGTGGAGGCTAACCAAGAGAGTTCTACTTAAGTTGAGGACAACCCAGAGGGCTATGGAACGAAAAATGGTAGGGGTAACATTAAGAGATAGAAAGCGTGCAGAGTGGGTCAGAGAAATAACTCAAGTTAACGACATTCTAGTGGAAATTAAGAAGAAGAAATGGACATGGGCAGGACATGTAGTGCGAAGAGAGGATAACCGATGGTCGCTGAGGGTAACAAACTGGATTCCAAGGGAAGGAAAGCGTAGCAGGGGGCGGCAGAAAGTTAGGTGGGCGGATGAGATTAAGAAGTTCGCAGGGGTCAAGTGGATGCAGCTAGCACAGAACCGGGTTAAGTGGAGAGATATGGGAGAGGCCTTCGCCCTGCAGTGGGTATAATCAGGCTGATGATGATGATGATGAGTTCAGTCAGTTCAGTTCAGTCGTTCAGTCGTGTCCGACTCTTCGTGACCCTATGGAACATATCACGCCATGCTTTCCAGTCTCTCACTATCTTCCTAACATCACATAACTTCATCTGCAGCGCCTCGAGGATGCCATCTAACCATCGCGTTCGCTGCCTACCCCTTCTCCGGTGACCCTCAACCTTTCCCAATATCACATCTTTCTCCAGCGACTCCTCTCTTCTCATCAGATGGCCAAAGTAGCTGAGCTTTAACTTTAGAATTTGACCATCCAATGAGCAGTCAGGGTTTATGGTCGACAATATCGACTGATTTGATCTTCTGGCCGTCCAAGGAACTCTCAAGAGTCTCCACCAGCACCACAATTCAAATGCGTCAATTCTCCGGCGGTCAGCCTTCTTCACAGTCCAACTCTCGCATCCATACATCACAACTGGAAAGACCACAGCACGAGTTATACGGATCTTGGTTGGCAGACTAATGCTTCCACTCTTTACTAAGCGGTCAAGGCTAGCCATGGCTCTTTTTCCTAGAAGCAGGTGTACCAGTAAAGAAATAGCACAATCTCTTTTCTACGCTTCCAAGCAGGAGCGCTTCGTTTCGCCTCCATCGAAACGCAGCCACCGTGGCCGGGTTCGAAACCGGGAATTCCGGACAGTAGTCGGGCGTCTTACCACAGCACCACCCCGTGGGATTGCAGATGGCAGGAACGCTAGACAAGATTAGACTTCTGGAGGAAAGGCGCAGTATCTATCACACTTTCTACGACAAGTGTGCGTTGGGGGTCCGCCGGGGTGGTGCAGTGGTTACGGCGCTCAACTGCAAGCGGGATCAAATCCCGGTCTCGGCGGCAGCTTTTCGCTGGAGGCGAAAAGCAAGGCGCCCGTGTGCTGTGTGATGTCAGTGCAGGTTAAAAAACCCCAGGTGGTCGAAATTTGCGGAGTCCTCCACAACGGCGTCTCTCATAGCCTGAGTTGTTTGGGACGTTAAACCCCACAAAACAAACCAAACCAAGTGTGCTTTTGGATGGTACGCCATCGCTCCTGTCGCGTGGCGTTCCTTGGCACGCGTTCAAGTGTGGGATTGCAGATGGCAGGAACGCTAGATAAGATGAGACCCTGTGATGGGGCTGGGACAGGTAGGTCACCACCGTTTGCGGCGGGGGCTAGCCTGCCACAGAATTTTTATTTGTTGTAGGCCGTCGTTGCATCCGCAACCGTTTCGGTGGTGGACGAAGGCTGTTGTTGCGGCGCGCGTCTTTCTCTCCCTCTTTCTTTTCTCTCTTCTCTATTTTCTCCTGTCTGCATGCTCTTTCCACTCTCCCTCCTTCCTCCCTCCTCCAACGGTGAGGTTGAGGTGTCCACAAAAAACAAGTGAGACAGTTACCGTGCCTTTCCCTTCCTATAAACGAATCAGTCAGGTGGAGGAGGTGGCCCCGCGGGGGTGGTGCAGTAGTAAGACGCCCGACTACTGTGCCGGAGTACCCGGGTTCGAACCCGAACTCGGCGGTTACGTTGCGATGGAGGCAAAACAAAGAGACGTCAGTGTGCTGTGCGATCTCAGCGCACGTTAAAGATCGCCAGGTGGTCGAAATTACTCCGAAGCCCTCCACTACGGCTCCTCTTCCTCCCTTTCCACTTTCACTCCCACCTTCTTCCCTTCCCTTACGGCGCGGTTCAGGTGTCCGCAGAAAACAAGTGAGGCAGTTTCCGCGCCTTTCCCTTCCTATAAATAAATCAAGGCAGCGGAGGTGGCTCAGCTACAGAGACAGTAGCAGGCCCATGCATTTTCGTTTCCTTCTTCCTACAGCCGCAACAACGGGCTTTCACCTTTTACTACTTTAGTCGCTAAAGTCCCTCGTAAATTTTTCTTCCGTCGTCGTCGATCAGATCAAGTCTAAGAGCAATGGGAGTTTTTCAGTCTCTTCTGGACGTCGTTGACATCAGGGTGGAAGTGCGTATGTTTCGGAAGGATATATATTTCTACCAGCCTGTAATAATTTGGAACTATCGCGATTATAATAAACTCGCCCGAAGAATATGGCGCACGCATGATGGCCTAGGTGCTTGTGTCAGATACAATTCGACGAAACACGACTGGCACCATGGCTGTGGTTAAGCCTGGCAATGGCAATGCTAATGGTAAAGATGTTTACTTTGAAATTGCTATCAAGGCGTAACGCCTGGGTGAAAGCGCCGAGTTACAGCTTTTTCGTGTGCCAAGTGATCTGTTTTCATTTCTAGCTGTTCGCGCATGGACCTTGACCTGTGTCAAAGCATACAAATTGTCTTGGTATAGGTATACGAAGCCTTAGTGTCTTGTTTACGTTCTGCAATGTTTCTCGTTCCTCTCTTCGGTTTACGCTTGGTTTCATCATCCGAAAGAAATCAGTTTTGGATGGACAAAGCAAAACATCGCTTATTGAATTCCTAAGATCAATATGGGTGTTGTTTTGTTTCTGTTGCGCATATTCAGTGTGCTACTGTGGGTTGAATAAGTAGCGCAATATTTCGTTGTCATCTGCTATTATTTATGTTTTAACAGTTTGAAACTGTTTTTGTCTTTTCACGGCAGCTATGTTTATTTAAATACGGGACTGGCATTCTTTGGTAACCGTAATTACAGCTCATTTTTCTTCTCGACGTACGAAAGCTAATTAGGAATGACACAAATTTAGATGTTACACCACGCTATTAAGAATTTATCATTTAGTGAAGGGAAAAGAGGGCGATTGCATTTCACCTACAGCACGTGTTAATGAGTTGGCATTTTAAAAATCTTTTTTTCAGATGAGTCCCCATCATGAATTCATCCTATAAATCTCGTGCGGACTAGTTTTCTGTTCAGCGCAGCTGTCTTGTCCCTTGTCATTCATCTGCGCGCTGTTATTCCTTAAAAATGGAGCAACTAACTCAGCTCTCCGTTTTAGAGAATCAACGACTCGAGATTAAAATTTTGGCACGTGTAAAATCTTAAACAGATTTCTTTAAATAATTGTCCTCCTATTTTTCGAGCTTTCATGACTCTGCTCAAAGCTTACGAACTAGGAAAGGGCCCTGTTTGCAACGCATCGCTCAGGGCAATCAAACATGTTTCATTGCTTTAGCTTCTAAATGTAAACAATGTTGGTTAAAAGCAGTGACTACTCGCGTATTTATTAAAACTAACGAGATATGTGGACTTGCATTTTCCCTAAGAGCTCCTCAGTGTACAATTACGTGCCAAACATATACAAGGCGCCACTAAAATGTCACAGACAGTCTGTTGCCGTTGACAGGCGCAAAACGCTCTAGGTGGTAATATCAATAAAACCTAAATAAATGTCATTTTATCTTGCTGTGGCCAGTGGCTTTTACACTTTTCCTTTTGAATAACATCCGCTACACTCGCACTAGCCTGTCTGTATTTTCTTGCATTCCGGGGAAATACCCGTACAACAGCAAAAATTTCTAACACATAACCACTGCGATCAAAAATACCGAACGTGTAGGCATGACTCTTTAGAAATTATGCACACATTAGTGATCACATGATCAGAAGCGAAGTTACGAAATTAAATATTATGTTGTTTCCACGTCAGCGGTTAGTTAATAGCGATGTTTCTATCTATTTTTCATGGCTTCACTTATTTATATCAGCATCCCGCTGATTAACTGAGACTTTTTATGTGGTCTCAGGGAATGCAGGTGTTAATGTGCGGTGCCATATGAGGTATAAAATATGAGAAAGCACCTACATAAAAACAAGAGCCAGCACTGCTTATAGCGATCAGACTTCGCTCGGACCATTTTGTGGCCAATGTGGAGACTCGCGAGAGCTCATAAAACGGGAGGACACTCACTCGTGAAGCAGAGGAAGCACAGTCCGACAGCGACGTGCGCAAGCTCCCAGGTGGCCTTCATCTATCAGGGGGCGGTGCGGGTGTCCCGTGCAGAGTACGGGGGGTGTGTGCTCCCTCCTCTGGCAACAGCAACGGGAATGTCTTTCGTGCCGTCAGTCCTGTTTCTTTTTAGGCGCCCCGGAACCCAGCTACGAAGAACCGACGCCACATGTCGGGCCGTCCGCACGCTAACGGCGGCGGCGGGCGCAAAAGATACGAGTTCCGGAGAAAGCAAGTTGAACACAGAGAAGCATTCCAGCGTCACTCGTATTCTTGTTTTCCTCGTGGAGCAGTCCTACATCTTTGTCGTCAACCTACCAGCTGGTCTGGGGCCCTTTCTTGAACCGACAAAGGGAAATACCTCCCTAAGTTTGTGTACAGCCAGCAGTGTCCAAATCACGAGAGTTGTGTCCACAACGTTCACCTCAGCATCAAGCCGCGGCCCCAAAGATCGAGACGACTCACAAGTAGACAGCTACGCCTGTGGTAAGTCAGGTGACGCACGCAACGGTGAGGGCAAGGTGAAATGAGGAACGCGCTCCTCTAGACGCCGACGCGCCGGCGCCTCCGGTGGACTGTCCCGCGCGGGACCCTCGGGCTCCTTCAAATACGAAGTCGGGAAGAAAACGGGGAAAAGGGGAGGAAAATAACTAGGAAGGAAAGAAAGAGAGCCCGGCCCCCTGCCAAGAACGTGAGGGAGCACTAGCCCGGAGAGGGAGATAATTCTGATGGAAGCGGAAAGGTACTTTACTCTCCGCCCTCGAAGCGCCCCGCGTGTTTCCCCAATCGTCCTCCTCTCTCCGTGCGACTCGGTGGCGCCGCGCTGTGCCGCGGGCGCCAACCTCCGGCGGATGGAGAGCCGGAGAACGCGTCGCGGTAGGTTCCCGGGTTTGGGGGAAAACGGGGGGAGTTGAGGAAAAAGTGATTTTTTTTTGCTCTTTCTCCTCAGGCCTGTTTCAGCGCTACGAACTTGACGTGCATGGTGGTATAGACAGAAATTTAAAGGGTGAACAGCTGGTGAAAGAGAGTGAAAGAGTTTGGTGGCGAGGGGGCATACGTTGCAAGAGCGTTGCCCCTATTCCTCGCTTATGATTAGACGTACTCGTGGCTGTTGTTGGCCGTTCAATTTCCCCGCGTTTGTTTCCTTATTCTTTCATCTTTTTTCGTTCGTGTTCATCATCTGTCTTTGCAGGCAGGCCGGAGGTTTCTCGACATTTCATCCGTCGATAGCACAAGGAGAGCCTTCGGCGAAGTGCAACGTTTACGACGTCAAACGTATGCTTCATTGATTTATACATTGCAACCCGGGCTCTATACGAAACGCGACAGTCTAAGGCAAAGAGGGCAGCCGAGAAGGGGGCAACACTTTCTCTCCCCTCTCCCTTCAACGCAACCTGCACCCGCTGCAAAGAGGGAACGTGGAGAGCCAAGAGCCCTAGTTCCTCTCCTCCTCGCTCTCTCCCGCGTCCATCGCTTCGTCGTCCCGAGTGTGGATCTACAGCGTTGCCAGGCGCGATTCAAAAATGCTCCCTAGAGTTTCCAGCAGCCCATCTTTTCTTCATCCTGCATCTATTGTTTTTTAGCATGGTTTCTTCAGAGTGCCGATTGCGCTTGCCCCGAAGCTATAAAAATTCAACCTCCTCTGGCCAGGAACGCCTTGAATGAAAAGTCGTTGACAGCGTTTTTCCCGCTTGGTTTACGAACGTGAGTGTATAGTCAAGTGACAGTGGTTCCCAAATAGCTATCACACCTGATTGACTTATAGTATAGTGAACTAGAATACTATAACTTATAGGAAGGGAAAGGCGCGGTAACTGTCTCAAGCCGCGTTCATCCGTCGTAAGTGTCGTATATATCACAGTGCGCATGGCGGCTGGAACTCCGTTTGCGCAGTTTGCGACCGCACATGTTCACGTTTGGTAAGGTGCCTACTTTACGACCGGCCAATCCCCGCTCTCAACATGGCGCCGGTTAGCAAGCGGCTGATAGCGGAAGGGAGGTCTGGGCTCTTCAAGCTCAAAATTAGATGTGAAAGAAAGGACTGTACACACAAATAAAATACGAAAAAGAACACTAGGCATATTATAACAATTAACCACTCGATTACAAGTACATTTCTTCGTTTCGCACACGCACGTTCGCACACAGTTTTCAAACGTCCGCTCACCGTACTGACACCACTCACTCCTTCGCACATTTCTTCACGCGCCCGCTCTCACCGACGCACCGCGCACTCCTGCTCGGTGTCCCGTGATCGCACTCTCTCGCACCAAAACATGGACGCTGTATATACGTAGTTCCAGCGTGCGGTCCGCCTGCATCCCTGCTTACGATTTCACTAGTGTCCCGGAGCGATCTTGGAGACGGGCCGGGGCGGTGACTCAAAGGTCGTACTGCTGACTCCAAACAATGAGCTGGGGCGCGCGGCAGACACGGAAACGTCCGCGGAACCTCATACCCCCTCAGAAAATGCTGTTTTCTTTTTCTCTTTTACAGTTAGCTTCTTTTAAACTTCGACGAGTCCGCGCCAGCTCTCTTCTACTCCCCAGTTGGGGCTGGCACAGGTTGGTCACCGCCGCTTGCGGCGGGGACCAGCCTGCCACAGAATTTTTATCTGTTGTAGGCCGTCATTGCACCCCCCACCGTTTCGGTGGTGGACGATGGCTGTTGTTGCAGCGCGCGTCTGTCTCTCCCTCTTCCTTTTCTTTCTTCTCTATTTTGTCTTCTGTATGCACGAGGCAGCGAAGGTGGCTCAGCTACAGAGCCAGTAGCAGGTCCGTGCATTTTCGTTTCCTTCGTCCTACAGCCACAACAACAACAACGACCGCAACGTCGCCCCGCATCGGCCTTTCGCTGCAGGCCTACTGTTTCCTCACTTGTCAACGGAGCCGATGGGCTGCGAGAATCCACTGGGATGAAGCGGGCAACCCCCGCCTCCATAACCTCACTTTTCTAAACTAGAGGAAGCATTTGCTTGTTGAGAGCTTGTCACTTACTGCTTTGACTCAGCGCATTGGCACTTTGCAGCGAGGCATCGTTTTGCACTCTGTGCGATTTCAGCTACTGGAAGTAGACAACCGGCCTCTGCTGAACTTTTGTGAGAGGCTGATAATACCACAGCGAAGAAGATTCCGCACTGCACATGATCAAGCTGTGGACAGGCACAATCACTGACACAACACCAATAACACCGGCGAGCTTAGACACTGCAGCAGAGTAGGAGCGTTGGATGATGCCTACTATAGCTGGTTTGCGCGCGAAATCTGTAAGGACCGAAAGTCCCGTGACCGGAAAGGGAAAACCGGCTGCGCGCATTGGTCGCGCATAACAGACGCATCTGTGCTAGTCGTAAAAGTCTCGGGTCCTCCGCGGGTCCATATTTACTCCCACGCTGGCTGCGGACGTTACCCATCTTACGCTCAATGCGACAGCAGTCTGAACAGACACATTACGTTTTTTGCGCTTATGCTTACAATCCTTACGAACGATACGTGCGTTGCGCGCGTAGTCTGAACGCGGCTTCACTTGTATTCTGTGGACACCTGAACCGTAAGGGAAGGGAGGAAGGTGGGAGTGAAAGTGGAAAGAGAGAAAGAGGAGCCGTAGTGGAGGGCTACGGAGAAATTTCGACCACCTGGGGATCTGAGGTGCTATGAGCCACAGAAGAGGGTACGATCTGCACAACTCCATAGACAACTACATAGGGGAAAAGAAAATCCCGGAAGTGTCGCAAATAAAAATCCTAGGCATGCGGATACAAAGCAACTGCCGTTCAGATCAAACAATCAGGCAGCTAGCAAGTACCACCGCGCAGATCACGCGAATGATAGCAAGAATCTCCAACAGAAGACGAGGCATGTCCGAGGAGGACACATGTAGGCTAGTACAGGCCTTCGTTGTAAGCCGAATTGTATATGGCGTCCCCTACTTAATTCCGCTCGAATAGAAGAAAGAACAACTGGAGGCAATCCTGAGGAAAGCCTACAAATGCGCTCTTGGACTACCGGTCAACACCTCGACCGAAAAATTCAATAAACTGGGCATAAACAACACAGTGCAAGAGCACATCGAGGCCCACCTTCTCGCGCAGAAAATAAGACTCATGCAGACTCAAACGGGGAGGAACACGCTAAATATACTGGGCATGAGAGATGCTTGCAGAGAAATAAACAGCACGCGCAGCATACCGAAAGAAAAGAGAGAGATCATTAAGGTCAACCCGATTCCGAAAAACATGCATCCGAAAATACACAAGGCCAGAAGAGAGGCAAGATCCTAGGCACACGAAAGAAGCCTCGCAGGGAAAAAAAACATATTGTACGTCGACGCGACCACATACAAAGAACAACGCGGAACGGTAGCCAGTGTGGTTGATCACCAGCTTAAAGAAGTCAACTGCGCCTCGATCAAGAGCAACAACATTCTAGAGGCTGAGGAACCGGCAATCGTTCTCGCTATCACCCACCAGGGTGAGGAGGCTACCACAAAAATAATTACGAACTCGCAAGAAGCATGCAGAAGGTATAGCAGCGGATGCATATCCACTGTGGCCATCCGCATACTCAAGGCAAGAAAAATCAGCTTTTCGAGATGCTTCATAACCCGGACACCAGGCCATGAGACTGTCAAAGGTAACCAACGTGCCGACGCCAATGCCCGAGCATACGCCAACCGGGGGGCGCACAACGACGGGGAACCGGACGCAGTCACTAGACGCTATGGAGCCATCCTTGAACATCAAAGAGCCTTAAGGAGGATCAATCCACCTCCCCACGAAGACCTCAATAGAGAGCAGTCGGTTGCCTGGAGACAGCTACAGACTAACACATACCCCAATCTGAGTCTACTCAGTAAAATCCACCCCACTACATATGAAAATAAATTCCCACTATGCAGAGAACCCCCTACACTCTACCATGACTGTCAAGAAACGCAGGTAGCACCAATAAACACCACACCAACACCGGAGCAGTGGGAGGCTGCGCTGTCCTGCTCGACGCCTGACGACCAGCTCAAGCTGATTGACAGAGCGCGCAAGACGGCAAAGGCCACTGGGGCCCTGGACTGAGGGCCCCACCAACGCCGGGAGAATTCCCTTTGTGTAAATGAAGTTTTTCATTCATTAATTCGTTTCGCCTCCATCGAAACACAGCCGCCGAGGTCGAGTTCGAGCCCGGGTACTCCGTCAAAATACTCCGTCACACTGCACCAGCCTGGCGGGCCGAAATAACTATCACGAGCTCGCGGCTTCTATTTTATGCTCATTGCGTGTCCGTGCTTTTCATTTTGTTCTGCTCTACCAGATGGCAATGCCCCAACCACTGAAACAGTGGGTTCGAGCCCGGGTACTCCGTCAAAATACTCCGTCACACTGCACCAGCCTGGCGGGGCCAAATAACTATCACGAGCTCGCGGCTTCTATTTTATGCTCATTGCGTGTCCGTGCTTTTCATTTTGTTCTGCTCTACCAGATGGCAATGCCCCAACCACTGAAACAGTGGGTTCGAGCCCGGGTACTCCTTCAAAATACTCCGTCACACTGCACCAGCCTGGCGGGGCCAAATAACTATCACGAGCTCGCGGCTTCTATTTTATGCTCATTGCGTGTCCGTGCTTTTCATTTTGTTCTTCTCTACCAGATGGCAATGCCCCAACCACTGAAACAGTGGGTTCGAGCCCGGGTACTCCGTCAAAATACTCCGTCACACTGCACCAGCCTGGCGGGGCCAAATAACTATCACGAGCTCGCGGCTTCTATTTTATGCTCATTGCGTGTCCGTGCTTTTCATTTTGTTCTGCTCTACCAGATGGCAATGCCCCAACCACTGAAACAGTGGGTTCGAGCCCGGGTACTCCGTCACAATACTCCGTCACACTGCACCAGCCTGGCGGGGCCAAATAACTATCACGAGCTCGCGGCTTCTATTTTATGCTCATTGCGTGTCCGTGCTTTTCATTTTGTTCTTCTCTACCAGATGGCAATGCCCCAACCACTGAAACAGTGGGTTCGAGCCCGGGTACTCCGTCAAAATACTCCGTCACACTGCACCAGCCTGGCGGGGCCAAATAACTATCACGAGCTCGCGGCTTCTATTTTATGCTCATTGCGTGTCCGTGCTTTTCATTTTGTTCTGCTCTACCAGATGGCAATGCCCCAACCACTGAAACAGTGGGTTCGAGCCCGGGTACTCCGTCACAATACTCCGTCACACTGCACCAGCCTGGCGGGGCCAAATAACTATCACGAGCTCGCGGATTCTATTTTATGCTCATTGCGTGTCCGTGCTTTTCATTTTGTTCTGCTCTACCAGATGGCAATGCCCCAACCACTGAAACAGTGGGTTCGAGCCCGGGTACTCCGTCAAAATACTCCGTCACACTGCACCAGCCTGGCGGGGCCAAATAACTATCACGAGCTCGCGGCTTCTATTTTATGCTCATTGCGTGTCCGTGCTTTTCATTTTGTTCTGCTCTTCCAGATGGCAATGCCCCAACCACTGAAACAGTGGGTTCGAGCCCGGGTACTCCGTCAAAGTACTCCGTCACACTGCACCAGCCTGGCGGGGCCAAATAACTATCACGAGCTCGCGGCTTCTATTTTATGCTCATTGCGTGTCCGTGCTTTTCATTTTGTTCTGCTCTACCAGATGGCAATGCCCCAACCACTGAAACAGTGGGTTCGAGCCCGGGTACTCCGTCAAAATACTCCGTCACACTGCACCAGCCTGGCGGGGCCAAATAACTATCACGAGCTCGCGGCTTCTATTTTATGCTCATTGCGTGTCCGTGCTTTTCATTTTGTTCTGGTCTACCAGATGGCAATGACCCAACCACTGAAACAGTGGGTAAAAAGAAACGAACAGCCCCGCCGGGGTGGTGCAGGGGTAAGACGCCCGACTACTGTGCCGGAGTTCCCGGGTTCGAACCCGACCTCGGCGGCTGCGTTTCGATGGAGGCGAAACGAAGAGGCGTCCCTGTGTCGTGCGATGTCAGCGCACGTTAAAGATCCCCAGGTGGTCGAAATTACTCCGTAGCCCTCCACTACGGCTCCTCTTTCTCTCTTTCCACTTTCATTCCCACCTTCCTCCCTTCCCTTACGGCGCGGTTCGGGTGTCCACAGAGCAAGTGTGACAGTTACTGCGCCTTTCCCTTCCTGTGAACCAATTTAACTTTAGAAACGAACACCGGCGACTGGACGCAGCTCCATCCTATTATTTGGCCCTGTAGCATGTTTGCTGTGCCACAGGCAGCAATAGTACATGTGTGTGTGTGTGTGTGTGTGTGTGTGTGTGTGTGTGTGTGTGTGTGTGTGTGTGTGTGTGTGTGTGTGTGTGTGTGTGTGTGTGTGTGTGTGTGTGTGTGTGTGTGTGTGTGTGTGTGTGTGTGTGTGTGTGTGTGTGTGTGTGTGTGTGTGTGTGTGTGTGTGTGTGTGTGTGTGTGTGTGTGTGTGTGTGTGTGTGTGTGTGTGTGTGTGTGTGTGTCGCGCGCTCCTGTGATGCAGTCGCAAGGCGGCACAATTAGCGTATCGAACTACTTTCACCCTAATTTCGGAAAACGGACTGAAAAGATGAGGTCAAAGATCCCCAGGTGGTCGAAATTATTCCGTAGCTCTTCACTACGGCTCCTTTTTCTCTCTTTTCACTTTAACTCCCACCTTCCTCCCTTCCCTTACGGCGCGGTTCAGATGTACACAAAAACAAGTGTGACCGATACTGCGCCCTTTCCTTTCCTGTGAACCAATTACAAAAAGCACACACACAATCCTAACCAAATTTACAGCAAGGTCTAGTAAAGCGTGCTCAACTAGCGGCAGTGGCCAGCGGAGCCCTGGACTGAGGGCAACCGGCCATTGGGTGGAAGGGGACAAGGTCGACGGAGGAGACTCTGGGGATGCAACAAGGAGCTCTGAAGATGCCCCAAAAACCGCCCAAAAATAACATAGGGCTGAATAAAGTTTTTCCTTCCTTCCGCTCTACTGACGACGACAATTCTCTTCAAAACACTGAAAAGGCTGAACTGTCGAAGCGATCTTACGCTTTACGCTATCATCACGACCATTCACGGCAAGTTTAATCACATGTAATCTCAATCGTCTCCACCCTTGAATCCCCAAAAAGGTTTTGTTTCGTTTGGGTTATGTGGTTTAACGTGCAAACAGACTCAGGCTATAAGGAACTCAAACCGCTAAAAAGGTGTGCCCGTTAGTAGTACAAATGAAGAATGCACTTGAACTTTTCCTGAAGGACTCAGTATATTACCAAAGTAAGCTCTCAGTTCTTCACATGTCATCCACATTAGATTAGTTGGATTTAAGGGTATAGAGATATAAGCAACATTACGGAACCCACGGGGTGACAAACTGTAGCCGACAGCGAAGTGCACCAACCGGAGCTTTTTGCTTAAAGGCGTTTTGGAGGATCTGCGCTTATTCTTCTCTGCAGCGGTGCTGAAGTCCACAGGTTTCTGTGTCGTATTTATTCTAAGTCCACGTGCGTGCTTGGATGAGTACGTTGTGCGCCGGTAACGACTTGTATTTGCGGCTGGTCATTCTTGCTTTGCCACTTTGATCTTTGCCTCAGAAGCATCTGTTATGACATTATTCTGAGCTTGAGTATGCGTACTCATTGTGTAGCGCTGTGTATTATGACATCGCCTCTTCTCTCCGTCTTTCCGTTCTTACCCCATTTATTTACTATAGCGTGTTGTACTATATTGGCCAAAACACACACGTTGCTTCCGAAAGTCAGCCGACACTCCCCGGCATTAAATTGTAATCTCTTTCTCAGCATCTGTTGTTCCAGGTGCAAGCGATGAGCAGAACAAGCCTCACCAACTTGCGAGGATAACGTCTAGCGCCTCAAGGTCCACAAAGAGGTTATCAGTGCTTTCATTAGGTGTCATAGGAATTCAGTACTCGCCATATGCTTATATTTCGAAGCAGTTGCTGACATTTTTTCACAACTAGTTCCTTTCGAGCAGACTAAACTTTCGTGTCGTGGCGGCAGCTTTTCGGTGGAGGCGAAAAGCAAGGCGCCCGTGTGCTGTGCGATGTCAGTGCACGTTAAATAATCCCAGGTGGTCGAAATTTCCGGAGTCCTCCACTACGGCGTCTCTCATAGCCTGAATCGCTTTGGGACGTTAAACTCCACAAACCAAACCAAACCTTCGTGTCAAATATATGCATTTCATGTACATTCTTTGGGTCAACATATTTTTGCTCAACGACGAATACCGGTGGAACGGGGAGAAACCGCAAATTTATTGCGCACCACCTTGTTCTAAGTTTACATGAAAAAAAAAAATGGACAGCTTCCTTTTTAAATATCTTTGTAAAACAAAACCCATCCGAGCTCTCATTCAGCTCATTCTGGACGCTATGCTCGATCCTCTTCATACCGCCTGTCACAAGAGATCAACGATGGCTTCATATTTTCACAGCGCTTACCGAATTTTAACAGAGTAAGAAGACTTCTTCAAATCCGACCGTGAAAGAGTTCGCAAAAACCACTCGGAAAGTGGTTGCCCGTTGCTTTTCGTAAACGCCGTGCAACGTCACCTGTCGTGCACGCCGTCTTCTACCCTACCGTCAAAAAGCTCGCACTCTTATGCTCCGTGTACCCGGAGTCAGCGAATCTTTGACTCACATTTTGCGGTTCTATGACGTTCAGCTATCACACATGCAAGCGAAAAAGTTGAGGCAAGGCCAGGTCGACGTGAAAGACAGCCTGTCAAAGGAAAAATTCTCTGGCGTAACCTACATGCGGAGGCTGGGATTGTGCGTATGTGGATGAAAACAGAAACTGTGTGCACAGAGTTAAGCGGCATCAGAATGATGTAAAATACAAGAAAGTAAAGTGTAATGCTCTGACCTAACATGCTGAAGCCACGAAGCATAACATAAATTGAAGCAACGCGTTGATTTTAAAAACAGAAAAGCATCTTCGCTGCCACCTGCATCTAGAAACTCCAGTCATTCAAACAACCGATTACACAATTGCACTGGCACAATTGCAATTGCCTAGTGCCCACTCGGTGCCTGAGGCATATTTTTGAGCATAAATAGCCTACTATTATTCCCTGTCTGTTTTCGCATTGTGAACAAGGCCCTCGTGTGGGAGTCGAAATATCAGTGATCCCATTTTTTTTTATCGGTATTTTTCCTCGCTTTCATGTATCATCATCATCATCATCATCAGCCTGATTATACCCACTGCAGGGCGAAGGCCTCTCCCATATCTCTCCACTTAACCCGGTTCTGTGCTAGCTGCATCCACTTGACCCCTGCGAACTTCTTAATCTCATCCGCCCACCTAACTTTCTGCCGCCCCCTGCTACGCTTTCCTTCCCTTGGAATCCAGTTTGTTACCCTCAGCGACCATCGGTTATCCTCTCTTCGCACTACATGTCCTGCCCATGTCCATTTCTTCTTCTTAATTTCCACTAGAATGTCGTTAACTTGAGTTATTTCTCAGACCCACTCTGCACGCTTTCTATCTCTTAATGTTACCCCTACCATTTTCCGTTCCATAGCCCTCTGGGTTGTCCTCAACTTAAGTAGAACTCTCTTGGTTAGCCTCCACGTTTCAGCCCCATAGGTGAGTACACGCAAGATGCAACTGTTGTATACTTTCCTCTTGAGCGATACCGGTAAGCTGCTAGTCATAATCTGCGAGTGCTTGCCAAACGCGCTCCATCCCAATCTTATTCTTCTTGTTATTTCCTTTTCATGATCCGGATCTGCGGTTACTACCTGTCCTAAGTAGATATATTCGCCTACTACTTCCAGTATTTCGCTACCTAATGTAAACTCCTGTTCCTTCCCGAGGCTGTTGAACATTACCTTAGTCTTCTGCATATTGATTTTCAAGCCTACCTTTCTACTTTTCCTGTCTAGGTCATCAATCATTATTTGCAGTTCATCCCCCGAGTTGCTTAGCAAGGCAATGTCATCGGCAAATCGCAGATTACTGAGGTATTCTCCATCTACCCTTATCCCTAACTGCTCCCATTCCAAGTCTCTGAATACTTCCTCTAAACATGCTGTGAATAGTACTGGGGAGATTGTGTCTCCTTGCCTAACACCTTTCTTTATGGGAATTTTGTTGCTTTCTTTATGTAGAACTATGGTTGCTGTGCAGCCACTATATATATCTTCCAGCACTTTCACGTACGGCTCGTCTACCCCCTGATTTCGCAATGCCTGCATCACCGCCGAGGTTTCAACTGAGTCAAATGCTTTTTCGTAATCAATGAATGCTATGTATAAGGGCTGGTTATATTCCGAGCATTTTTCTATCACCTGATTGATGGTATGGATATGATCGATAGTAGAGTACCGTTTCCGAAACCCTGCTTGATCCTTTGCTTGATTGCAGTCTAAGGTTGTCCTGATTCTATTAGCGATTACCTTAGTAAATACCTTATACGTAACAGAGAGTAAGCTGATTGGTCTGTAATTTTTAAGGTCCTTAGAGTCCCCTTTCTTGTGAATGAGGATAATGTTTGCATTCTTCCATGCTTCCGGTACCGTCGATGACACCAGGCACTGCGTATACAGGGTGGCCAGTTTTTCTAGTACGATGTCCCCCCCGTCCTTCAGCAAATCTGTAGTTATCTGATCCTCTCCAGCTGATTTCCCCCTTTTCATAGTTTCTAGTGCTTTCTTGACCTCTTCCTTCGTCACTGGTGGAACGTCTGACTGTTTTTCCCTACCGCCAATCTCATTACGGTCCTGACTACTTTGGCTACTGTAGAGATCTGTATAGAACTCCTCGGCTACTTTGACTATCTTGTCCATATTAGTGATGACGTTGCCCGCCTTGTCCCTTATCGCATACATCTGGTTTTTGCCTATGCCCAATTTCTTCTTTACCGCTTTAAGGCTCCCCCCGTTCTTTACAGCATGCTCAATTTTCTCCATGTTATACTTCCTTATATCGGCCACCTTGCGCTTATTGATTAGCTTTGATATTTCGCCCAATTCGATCTGGTCTGTTGGATTGGAAGCTTTCATACTCTGCCGTTTCTTAATCAAATCTTTCGTCTCCTTAGACAGCTTACCGGTATCCTCTCTAACTATCCTACCGCCTACTTCTACCGCGCACTCAGTAATGATATCTCTGAAATTATTGTTCCTTGCCTCTAGGGTAATGTCGCCATCCTCAGTTAGAGCTGAATACCTATTCTGTAGCGAGATCCTGAATTCTTCTGCCCTCCCCCTCACCGCTAATTCGTTGATGGGTTTCTTTCTTACTAATCTATTGCGTTCCTTCTTCAGATTTAGGCTAATTCGGGACCTCACCATCCTGTGGTCACTACATCGAACTTTCCCGATTACCTCTACATCCTGCACAATGGCGGGGGTTGAACACATTATGAAGTCGATTTCATTTTTAGTCTCTCCGTTAGGACTTTTCCATGTCCATTTTCGGTTCTTCCGTTTGCTGAAGAAGGTATTCATGATTCGTAAGTTATTGCGCTCTGCAAACTCAACTAGTAACTCCCCTCTGCTATTCCTAGAACCAATGCCATAGTCACCTACTGCCTTGTCTCCTGCCTGTTTTTTCCCTACCTTGGCATTGAAGTCGCCCATTAGTACAGTATACTGCGTCTTTACTTTTCGCATTGCCGATTCTACATCTTCATAGAAGGTTTCAACTGCCTGGTCATCATAACTACATGTAGGTGCATAGGCCTGTACAACCTTCAGTTTATACCGCTTATTAAGCCTAATTACGATGCCTGCAACCCTCTCATTAATACTATAGAATTCATCTATATTACCCGCTATATACTTATTGACAAGGAAACCTACTCCTAGTTGTCTCCTTTCTGGTAAACCTCGATAACACAGTACATGCCCGTCCTTCAGTACAGTATATGCCTCATTCGACCTCCTAACCTCACTAAGCCCTATGACATCCCATTTCATGCCTTCTAGTTCCTCTAACAGCACTGCTAAACTAGCTTCACTAGCTAGAGTTCTAGCATTAAACGTTGCCAAGGTCAGTTTCCAATGGCGGCCTGTCCAGCGGAGCCAGGCTTTCTTAGCACCCCCTGCTGCGTCACAGGTCTGACCGCCGCCGTGGTCAGTTGTTCCGCAGCCGCTGGTGACTGAGGGCCGTGGTTTTATGGAGCTTATCATAGGAGGTTGTTGCCAATTACTGCACCAGGGTGGCCAACTCCTGTTCTGGTGAGGGAGTGCGTTGCCGGAGGTGTTCACCGGCATCAGGTCGCACCCCAAACCTGTATATGCAATTCCATCGACACGCGGATTTTTTTTTTTTTTTTTCATCCGGTGGAGAATTGCGCGGCACCGGGATTTGAACCCCGGTCCTCTTGCATGCGAGGCGGATGTTCTACCGCTACGCCACCGCTGCACTTGTATATTCACGACCAAACGGGTTTCCTTCAAAACCTCGACTTCCTGTTTATATTCGAGTAGTAACGTCTGGTGTCTTGAGGGAAGATTGATGTTGCACAGTCGCTAGATATGTAATATAGGACACGGAGGTAAAAAGTCTCTCCAGTCTGCGTCACAGATGACGTAAAGGGTGCACGTAGGATTACCGTGTATTTTATCCTGGTGAACGAAACATTGGGGACGGAGCATCGTGGCGCAGTGGATTAGGCCTCGTGTGGGGGCCATTTTCTCTGGTTTTCTCAATGCCGTCAGGTTGTGTGGCGCAATCTGACAATCGATCGAAGAAGTAGAGTGGCATGTTCTTCTGCAATGTTGAAAACTGCACAAAATAGGTTTCACAGGTGCGCAAAAAGCGTAGCTGTACACGTCATGTGTTAACAGCATGTGAATGTATTTGACTGCAGGTAATTGCGCTAGATGGCAGATTGTAGTTTTGCTTGCATACTCGCGCGTTCGCTTACTTCTTTGTGAACGAGAAACTTCGTTTATGATGACGGTTTGTGGGGTTTACGTTCCAAAGCAATTCAGGCTTTGAGAGACGCCGTAGTGGAGGACTCCGGAATTTTCGACCCCTTAGGATTTTTTAGCGTGCACTGATATCGCACAGCACACGGACTGCTTGCTTTTCACCTCTAAAACCTGCAGTCGAGGCTGGGATTTGATCCCACATCTTTGTGCGCAGTAGTCGAGCCCGCAACCACTACTACGAGTAAACTTCGCTTCATTTTAGTCCTTCACAACGAATCGCCTTGAAATGGTGATCGAACTGGTTTCTAAGAACCACGATTTTATGCAATCGCTGGTAGTCAGTGCAGCAAGAAGCCAGCTTCTGTCACGAGACGACTCCTCAAGACATGCTAGCAGCGTGATCGCTGAAGAAAAGCAGCATTTCAAGAACGAGCCGTAAAATATCGTGTTTTTATTTCTTTTTCACAATGTTAAAAACTGTAAGGTAAAGTTACCTGGCTTTATATTTATTTTAGGTCTGGAACTTTGTTGGGGGCTACGACGGACACCCTCTAAGAAGCACACTGCTTCACTTAGCTAATGAAACAAATTCGTTAAACAACATTGTAAAGTTTTATTTTAAGGGGCATGTAGAATACAGTGGAATGTTGAGCTAGTTGGTCTGCACGCATGATGAAAAACGCAGCTAAGCAGGCAAAATTACACACACACACACACACACACACACACACACACACACACACACACACACACACACACACACACACACACACACACACACACACACACACACACACACACACACACACACACACACGCACACACACACACACACACACACACACACACACACACACACACACACACACACACACACACACACACACACACACACACACACTTATGTCACTTTATGTAACTTTTCTGCTTATGGGCCACCAATCTTCGAATAGCTTTTTGCTAGCTTCCACCACAGGTTCATTCACCCGGCCAATGGCATCTCTAAACCCCAAGGCCTCAGGAAGAGCTACTGCGCCTGCATCGACTTTCGGATGGATACCATCACATTCGAGTATAAAATATTATTTTTTCTGTGGATTTACCACGTACTGCACATGTGTCATCTTCATGATTAGATTCGTTTTGTAGTTGCGTGTTCAAATGCGCCAAAATTTAGCGTCAAAACATACGGCACTGCCTCTTGAGTTGTCAAAGAAAGCTTCTTTCCTGATTTGCCTTTTCCACTTTCGGTATAAGTTCTGCACTCTGTTCCTTTTCCATAAACTTTATCCAATTTTTACTTTCTGTATTTTTCACCAGTTGCTTAACTTGAGACCAGTATACTTGCTGGTTACTTTCCTAGTTCTTTTCCTGCATTGTGAGGCAACGCTCTTTAGGTATAGGTACATAAATACTTCAGCTGCCCACTTGTTACTGTCCAATTTCCTCAGGCGTTCTTTATATAATATTTTACTCTGAGCTTCGCGTACTTCGAAAGATGTCCAGCCCATATATCCCTGTACCGCCTTATTTGTGGTTTTGCTGTGGGCACCCAGTGCCGATCATCCGACGGCTCACTGATTTATTTCTAATGTCGACTGTACCACTGCTTTTAGGCACAAAACCGCAGTTCCGAAAGTAAGCCCGGGCGCCATAATTCTTTTCCAAATACCCCTTAGCACTTGATACCTGTTTGATTCCGACAATGCCCTATCCTGCATTATCCCGGCATTTCTTCGCCCTCTTGCCCTAAGTGATTGCTCATGCTTTTCAACGTATGTCAATCCTTCGTTTAGCCATAACCCGATATATATAGGGAAATGAGGGGCTCATTATTAAAAAAAATTTAAAGGAGCGAACAGTCTACAGGTGCAATCCGGACATTGGGTTTTTTTTTTATGTATATACAGTTGACATGTACAGGAAAGCGGAAGGAAGAACAACGCGCCGATGGTGGGAGTCGAACGCACGATCTCCGAATGTCGCGTCCAGTGCTCTTCCAACTGAGGGTTGAGCTAGGGTTGAGGATGGCGCTGGTACATGCGTACATGTTTAAGCCGGTTAGAGAACATATACACCCAAGCAAGTGGAAGGTGGGACAGCCGTCGATGTAGCTCAGTCGTAAGAGCCCTGGACGCGACATTCGGAGGTCGTGGGTTCGACGCCCACCATCGGCGCGTCGTTCTTGGTTTGTGTGGTTTAACGTCCCAAAGCGACTCAGGCTATTAGAGAAGCCGTAGGGGAGGACTCTGGAAATTTCGACCACCTGGGGTTCTTTAACGTGCACTGACATTGTACAGCACACGGGCGCCTTGCTTTCGGCCTCCATCGAAAAGCGGCCGCCGAAGCCGGGATTCGATCCCGCATTTTTGGAAACAGTAGTCGAGCGCCGTAACCACTGCGCCACCCCGGCGGGGTGCGTTGTTCTTCCTTCGTTTTGAACCTAATGTTGTTTATTCCAATAATCACTATAAGACAAATTCCTGTAAATGTTAACTGTATACAATAAAAAAAAAAACGTTTGGCTTGCACCCGTAGACTGCTCGCTCCGTTAAATTTTATATATATATATATATATATATATATATATATATATATATATATATATATATATATATATATATATATATATATATATATATATATATATATTGTGAGCCTTCTGTGGACCTTCTTTCATTTGTACATACCATCATCATCGTCCCGCGGCGCCGGCTCCGGCGCGCGCCTGGGTTCGTGATCGGATTAAAACGCTAGACAAGGCTTGGCTGTCCTTGCCGTCACGACCTCGCCGTCTCGACCTAGCCTTCTTTTACAAGTGGTGGAGGCGAAATTTGATCCCCTTGCTGCCTTGGGCCCTGCCTCTCGCTGGAGCTACGTTCCGGTCGCCGTTTGGCAACTGCCACCATCGCTATGTCTACCGACAGTACCCACGAACAAGTCGGACCCTCTACCTCGGCTGCACCACCCCCTCCGACTGTGCCCACACGACAGCGCGACCCGCCGCTGTTCGCTGGTCGTCGCGATGAAGACGTCGATGACTGGCTTGACACCTACGAACGCTGCAGTGCCTACAACCGGTGGGACGATGCTCTGAAATTTCTCAGCATCTTGTTCTACCTTATTGAGGTCGCCAGGACTTGGTTCATCAACCGCGAGCCCCACACAACTAACTGGACCACCTTCAAACAGCAGTTCCGACAGTACATCGCCGACCCGGCAGTTCGGACTGAGATCGCGAAGACCAAGCTCGCTTCACGCCGTCAAGGTCCTGATGAGTCATATGCGTCTTACATAGAGGCCATACTTGCACTCTGCCGGCGTATTAGTCCCACCATGGCGGAACATGAACGAGTACACCACGTCTTGAAAGGAATCAATTCTACGGCGGATAACATCCTAGTTGCTCAGAATCCTTCAACTATTGATTCTATTATTACGACCTGCCAACGCATCGACCAGCTGCAGTCCTCCCGATTGCAGCCCGCCAACGCTACTGGCCCGACCTATGCTGATCTCGACCTGCGGGCACTTATTCGAGCCATCATCCGCGAGGAGCTCCAGGCGCTCAAGCCTGTTTGTCGACACGGGTGCGAACACTCTTCCGCAACATCTAATGACGCAGGTCTTCGCAGCATCATCAAAGAAGAGCTGGCAACAATCACCGAACCTATAACATCTGGCCCTCCGGCACCCCGCTCAGTACCGACTTGCGCGCACATCGCAGCATCCCCCCCTCCTTTAGTTCCCCCGCCTCGACCGGCACCAAACTACAATCACGTCAATGCAATAACGACGGCTCAACCTGCACCACCCTATTACGCACCTGGCAGATTGTGTGAGCCTTCTGTGGACCTTCTTTCATTTGTACATGCCATGATCTTCTTCTTTCATTTGTACATACCATCATCATCGTCCCGCGGCGCCGGCTCCGGCGCGCGCCTGGGTTCGTGATCGGATTAAAACGCTAGACAAGGCTTGGCTGTCCTTGCCGTCACGACCTCGCTGTCTCGACCTAGCCTTCTTTTACAATATATATATATATATATATATATATATATATATATATATGTTCTACCACTCTGGGTATTTCATGTCCTTGTATTTTAAGATGCTGATCAGTTGAGCCGTTTCGAATCATCAAACCCGACTTGTTCAACCTGACCCAATTCGTATCTTGTCCAACACGTGGAAACGCCATCTTAGATCCAGTGCTGACGACAAAACCAGAACATGTGCATGTAAATGTGTTGGAGTGCATTAGCAACCACAATGTTTTGCACTTTGAGTAGGCCTTAGAAATGAAAAAGCCTGGACTGCAAAACAAGGTCATATACCATTACACGCGAGCAAATGTCTGCATCATCGGAGAATTTTTATCATTTTCTGAAGGATTCTTGAGCGCAATTTCCCGTCGTGATAGCACAGAAAATTGGAGAAAAGTTCAGAATAAGTTAATTGGATTAAAAGAAGAATATATTCCTAAAATAACATTCAGATTGTCATTGCACAACCCATGGTTCACTACACATGTAAAGCGATGCATAAACAAAAAAAAAGGCGATTGTACTCTAAAATGAAACTGAGTGCCTCGGATGATGATTGGAAGCTTTACAGGGATCAGGCAGAAATATGTGAGAGAAATTGAAGCCGCTAAAAAACAATTTTTTAATCACGATATATCATAACTTATAAAACATAACACCAAGATGTTTAGGAAAGTAGTTAATCCGAAGGCCTCCGCAACAAACGCCATATCAGTTATCAAGGACGGTGAGCTTCTTCCGCCCTCAGAGGTAGCTTCCGAGTTTAATCCTTTTTTTAGCTCCGTTTTCACTATCATGCTGTCCATGCTAAATTAAGAACTGACGCTATATTTATTGACTTCGCGAAAGCATTTGATAAGGTGCCCCATAATCGTTTATTACTAAAACTAAATACTATTGGCATAAACAGCAAGGTTATTACCTGGATTACTAACTTTCTTACCAACCGTTATCAATATGTTCGTATAGATGGATGCTGTCCTTCCTCAACCCTGGTAAAATCTGGCGTTCCACAAGGCTCAGTACTCGGACCGATTCCATTCCTTATCTACATTAATGACAAAAGTGGCACCATTGCTTCTACTATAAGATTATTTGCTGACGATTGTGTTATATACAGACAACTTACCAGCCCTGCCGATACTAACTCTTTACAGACTGACCTCTATAGAATCGCCGTTTGGTGTGAACAGTGGCAAATGCAGATTAACATCTCTACAACAAAGACAGTGATATTTACCACTAACCTTAGGCCTCATAACCCTTTTTACTGCATGAATAGTACTCCCATTGAGAATGTTAATAAACTGAAATACCTAGGGGTTCATCTTTCCTCTGATCTAACATGGAACAACCACATTGATGCAGTTGTAAGCAAATCATGAAAGTGAGGATTCATCAGGCATCACTTGCACCAAGCTAACCCTGCTACCAAACTTTTGACATAGACGGCCCTCGTCCGCTCGAAAATAGAATACGCCTCTTTAATTTGGAATCCGCGTCAAATGTACCTAATCAACAAATTGGAATCGGTTCAGAATAAAGCAGCCAGATTTATAACCAAACACTACTCTCGCCATTGCAGCATAACCGCATCAAAGCATCGCTAAACTTTTGATCACTTGAAAAGCGAAGACTGGTATCACTATTATCTTTTTTTCACAGGCTCTATCACAGCCAGTCATCGTTCGCTACATGTTATATCAGACCCGCCCACCGGATATTTCCGCGCTTAGATCGTAATTTCAAAATTGAACCCACGTTTTGACGTACGCATCTCCTTAGTCACTCGCCAGTATTTCTTGCCATGTACCACTGGAACTAATTGCCTCAATATATTGTTTCCACATTAAATCATGATATTTTCATACAGAAGCTTAAGAAGTTCTGGAAAACAATTCTTAGTGGATAGGCCGCATTCAGCACAAGGTCAATTCAACATTTTTGTTATTACTATTAACCATAGTCTCTGTTATTTTGTCCATTTATATGTGCTTGAGTTGGTATTGTATTGAACGTGAAAAACATATTGGTCTTGCATTCATCTATGTACCCCCCCCCCCCCCCCTATGTAATGCCCGTAAAGGGCCTTTTGGGTAATTGAATAAAAAAAAACAACTGCGCTAAAACTGAAGCCTAGAGCGTCTCCTTCATCTCCGCAATACTAAGTTAGACTTTGTAAGTCTTCTTGGGTATCTGCTGACAGCACAATATCGTCTGCATACATGAAACCCTTGAGGCGCTGCTCTACGACCATTCCGCCTAATCTATATGACAGTTTAAAACTTTGGTTACTTTCTTGTATCCTTCGTCCCATATTTATCATATAAAGCATGAACTGAAGCGGTGATCGCAGACAACCTGGTCTTAGTCCTTTGCATACCGTAACAGCGTTTGTACTTCTTATCCCTTCCCATGTAATTTCTACTTTGTTATCCCGGTATATTTCCTGCAGGAAATCTATTATCTCATGACCGATACATTCTTAGTTTAATATCTTCCACAAGAGTTCCCTGCTTACGTTGTCGTACGCCCCGTTTATGTCCAGGAAGGCCAAGCACAAAGGTCTATTTTCCACTCTAGATATTTCGATGCATTGGGTAAGCACGAACAGGCTATCATCTAAGCGCCTACCATTTCTAAAGCCGTTCTGAAGTTCTCCGAGTATCTTCTTACTTTATACCCATGATTGCATCTTTAATTTCACCGCCTGCATGGCCAACCTGTATATAACAGATGTTATGGTAATCGGCCTGTATGATTTTGTGTTTCCTATCTCCTTTCCCTTGGTAAATCAAATTCATTTCACTCTTCCGCATGCTGTCCGGAATTCGCTTATTCATTGTGACTGTTTCCAAAGCATTTAACAGTGTTTCCATACTTCTTGGATCAAGTTCATTAATCAGCTTGATCTGAATTTCATCTATTTTGTAAATGTGATTTTAAGATTTTTTTCCGCCCTTTTCCAGTTTAGATTGGTCAGTTTAAGCTGCTTTGTATCCGGCTATCTTGTGTTGCTCTCTGATTTGCGGAGATTACCCTATCGTCGCTCTTAAATGACTTGGCTATAACTGATGTAATGTAGTTCACAGCGTTGTCTCCCTTTAAACAATTTCCCTCGTTATCTTAAATTCGTTCCTGTTTTCTTTGATTCTTTAACCTCGGCAGCTTACATAGTTCCAGAATTTTCTTGATCCGCCTCTGTGGCATCATGGATTTCAGCCATCCAGCGATTGGTGGATTGTTTGATTTTACGTTGGGCGAGGGCCTGTGCATCAAGTTTCTTTTGTCGATATGATTCCCATTTTTGGTCTATTTCCTCCTGAGATACATGTGCGTTAGTTGCCCCTAGGTGTTCCCTTGAAGCTGCCTATCCTTGTTCAATGGCTTCCCTGATTTACTTATTCCATCAGCTGCGTGGTATTTTCTTTCCCTTTTAGCGATTTGCTACTTTAACCTTTTTTATTTTCCTCCTTATGAGTAGTTCTACCTGTTCATAATCCCAGTCTTCCATGGGGCTTTTCTCTATTTCTTCCTCCATGTCTACTGCTATCTGCACAATTTGTTCGTCGTTCAATTTTTCTTTTACTTTTTGTCTAATTTCCATTTCTCTTTTCTTCGAGGGCCCCACCTGCAGACTAATACGTTTATGATCCTTTCGCAGCCTACACTCTCCTTCTTAGTTTATTTCCATTTTTGCGAGCTTGCAATAAATTCTTTGCGACATTAGGCAGTAGTCAATGGTCGTCTGCCTGTTCCGCGTGATTTGTTCTTCACATTTTTCTATTTACAAAAACTAGGTTGTGTCGCTCACAGAAATCTAGCATTAGCTTCCCGTTACAATAAGTGCATCCATCCAGATCGTCGATGTGTATGTCCCCCGGTAGAATAATATTGGCCCCGTTTCCAAACTGGCTTATATCGTCACAGAGACATTCAACGAGATCCTTGTTTTCTTGCCTGCGTTGGTGTCCTGTTCCTAAATAAACTACCCCTAGCCATGTCCTTATGCCGACAATTGTTCCTGATACCCAGATATGGTCTTTGCAAGATGATTTTATTCTTTGCCAATTTGTTCCTTGGTGTATCGACATACCTGCCCCTCCCCCCTTTTTATCCGTTGTCGTTCTGTTTCACCCTTCCCATGCGTAGCCTTCAAAGAACGGTGGATCTTTGAAGTTATTTGAAGCTTCCTGCGTCTTAACTGGTGTCCATTGTAGCCCCCAATATATTTCGAGGGCGAAGCTTAATCGAAAGTCTGTAACCTCGCATTGTTTTTATAATTTTGAACCGCCAAAAAAAGAAGCAGCGCCCGGTATATCGCTCTCAAGCACTATCGTCTTCTACTCAAAATCAGATTTGTTGGTATCATTAAAATTTTCTTTTAAAGACTAGTCGGCTCTGCAAAAGTAATCTATGTAAGCATTATTATCTCGTTAATTTTTATTGTGTTCCGCTTCTACCAATATGCACCGCACTTCGTTTTTCTATATTATTATCAATAAAAAAGTTTATGATCAGGTCGCACTGACGTGGTTTAGCTACCAGTGGATATAAAATGCAGGCCCCTTCATACCATATGTAACATGCTTTAGCTGACAGAATTGCGCTACTAATCCGAAATAGTTTTCGCCGAACACTCGCCTCCTGTAAACT
Source organism: Amblyomma maculatum (assembly GCF_055883805.1). Classification (NCBI taxonomy): domain Eukaryota; kingdom Metazoa; phylum Arthropoda; class Arachnida; order Ixodida; family Ixodidae; genus Amblyomma; species Amblyomma maculatum. The sequence continues at coordinate 202,035,174 of NC_139347.1, read as the reverse complement.
GTTCTTTGGAAGATTACTTCTACCAGTAAAACCTTGCCTTTGTCAGGCCGAACATATTTTGCACTGAACAAACTGTAATTACCTCGTTTTGATAGATGAATCCCTCAGCCAAGCACAGAGCTTGTGTACGAGTAGGCTGCTGTCTTCTCTTCCGACTGTACAGACGTGGCAGCGTCTTTACCATGCTATATAAGCGAGCGCACTGCCTCGAGAGGGCGGAGGATGGCTGCTCCTGGTCATATATGGTGCTAATAATGGTACGCACCCGCCGTTTGCGGCGGGGGCTCTCCTTCCACCGGTGGCTGTTTTTGTAGGCAGTCATTGCACCCGCCACCGCTTCGGTTGCGGACGACGGCTGTTGTGACGCGCGTCTTTCTCTAAGTTCTTTTTCTTTTTTTCTTCTCTATTTCCTCCTCTCTCCGCACGAGACAGGAGAGGTGGCTCACCTACAGAGCCAGTAGCAGGCCCGGCCATTTCCTTCTCCTTCTTCCTACAGTCACAACAAAACAGACCTAGATCTATACGAGCGTTCGTCGATTGCCGAGCCGCTCGCATGGAGGGGACTCGTAGTCACCCCAGCCGTCGCTGAAGTCGCTGTGCGACTTCAGTTGTGTCTGACTTGTAGTCTTCTCCACCAGGGCCGATTTGCTGTAAATATACCCTGTATATAATGTATAAAGACGCCTTGTGTTCATATCTTCGACGCTGACTTGGTTTTATCGCTACCGCCAAGGGAGCCGGGCAGCTCTCGATCACGAAACAGGTGACGTGTGCGAAGGGACACACTCCTTCGGCACAACAGTATCGACACCAGAAGTGCGTCGTGAGGTGTTGCTAGCATGTTTTACGGCTCGGTTCGAAAACTTGAAGGGCAAAGCAGTTACTTTCGTTAACTACAGGGTACATCTGGCTGCGGCCAAGTTCTTCCACAACGAGCGTTGTTTTCTCTGGGCTTCCCAGTGCCATGATGTACTTAGATCTGATCACGTTATGTGATCTATGGCAGGCTGTTCTTAGTCGTGTCACGCTGCCTAATCAAGAGACAGCCCGATGCAAAGGGGCACAAAAAAGGAAGGTATTGGGACACTTATGGTTACCCTCTGTCTGTAATACCATTGAACCTTACAGAAAAGAACGGAGAGCATGTCAACTTTTTCTATAATTGTGTTTTAAGCTTGCTTTCAGTATTGCTTTTCAAAGAGAGCTAGTTTTAGCATGCAGCTATGTTCAAATAAATTATTGCTGTTGTTATTCGATCGTTTTTCTACTAGCGGCGTGTACCAACTCATATTGCTGCTCAGTAGTTATTCCTGATAGCATTTGTCCTGGTTTTAGCTTAAAAATACCCCCCCCCCCCCTGTCATCATCGTATAAATCAAAACGTTTTAATAATTAGTAAAGTGCAGTATTCCGGAGCCAAACCATTTTTGTTTTTGCCGTTCAGCTACAAGTAAACCTTAAGGGAACTTTAAGGGAAAAAATGTAGCGCACCAAGACAAGGACGGAGAAAGAAGGCGTCCTTGTCTTCGTGCGCTACATTTTGTTCCCTTCAATCATGTACCAACAAGCCCAAGCGTCTACACTCCTGCTTCTTTATTTTTTAGCTTGGCATTGGAGTAAACTTTGTTTTTTATTTATTTCAAATCATTCTTGTTTTTACGGTTTGGGTGCGCAATATTCTCCGCCGCAATGGCCACGCAAGCAGCGACGCGTGAAAGTAATTTGAAGCACTTTCTGGTAGCCGCATAAATCTTACGAGAGGAACACGTGCTGTACGTTGGACAGTGGCAGTTAACGTTTTATATGCACCAGCTGCAACGCATTGCGTTATCGATCGGCTTTTGTTTTTGTTTCTGCCGGGTTGTCCAATGAGTTTTGTAGTGCGTCACGTGGCTCCAGAACACTGCATCTAATTTGAATAATAATACCATTATCGTGAAAAGCTCGTCAGCACCAGCCTATGAGGAAATATTACAAAAACAAGCAAGTAACCAATAACCCCCATTTTTTCCAACTCAAATCCTACAAGGAGGAGGGTGAAAGGACTTAGGTACTGAGGAAATATGCCTTGCTAAGCAGGTCGCCTCCGTCGAGACCGTTGTTTCCGTGTTGTACCGTTTTCCAGCGGCGGTAGGGATGCTTATGTCTCACGTGTTCGATGAAATCTACCGAAAAACAGCAACGCATAGGACTCCGGAAATACAACTTTTATAAAGCCCCCCCCCCCCCCCTTTTTTTTGTGTCTAATTTGCATTACTTAGGCACACAGAAAACAAAAAGGCCCATGTCGGCAAGACGGCCGTTAGGTCTTAGTAGCTATCGTAATTCTACCCGTGTAAAAATAGGGCTAGCAAAACGGTGCGGTGCAGTGGTAGGGCGCTCGACTACTGTTCACAAAGATGCGAGATCGAATCCCGGTCTCAGCGGCTGCTTTTCGATGGCGGCGAAAAGGTAGCGCTTATGTTCTGTGCGATGTCAGTGGACGTTAAAGAACCCCCGGTGGTCGAAATATCTGGAGTCCTCCACTACGGCGCCTCCCATAGCCTGAGTCGCTTTTGGACGTTCAACCCAACAAACCAACCAACCGAAACAGAGCAGGCTCCAGAAGCAATATTTGTTTCTCCCGAATGCGGGTCATAAATGATGGCCGCTACACATCTAACTTGTCATGCATGACGGTTGTTCCTAACGCTCGTTTCTAAACTAAGACGCAAGATGGTGTCGGTATAATTATCAACAGTTCGCGCGATCCACATATGAATGACAAATCGTGTGATTCCGTTCTCTAAACTGTAGGATCCTCTGAGCAGTGCCGACTATAGTGACCAACAGCGGACATTTTGTAACAGCAAATAACAGCACAACTAGTAAAACTGCCCATTTCCGTCGCTTGTGTGACGATATGATTAGAGCTACATTTCTAAACGTCGAAGACAACAGTTCGAATCCACTCCGTCAGATATGCTGACAATTTAGAGCGAACAGCTAAATTGCTACCGTATTCGCGCTGAGGGGTGTTCCCTTTTTTGTTGCAATTAGGAATGCTTTCGAATATAAACAACAGTAAAACTAGTGGTCAGAAAAGCCTGGAGAAGAAATGAAATATTGGGGCATGGCAATGATGACAAAATGCCCTGAACTGCACCGGAGTCTTTTAATGCTTTTTATTGATGCATGTTAGCTTTTAAGTTGCATTCAGAGAAACGTAAGTGCTGAAATCAGTTTAACCTGCTCACAGAACACCAGAGAGGGAAGAGAAGTTTTAGGACCTTACTATTTGCAGACAGGAATGACACGATATATAAGAACGTCATGCCCGCAAAGTACGATCGAGACGAAACATTGCATTTTCAGATATAGCGTCTTATCTCTAGAGAGGCGCAGCATGTAAAAGCGTAAGGAAGCGAGTGTGCAGAGTCGTCACAGATATCAAAATTGTGCCACCGATATTCAAGGACTCTTATCGTACCCTGCCTACGTATGTTGATCCGGCCTGCAACTTCGGTTCCGTATGCGCTTTTCCATAATATCTCCTTCTTCACCAGGGGAATTCGACGGTGGTTCCTCCTGGCTCTACGAGGCTGGGACTGGTCGGTCATCGCTGCTTGCGGCGGAAGCTAGCCTGCCACCAAGTTTCTAACTGTTGTAGGCCGTGTTACGTTTCCCCACCGACAAGTGGGACAGCTGACGCGGCCACCGCATAGCAACAGGCAAAACCGCGAGCGGATCGGCCATTTCGGCGCCGTTCATCGGCCGCGCAACGCTTCCTCCCGCGGGCGAGTATCAACGTGATCCTGCCACGCGCCAAATGTGTGTGCGTGCATGTGTGTGCAAAAGCTGGCCTAGCCTGGAGCTCGAGAGAGAGTGCGTCGCCCTCCCCTGTCTGCAGGAGGTGGAGGAGATGTGGTCGCGCCACCTGCGATTGAGTCATCGCCTTGTCTGAACTTGAAGGGCTCTCTCCCTATCCCTGTGATCTGGCATGCCAATATAAAGCAGCGGCAGACTCCACTGAGATAGAGACTACTTTGACGCGCCGTTGGCACGACGCTAGACACCAGCTGTGTGAGAGTGTCTGTAATCTCTCCGGGTCAGCTTCACTGCCCGTTTCTTCATGATGTTGCAGGAAAGGTTGTTTCGTTAGAAGACGCCTCGTCTTTGCTGGGGCCGTTCATGCCGTCCGCCGTCCAAGGAGCCGCCAGGCCAACGCTACCGAGGGGCGCGCAAGCGCGAGCCGCGCGTAATAACTGCTGGCAGTGGTACGCTACCCAGGCGCACGCGATCCCAAACCTAACAGCCGTCATGGCACTCGCAGTCATTCCGGTGGTGGACGACGGCTGTTGCGACGCGCATCTTTCTCTCTCCTCCTTCTCTATTTTCTCTTCTGTCCGCATGAGCCAGCGGAGGTGGCTATGCTACAGAGCCAGTACCAGGCCCGTGCATTTTCTTTTCATTCTTCCATCAGTCGCAACCAAGGAGGTCGCAACAACAGCGGTAGTTGCAGGCGACGCGCATCTTCTCTCTCCTTCTCCTTTTCTTTTCTGTTTTCTCTTCCGTCCGCATGAGTCAGAGGAGGTGACTCAGCTACACAGCCACTAGCAGGCGCATGCATTTTCTTTTCCTTCTTCCTTCAGTCGCAACAACAACGGTAGTTGCTGGCGACGCGCATCTTTCTCCTCCTTTTGTTTTCTGTTTTCTCTGCTATCCGCATGAGGCAGCGGAGTCGGCTCAGCTACAGAGCCACTAGCAGGCTCGTGCATTATCTTTTGTTTTTTTCTTCAGTCGCAACAACAACAATGTTAGTCTCCGGCGACGCGCATCTTTCTTTCTCCCTCTCCTTTCCTTTTCTATTTTCTCTTCTGTCAGCATGAGGCAGCGGAGGTGACTCCTTCCACTTTCACTCCCATCTTCTTCCCTTCCCTTACGGCGCGGTTGAGATGTCCACAGAAAACAAGTGAGACAGTTACCGCGTCTTTCCCTTCCTATAAATTAACCAATCAGGTGACTGAGCTACAGAGCCAGTAGCAGGCCCGTACATTTTCTTTTTTATTCATTCTTCAGTCACTACCACAATGGCAGTTGCCGCGAGTATGCGCGTGCATAGCGTTTCTTTCCCTGTATCACAGGAATTTCTCTTCTCGCGCTGTTTCCGTTGATCATGCGTCCTCAAACCTTGGAGTCCACCATTGCCCGGAGAGACGCAGCTTCTAGGATGGAGCACCTCAGTAACCGATTGAAACGACGATGCTGGGCCACACCTCTCCAGACTCCGTAGCACAGTGGAAGCTCCGTAGGTTGTTCCGCCGTATTTGGGAGCTCCAAACAATGCGCCATGCAAAATGGCCCCCAAATTGTGGGGTGCATCTAAAAGTGCGTGTTTCGTTTCCTTTTATTTTATATATACGTGGCTTCTTGAAATTCAAACAGTGATCCCGACGCGGTGGTGCAATTGTAAGACGCTCGACTACTGTGCCGGAGTACCCGGGTTCGATACGATTGAAAGACGATTGATTTATGGAAAGGGAAAGGCGCGGTAACTGTCTCACTTGTTTTTTTTTTTTGTGGACACCTCAACCGCGCCGTAAGGGAAGGGAGGAAGGTAGTGAAAGTGGAAAGAGAGAAAGAGGAGCCGTAGTGGAGGGCTACGGTGTAATTTCGACCACCTGGGGATCTTCGACGTGCGCTGACATCGCACAGCACACTGACGCCTCTTTGTTTTGCCTCCATCGCAACGTAACCGCCGAGGTCGGGTTCGAACCCGGGTACTCCGGCACAGTAGTCGGGCGTCTTACACTGCACCACTTCGGCGGGGCAAAATACCGACCGCCATGGGCTGTGTTTCAATGGAGGCGAAAGGAGAGGCGTCCGTGTACTGTGCGATTGCAACGCGTGTTAAAAATCTTTCCAGGTGGTCAAAATTACTTCATAGCCCTCCACTGCGGCTCCTATTTCTCTCTGTTCACTTTAATTCCACCCTCCCTCCCTTTTCTTACGACGTGGTTCAGGCATCCACAGAAACAACTGTGACAGATATTGCATGGTTTCGTTCCTGTGATGCAATAATAATAATAATAATATATATTATTATTTTTTTTCAAGATGGCGCCCAGTAAGGACGCATGTGCGCTGTGCTCCCGCCCGTTTTTTGGCAAGCAGCAGTTTTTACGATGTGCCGACTGTGCGAAACGTGTTCACACGAAGTGCGTCACTTGGGCGGATGACGAGCTGCAACTCCTGAAGTCCGGCTATCGGCCATTCTTGTGTAATTTGTGTGCGTCGTCGTCGTCTGACGGTGTTAGTCTTAGCGACGGTGGTGCGCCGGCGGCTACGTTCCTTTCTTCCGTCGCCCCGCTCCTGGCCAGCCACCCGACCGGTTTTCCCCCTTCAACCGCGACCGGCAAACATGGCGGTGAGTTTGCCTCGCTACGGGCTCTCCTCCTCGACGCGCTTGGGGGAATCTCTTTTCTGAGTGATGAGGTTGCCCAGCTACGGGAAGAGAACGAGCGCCTTCGTGGAGAGAACTCGCGGGCTTTCGTACAACAAGCCGAGGTGATTGCCTCTCTACGCGCCGATGTTCGCGGCCTACGCCAGGAACTTGTGCGGTGCGCTGCTTCGCAGTGTGAGCGTCCTCTTGTCGAGCGTCCTCTCGTTGCCCCGTAGGCAATCCTACCCGTGAGGAGCAGCCATCTGTGGACTACTCCGCCGCTCTTCATCGAGGGATGACTCCTGGCGATATTACCTGTTCATATTCTGCCTCTGCTCCTCCCCGTGCGGTTAACTCACCCAGTGCGAAGAAGAAACACCGAAGTCGAGCCATTACTGGCGCATCGAGCTTATCTGTCCTGAACGTTGCCATTTACCAAAAGAGGCGTCTGAAGACTATTTTCGTCTCTAAACTCAGTCCCGATACAACATCGGTAGACCTTACCAACCATCTAAAATCAGTGAATATTACCCCCATTTCCTGTTGGCAGCTGAAAACAAGGTACGACTCCTACTCGTCCTTCCATATTGAAGTTGATGAAGAATCCTACAGTAATCTTGTTCAGCCTTCGATGTGGCCGATGGGTTGCATATACAAGGACTTTCGTGGGAAGCTTTACGACGATATGCTTCATCCCTCTGAACTGACGCAAAATTGCAGTGGCCCCTAATTTGGATATCTATTATCAAAACGCCCGAGGTCTTCGGACTAAAGGATCTGAATTTTTTTCTAGCGTCTTGTCCTCTTGTTATACCGCTGTTGTGGTTACCGAAACCTGGCTGTCAAGTGACATTCCTTCCAATGATGTCTTTCCAAATAATTACTCTGTTTTTCGTAGCGACCGCCCTAAAACAGGTCCCAAATCAAGAGGAGGTGGAGTGCTCATTGCTATTGACAGTTTTGTGAAGTGTGTTCGACGTTCCGATCTGGAAACGGTTGAAGAATATGTGTGGCTCGAGCTCACTTTGAATCGACATCAAAAACTTTTACTTGCAGCTTTCTACATTCCTCCGAATCTTCCTCCTTCAGCCTATGATGATGCTCTGCTCTCAATCGAACATGTTATAACCCGTCATAGCAAACACAAACTTCTTATTTTAGGCGATTTTAATACTCCTGGTATCAACTGGAACACATTATTTCTTCTCACAACAATCATTACATATTAAAGTGTAACGCTCTACTTGATTCTATAGCCTTTAACTCTTTGCAGCAACACACTTTCATAATTTCATTGAAAACTGCTGTGGTAATATTCTTGACATCTGTCTATCGAATTTTGAAAGTGTTCGAGTCTCGAGTTCAGACATACCGCTGACTCGCTGTGACAAATTTCACCCTCCGCTTCTAGTTACTACTGCTGTCTCTTCCTTACCTTCTACTAATTCAGATCGGGTGAGGAATTCGCCCCGTTTCGCGTATGCACGTGGTGATTATGTCGGTCTTTTCAATTTCTTCTCTTCCGTTGACTGGTCCCTTTTAAATGATATTAATGATTCAGATGGACAAGTCAGTCGCTTTACAGAAATATATGCGTCGGTACATACCTTTGCATACTCCTACGCGTAGGAAGTTCCCTTACTGCTTTTCAAGGGAACTAATAACGGCGTTAAGGACTGGGCCCATCGTAAAGCGAAACGCCCTGGGTTTCACAATTGGGCAGGTGAGTTTCGCCGTGTGCGTTCTCTTTGCAAACGCTTATACAAGCGGGACTACGAATCCTATCTTGAGTCTTTAGAGAGGAGTGCCTCAAATCGTCCTAGTCAGTTCTGGCGTAACGTTCGCAAGCGTTCCATTAAATCAGATTTAAGTATCAGCTTAGTTGACTCTCAGGGTTCGGAAATTCGGGATGTTGCCGACAGTTTGCCCAACATTTTTCCTCCGTTTACAAATATCCACATTGTGATTCCGTTTGCCTCCCATCTGGTGCACTATCTAATTCCATTCTCTTTGACGAGGAGTTGATAACTGAGAGTCTTAAGCGTCTGAGACCATCTTTGTCTCCTGGATCTGATGGCATTCCAGCTGCCATAATAAAAGCCTTCAGTTATAGCTTTGTACCAGTATTGACTGCCATATTTAATAACTGTTTAAAAAATTCTGCCTTTCCTCGCGTGTGGAAAATGGCACGCGTGTTTCCTTTCTTCAAGTCTGGAAACAGATCTGATGTTTCCAATTATTGCCGATTTCTCTTCTATGTGGAACCTCGAAGCTTTTCGAATTAGCTTTGCAAAGCGTACTTTCCTTCCATCTCAACCATATCATAGTACCGAATCAACATGGCTTCATGTCGGGTCGCTCTACTTCTACCAACCTAGTCACGTTTATGACGTATGCCTCTGCAGCAGTCCTTCAGAGAGGTCAGGTTGACACTGTGTACTGTGATATGAGCAAAGCTTTCGACGTTGTTACTCACTCACTACTTCTTGAAAAACTTCTACTCTCTGGCGTTGAAGTCTCACTCGTAGCCCTCCTACGCAACTATCTCCTTGATCGCTTCTGCTTTGTCAGTGTCAATGGACAGGTTTTTTCGTTTACCCTGCAACGAGTGCAGTTTCTCAAGGTTCAGTACTAGGCCCGCGTCTCTTCTCCGTCTTTATTAATGAGAGAGAGAGAAAACTTTATTTCAAAACGAAAAAGAAAAGAGAAAGGAAAAAAGAAAAAAAAGGGGGGGGGGGGGAGCAGTGAGTGGAGTCTTCATTTCAAGACCCCAGTGGCCTGGGCTGCCGCTCTTGCCTGAGTTACCAGCCTCGGTGATAAAGAACTCCTCGTTTCTTCTTTATGCTGATGATATAAAAATATTCGAGGTAATACATTCTTTTCACGATTGCTTGTTGTTGCAATCGGACATATCTGCTTTTTCTGATTGGTGTGCGAAGAATCGACTTACCCTCAATTCTTCCAAAACTAGGGTTGTCTCATTTACTCGTAAAACACACAGCTTTTTCTAATATTATCCTGTGAATTCTGTGCTGTTGGACAGGGTTGATGAAATTAATTACCTTGGTGTACTTTTTGACCGCACCCCCAGCTTCTCCTCTCATACTAAGCGCATTGCTCAGCGGGCTATGCGCACACTCGGATTTGTTTGCAGACTTTCGAGAGAGTTCCGTACTCCCCTTCCATTCCTAAAACTGTACCTGTCCATATGCTTGCCGCTCTAGAGTACGCGTCGGTTGTTTGGAATGGCACTTGCAAATCAAACCTGGACAAGGTTGACAGAGTACAAAAAAAGTTTTTTACGGATATGTCGATATCGCTTTCCTTCCGCAACTTCCTCCTCTCGCTCCACCAGGAGCGCCCAACTGAATCTTCCTTCTCTTCACTGCCGTCGTATCAGACTTGATATCATATTTTTGTACAAACTCCTTCATGGCCACATTATGTGCCCTCAGCTCTTAGAGTACATCCCACTGCTCGTTCCGCGAAAGAGTATGAGGGAATTCAGACCATTTCAGGTTTCTCCTCTTCATTCCCACTCCCCTCTGGACAGGATGCAGTGGTTATTTAACTCTTTTTTCCCTCACCTTGATATCTTCCAAAACTCGCTCTGTTCATTTACATTGGATGTTCGTAGCGTTTTATTCTAAATAGTACTTTATCACATATAACTCCCACTTTCTAGCCTTAATATTGTATTTACTTCACTTTTTGCTTTTTCTCCTGTTCAATGCTGTCTGTATCTTGAACTACTTTTTATCCGTTTCTTACTTATATTTCAACTTTAAACTTTATATTCGAATCTTACTGTCCCTTGTTAAATTTTACTTCTTTATTGCATAATTCTGCATTTCTAGCCTGTGCGCAACAAGTTCCAGGCGCAACAAGTGCATGGTACTTAAAGTACCATGCACTTGTTGCGCCTGGAATGGTTATTTTATGTATATGTCTATATTACTATAATCAATATCAGTTATTTGTTGTTGTTGTTTTTCTCTTCTATCTACCGTTCTTTTTTTTTCTTTCCTGGTGTGCTCAAAAATTCTCTTACTGTGTATATAAGTGATGCTACTCATTGTTTGCTTACTTTCCGTGATACTTTTCGTCTCAGTTTCATTTCATGTATTATTTATTTCTTTTTTGTGTTCTCTCTGTGTGTGTAAACATGTTTGTGCTTTTTCATTTCTGTTTTTTTTTTATTTGTGCTGCAGCACAAAGACCACATGGTTGTTCCTGCGCACATTAAATAAAGATTGATTGATTGATTGATTGATTGATTGATTGATTGATTGATTGATTTATTACCCCGCCGGGGTGGCGCAGTGGTTACGCCGCTCGACTACTGTTCCCAAGGATGCTTTTCGCCTCCATCGAAAAGCAAGACGCCCGTATGCTGCGCGTTGTCAGTGCGCGTTAAAGAACCGCAGGTGGTCGAAATTTTCGGAGTCCTCCACTGCGGCCTCTCTCATAGCCTGAGTTGCTTTGGGACGTTAAACCACACTAACCAAATCAAACCAATAATAATAATAATAATAATAATAATAATAATAATAATAATAATAATAATAATAATAATAATAATAATATTATTATTATTATTATTATTATTATTATTATTATTATTATTATTATTATTATTATTATTATTATTATTATTATTATTATTATTATTTTTTTTTTTTTTTTTTTCCAAGATGGCGCCCAGTAAGGACGCATGTGCGCTGTGCTCCCGCCCGTTTTTTGGCAAGCAGCAGTTTTTACGATGTGCCGACTGTGCGAAACGTGTTCACACGAAGTGCGTCACCTGGGCGGATGACGAGCTGCAACTTCTGAAGTCCGGCTCTCGGCCATTCTTGTGTAATTTGTGTGCGTCGTCGTCGTCTGACGGTGTTAGTCTTAGCGACGGTGGTGCTAGAGTCCCTGGTGCCCCGCTCCTGCCCAGCCACCCGACCGGTTTTCCCCCTTCAGCCGCGACCGGCGAACATGGCGGTGAGTTTGCCTCGCTACGGGCTCTCCTCCTCGACGCGCTTGAGGGAATCTCTTTTCTGAGCGATGAGGTTGCCCAGCTACGGGAAGAGAACGAGCGCCTTCGTGTAGAAAACTCGCGGGCTTTCGTACAACAAGCCGAGGTTATCGCCTCTTTACGTGCCGATGTTCGCGGCCTACGCCAGGAGCTTGTGCGGTGCGCTGCTTCGCAGTGTGAGCGTCCTCTCGTCGAGCGTCCTCTCGTTGTCTCCGTGGGCAATCCTACCCGTGAGGAGCAGCCATCTGTGGACTACTCCGCCGCTCTTCATCGAGGGATGACTCCTGGAGATATTCCCTGTTCATCTTCTGCCTCTGCTCCTCGCCGTGCGGTTGACTTACCCAGTGAGATGAAGAAGCACCGAAGTCGAGCCATTACTGGCGCATCGAGCTCATCTGTCCTGAACGTTGCCATTTACCAAAAGAAGCGTCCGAAGACTATTTTCGTCTCTAAACTCAGTCCCGATACTACATCGGTAGACCTTACCAACCATCTAAAATCAGTGAATATTACTCCCATTTCCTGCCGGCAGCTGAAAACAAGGTACGACTCCTACTCGTCCTTCCATATTGAAGTTGATGAAGAATCCTACAGTAAGCTTGTTGAGCCTTCGATGTGGCCGATGGGTTGCATATACAAGGACTTTCGTGGGAAGCTTTACGACGATATGCTTCATCCCTCTGAACTGACGTGAAATTGCAGTGGCCCCTAATTTGGATATCTATTATCAAAACGCCCGAGGTCTTCGGACTAAGGGATCAGAATTTTTTTCTAGCGTCTTGTCCTCTTGTTATACCGCTGTTGTGGTTACCGAAACCTGGCTGTCAAGTGATATTCCTTCCAATGATTTCTTTCCAAATAATTACTCTGTTTTTCGTAGCGACCGCCCTGAAACAGGTCCCAAATCAAGAGGAGGTGGAGTGCTCATTGCTATTGACAGTTTTGTGAAGTGTGTTCGACGTTCCGATCTGGAAACTGTTGAAGAATGTGTGTGGCTCGAGCTCACTTTAAATCGACATGAAAAACTTTTACTTGCAGCTTTCTACATTCCTCCGAATCTACCTCCTTCAGCCTATGATGATGTTCTGCTCTCAATCGAACATGTTATAACCCGTCATAGCAAACACAAACTTCTTATTTTAGGTGATTTTAATACTCCTGGTATCAACTGGAACTCACTTATTTCTTCTCACAACAATCATTACATATTAAGTAAGTGTAACTCTCTACTTGATTTCATAGCCTTTAACTCTTTGCAGCAACACAATTTCATTGAAAACTGTTGCGGTAATATTCTTGACATCTGTCTATCGAATTTTGAAAGTGTTCGAGTCTCGAGTTCGGACATACCGCTGACTCGCTGTGACAAATTTCACCCTCCGCTTCTAGTTACTACTGCTGTCTCTGCCTCACCTTCTACTAACTCAGATCGGGTGGGGAATTCGCCCCGTTTCGCGTATGCACGTGGTGATTATGTCGGTCTTTTCAATTTCTTCTCTTCCGTCGACTGGTCCCTTTTAAATGACATTAATGATTCAGATGGACAAGTCAGTCGCTTTACAGAAATAGTTCTTGATGGTATGCGTCGGTACATACCTTTGCATACTCCTACGCGTAGGAAGTTCCCTTCCTGGTTTTCAAGGGAACTAATAACGGCGTTAAAGCTCAAGGAACGGGCCCATCGTAAAGCGAAACGCCCTGGGTTTCACAATTGGGCAGATGAGTTTCGCCGTGTGCGTTCTCTTTGCAAACGCTTATACAAGCGGGACTACGACTCCTATCTTGAGTCTTTAGAGAGGTATGCCTCAAATCGTCCTAGTCAGTTCTGGCGTTACGTTCGCAAGCGTTCCATTAAATCAGATTTAAGTATCAGCTTAGTTGACTCTCAGGGTTCGGAAATTCGGGATGTTGCCGACAGTTTTGCACAACATTTTTCCTCCGTTTACAAACATCCACATTGTGATTCCGTTTGCCTCCCATCTGGTGCACTATCTAATTCCATTCTCTTTGACGAGGAGTTGATAGCTGAGAGTCTTAAGCGTCTGAGACCATCTTTGTCTCCTGGACCTGATGGCATTCCAGCTGCCATAATAAAAGCCTTCAGTTATATCTTCGTACCAGTACTGACTGCCATATTTAATAACTGTTTAAAAAATGCTGCCTTTCCTCGCGTGTGGAAAATGGCACGCGTGTTTCCTGTCTTCAAGTCTGGAAACAAAACTGATGTTTCCAATTATCGTCCGATTTCTCTTCTATGTGCAACCTCTAAGCTTTTCGAATTAGCTTTGCACAGCGTACTTTCCTTCCATCTCAAACATATCATAGTACCGAATCAACATGGCTTCATGTCGGGTCGCTCTACTTCCACCAACCTAGTCACGTTTATGACGTATGCCTCTGCAGCAGTCCTTGAGAGGGGTCAGGTTGACACTGTGTACTGTGATATGAGCAAAGCTTTCGACGTTGTTACTCACTCACTACTTCTTGAAAAACTTCTACTCTCTGGCGTTGAAGTCTCTCTCGTAGCCCTCCTACGCAGCTATCTCCTTGATCGCTTCTGCTTTGTCAGTGTCAATGGACAGACTTCTTTCGTTTACCCTGCAACGAGTGGAGTTCCTCAAGGTTCAGTACTAGGCCCGCTTCTCTTCTCCGTTTTTATTAATGATGTTTCCTCGGCGATAAAGAACTCCTCGTTTCTTCTTTATGCTGATGATATAAAAATATTCAAGGTAATACATTCTTTTCAAGATTGCGTGTTGTTGCAATCGGACATATCTGCTTTTTCTGATTGGTGTGCGATGAATCGACTCACCCTCAATTCTTCCAAAACTAGGGTTGTGTCCTTTACTCGTAAAACACATAGCTTTCTCTACCATTATTCTGTCAATTCTGTGCTGTTGGATAGGGTTGATGAAATTAATGACCTTGGTGTACTTTTTGACCGCACCCTCAGCTTCTCCTCTCACACTAAACGCATTGCTCAGCGGGCTATGCGCACACTCGGATTCGTTTGCAGACTTTCGAGAGAGTTCCATACTCCACTTCCGTTCCTAAAACTGTACCTGTCCATATGCCTCCCGGTCTTGGAGTATGCGTCGGTTGTTTGGAATGGCACTTGCAAATCGAACTTGGACAAGGTTGACAGAGTACAAAAAAAATTTTTACGGATATTTCATTATCGCTTTCCTTTTGCAACTTCCCCCTCTCGCTCCACCAGGAGCGCCCAACTGAATCTTCCTTCCCTTCACTGCCGTCGTATCAGACTTGATATCATATTTCTGTACAAACTCCTTCATGGCCACATTATGTGCCCTCAGCTCTTAGAGTACATCCTACTGCGCGTTCCGCGAAAGAGCATGAGGGAATTCAGACCATTTCAGGTTTCTCCTCTTCATTCCCACTCCCCTCTGGACAGGATGCAGTGGTTATTTAACTCTTTTTGTCCTCACCTTGACATCTTCCAAAACTCGCTCTGTTCATTTACATTGGATGTTCGTAGCGTTGTATTCTAAATAGTACTTTATCACATATAACTCCCACTTTCTAGCCTTAAATTGTATTTACTTCACTTTTTGCTTTTTCTCCTGTTCAATGCTGTCTGTATCTTGAACTACTTTTTATCCGTTTCTTGCTTATATTTCAACTTTAAACTTTATATTCGAATCTTACTGTCCCTTGTTCAATTTTACTTCTTTATTGTATTATTCTGTATTTCTAGCCTGTGTTTTAAGTACCATGCACTTGTTGCGCCTGGAATGGTTGTTTATTTTATGTATATTTCTATATTACTATAATCAATGTCAGTCATCTGTTTTTTTTTTTTCCTCTTCTACCTACCGTTCTTTTTTTTTTTTTCTTTATTTCCTGGTGTGCTAAAAAATTCTCTCACTGTGTATATAAGTGATGATACTCATTGTTTGCTTAATTTCCGTGATACTTTTCGTCTCAGTTTCATTTCATGTATTATTTATTTCTTTTTTTTGTGTTCTCTCTGTGTGTGTAAACATGTTTGTGCTTTTTCATTTTTTTTTTGTGCTGCAGCACAAAGACCACATGGTTGTTCCTGCGCACATTAAATAAAGATTGATTGATTGATTGATTATTATTATTATTATTATTATTATTATTATGACGAGCTCTCGACAGGTCATCTTCAAACGTAGCGAGTGTACCTTGAAGTGTCGTGGTGATAGAAATGGGAGCTACAACTGCTGGAAATTTCTTTAAGAGCTGAAGTTTCTGCCATTCCTGTATCTCCCTTCTAAGAGTTCAAATGGTGGCAGACCACCTAATCAATTGCCACTCCTGACCAGAATGCGAAACTACCAAATGGCGCGCCACCATGTTAACTTCTTCAGCGCCCATAGAAGCCTCTTAAGCAGTTTCTCAATTCCTAGAATAAAATACAGCCGCTTCTCGTGTCACATAAGCGTCTCAATTGTAATAATCAAGGAAACCACGACAGTTAAATAAAAGCTTTGTAAAGTACAACCGTATAACGTAACTTAATGATTCGCCTGGCGTAGCCACGTGAAGCTATCGTGATTACGAGGTTTAACCAAAGCTAAACCACTGCCTTGTTAATGCCTCAACACTCACGTCCGGCGTCCAGTGTCCTCTCCCACTGCAGCTGTCAATCATCCTGACAGCCACGCAAGGCACGCGAGAAACGTATCTTAGTTCTCTGTCTAGCTTCATGCCAGCGCGGTTGCCATAGAGACCGCCACCACTAGTTAGTAGTAGATAGTGACCGATAATGATAGTGTTAATGGTAGTGACCGTGATTATGATAATGACAGAGAGGACTATGATGTCATCACCCATGACGTCATGGCAAGTCGTAACGTTATGACCGGATGTGACGTCATATGAAGTTACATCCGGCAATGCCTATTAAAGGGACACTAAAGACACCCAAATATGATATCAAAATCTAATAAACTGCTTTTAGTGACATTCTCGCGACATATCCAGCACTAAGAAATCGAATTACTGCTTAGATATTGTGATAAGAAGTTGAGGTCTTTTTTTTTTTGTCCCCGCGGGCCGAATTCAAACTTTTTCTCCTACTACGTAGTAGGGCAGAATGACGCACACTAGACGCAAGAAGAGACTCCGTGATTGCTGGCGAGCCGGCGCCGCCCTCGGCGTCGACCGGTTAGCATCCCTCGACGAATGCAGTTAGTGAACAGTTGAATGATAATGCGTTTTTCCTTCGGCACTTAGCATATGTATGCTTTTCGTAGCCTACGTAGCTGTAGTCGAGCGGTCAGGTCAGGTTTAACGGGAGCTCGCAATTGAAGCGGCGACGGCGGCGTTATGTTGGCTTAGAAGTGTGATAGAAAGAGCATGTCGGCGGCAGCGGATTTCGCTCGCTCGCGCCTCCGAATGCTCAAATGTGAACGAGTCAAGCGTATCTGCTGCTCCAAGCTCGTAATTTAGGCGCTGCAGGTCCAAAAGTAAACTATCCGAGTACGCACGAAGTGTCTCAGCCGGAACATAACCGAAGCTGAAGTAGGCGCCTGTGGCGCCTCCAAGAATAATTTTGTACTAGCCTTGCAGCGTTTACGTTCTCTTTTCGCCGTCGTTTGCGTATGATAAAAGCATGTTAATATTCGAGATAAAATCTACTACCGCATTCAAACGGGCAACGCAATTCGCATTTGTCAGCCTCCGGGATCCTTACCGCGTTACGTGATTTTTAGTTGCGAGTCTCGGCCGTTTCGGCTGTGGCGGAGATACCTGTATTTCTGTTCTTCCTCTTTACTACCTTATAACAGCTCTGTTTTCAGTAAGAGTGGATTTTTTGTAATCAGAAATTGGCATTCTATCGATGCAAGCCCGCTTCATTTTATCATTAGTGTCCCTTTAACTACAATTAACGTCATGATGACGTAACATTTGGTCATGACGTCAATCGGCGATTCAAGCATATGAACCAATTGATTAAAACTTGACTTCCCACCGATTTAGGAGGCCCCTACTCCCCGCTCCTGGCATGCAGGCCTGAGGAACGGAGAGTAGGGGCCACATACATTGGTTATTCGCGGCCTCAGCCGCCAGGAGGACGGCTCTTTGCTGGTCAGTGGGGACTCGCAGGAGGGTCACCCAGGCTTCTCTACTTTCAATGTTGTCCCTAGCACCCGGAGACTTAGTGCATACCAAAAGTATATGATCGAGGGTCCCCCTCACTTCACAGGCTTTACATTTATCATTTTTCTCTCATTTATCTGGGCGTGAAACAACTAAACAGAGTTTGGGAAATTTCCGGCTTGTAATCGCCGCGAGGCTATGGCCTCTTTATTATTTAAGCTAGGATCTGGTGGCGGGATCAGACTTCTTCCTAATCTATAATTTTCGATGTTTTTTTATAGGCTTGCAAACGTTCGTCTATCGCCTGGGTTGCCTCGTTGCCGGAGACGGACGTGTGTGCTGGGACCTAAATTAGGGTGATTTTGTGATCGATTTTAGCTGCAGTTGATAGAATTCAGGCGGCTTCTTGCGAGACCCTGCCTTATCCGATATTCCAGATAGCAGTTGTACTGTCGCTAAAGGCCAAGTTAGTCTTCGTTCCGACGCAAGGAGCGCTATTGCGATCTTTCAGCCGTGCACGTTCCTGCTTCGGATAGTGGCGGCGAAGACTGTTGTGCGCCACCATCTACTACTGCGGCGACTGCCGCCCTCGAACGGCCGCTAGCAGCGTCTACGTATGCGAATTATTTTACTTTGAATTCTTTTGCTCTTTTAACCTGTGCTTCTGCTCTCTCTTTCCTTCTCTCCTTGTGGTATTCTGGGTGCATGTTGCGGGGAGAGGAGGGACAATGATGTTCTCGCGACATTGTGGCTGTAGGAAAACTTTGTCAGCTGCGCTGGTAGACGACAAGAGCAACCTCCGTGCGAAGGCGGTGCGCAGCCAGAATGTCCTCAGAGCCATGGCGTTGTGGTCGTTCAATAGAATGGTGGTCCTACATACCAAATGGAAGACGGTGATGTTGCAGGTCTGACATATGCAAATGCAGTGTTGTGTACCACGTCCGCGACGCGAGAATTTATTGAGCAAAGACAGAGAAAAGTGGGAAGACAGGCACTGGGAGCCCATCGTTCATCCCCCAATGAGGCGGTGCAGGGGGATGTCGGGAGGTCCTCTTTCGAGGCCCGGGAGGCCGTGGCCAAGATTTTGGAATGCGCCCGTGGACTCTGAAAGCGGACCGCTGGGTTCATCGAGTACAACATTACCTTTTTTACTGCGTAGTATGTATTGGCTGGAAAAGGAGGGTACGTGAACTGAGTGCTAAGTATGGGGTACCACTGCCAACCGTGGCAAACACTATACACCTGCTTCACTACTGCGAGGGTGAGCACGTTGCAACGGCAGAGACCAGGCGGTGGTGAACTGGTGCATCCGCCAAGCCGGCTCTCGGTATGTACTCCACTCACAAGAGCGACATCACCCAGGAGCGGTTCTACAACTCCCTGGGGAGCGCCCTGCAATCTGAGGTCCGTGCGGGGGTGTTGAGCACGAAGAAATGGCACGCGCGGATCGAGGGCATGGACAACCCTGATGTCTTGTGTGCGGAAGGCAGGCGGGCGACAGACACGATCGAACACATAGTAATGACTTTCCATGTGCTCTTGCCATATCAGCCTGGTGGGTCGACTTTGCCGCTGGTGCTGGATTTCGAGTTTGCACGGTCGCAAGGAGACGCTGCGGTGGACAGTGATGCGACACAGCGGGATGAGAGGGCTGTGGCTGTAGAGACAACCAAACGACGCCTTGAGAACTGGATAAGGCTGACTAGATAAATGGTGTTGGTGGCATTGCGCCACAGCGGAACAGACTCCGTCACAGTAGAAGATTGACTTGGCTAGGACTTTTATGGTCCACCTGGTAAAAAGCGGAAGCCTCAGTATCAATTTAATCCAATCCAAGCCCCTATCTGTTTTTCGAACCACCCATTCTAAAATGGTTCGACCCGTGCTTGACCTACCTGGTCTCTCATATCGCTTAAGCAACTTCCGTCAAGTTATTATGCACTCCCGCTTCTAGCAGGCGTTCCATAGATGAGGAGATGTGTAGACCCAGCTCCCTCTTGTAGCAACGCCGGTGATCGCGTCTATGGTAACGTTTTCGTTGGTCCTGATGTTCGGCGTATTATGTACGCTTGCATTAGCCTCAAGAGGCTTCTCTCTTTGAGGCCTCTGCCTTTAAGTGCAATCCTCCAAAATATCCCTGTTACTTGCATCGCGTAGTTAGTGAGTTTTTTATCGTTATATCCGTTCTCTTGAATAAAAAGTGAGAGGATTTTGATTTGCTGGACTTCTGGTACGGTTTTGCCGTCGACTTTAATTTTGAATTTAAAGTCGCCCTTGCACCTCATTGATTTTGGTTTATATATGAAAAGTTCGGATTTTAACGGGCAGTACGCGAGACCCCTTTCGGCCGCGTAGGACACAACAGTGTCCGCAGCCGCCTGTAGGCGCTCCTCTATGCTGCTGACGCTGCCATCATTCATCCATAGAATAACATCCTTTCCATACAAGCTAAAGTTTAGATATTTTATGACCTTATGAGTGGCGGGAAGGCCTCTCATTACCACGTTAAAGAGAAAAGAGGAGAGCAGCGAGCCTTGCGGTGTTCCTTTACTTCCCAGGTGGACAGTGGGGGATTATAGGTCCTGAAACTTTAGTTTCAACGTCCTGTTTGTCAGGAAATGCATTATGTAATTATATGTGCTCTCGCCGCATCCCAATACCTGCTGTCCCACGAGAATTGCCTGGTGTTTTACGTTGTCAAATGCTGGTTGGTCGGTCTGTGGGGTTTAACGTCCCAAAGCAACTCAGACTATGAGAGACGCCGTAGTGGAGGACTCCGGAAATTTTTACCTCCTGGGGTTCTTTAGCGCGCACTGACATCGCACAGCACACGGGCGCCTTGCTTTTCGCCTCCATTGAAAAGCGGCCGCCGAGGCCGGGATTCGATCCCGCGTCCTTGGGAACAGTAGTCGAGTGCCGTAACCACTGCGCCACCCCGGCGGTGTTTTGTTAGATGCAATGTTAAAATTATCTTCGCGTCTCAGGATTTCGAGTCAATCATGTGTTGTAAACGTAGTATCACATCATGCGTACACAGGCCCGGTCGGAACCCGGCGATCTCGTGCGGCCACAGGTCGTTTTGCTCCATGATATTTGAATTCCGGGTTACATAAGCTTTCCAGTGCATTAAGTTAGAGAAATAGGTCTGAGGTTTTCAATTTCAGTGGTTTGTCGAGTATCGGAATTATCACAACGTTTGCAATTTTCTACTGCTGGGGAAGACGACCGTTACTCCATACTTCTTGCATACAATTGGTGAGTGCCGTTCTGGAGGCGTCGTCTGGGTTTCTTAGCATTCTGTTTGTTTCCAATCGTGGCCGGGGGCTGATTACGTCTTTAAGCTCAGCATTTCGGCTCTAACCTGTGCTTCCGAGATGGACTCGTGGAGGGCCTCGTTTGGAGGGCCTGCGTATTGCGTAAAAGGGAGGGATGCTATATCGCCGATAGATGTATCTACTAGCTTAGTTATTAGCTCAGCGTCCGTTCCCTCGAACGCATGTCCTGCCTTTGCTCTTGTTGAGTTCGATTGTGTTCTCGAACTGTCGGGATCAAGAAGACACCTTCCTTCGAGAAGAAGAAGGCACTTTCATCCCCTCCTTTACGGCGCGGTTGAGGTGTCCACAGAAAACAAGTGAGACAGTTACCGCGCCTTTCCCTTTCTATAAATCAATCAATCATTCTCAAGTGGCACCGCCTTTCCTTTTTTCTTACTAATAAACCACTGGCCGGGCTCTTTCATCTCCGCAGGGTCTATGCTCGTTCCCTCCACGGTGTCCACCATTTTCGTCGAACTTCTAAGCGGCCCCGTGGCTTGCAAATCTTTTCAAAGCCTCAAAAATGAGTGAAAGAATCCGCCCACCTTAGAGAGTTGAGAGTCTAAGGTGAGCGCTTCCTGAATGAAGTTGATTCCTACATAATTTTCGAAATCCAGTGGCCGAACTACAGCGTGAGCGTTCGTGGTCAATAAAGCCCATCGGTTGTACGTCCGCACTCAGCTTGGTCTGTTGTTGTTGCGACTGAAGGAAAAAAGAAAATGGGCGGGCGTGCCTGCTACTGGCTCTGTAGCTGAGCCACCTCCGCTGCCTCGTGCGGACAGAAGAGAGTAGCTAAGAGTCAGGGCAGCTTGTTTAAAATATAGGAGAAAGAAAGAGAAGAGGGAGAGAAAGACGCGCGCCGCAACAGCCGTCGTTCACTAAAGTGATGGCGGGTGCAATGACGGCCTACCACTGATAAAATTCGGTGGCAGGCTGGCCCCGCCGCATGTGGCGGTGACCTACCTATCCCAGCCCCATCAGGGCCAGGACCAACCCCAGCTTGGTCGGCGTGGAACTCCTCAATATAGACCAACACTGATCTGTGACGTATGCACGATGCAGTGGCGCTTCTGTCGCCAGGCTGGGCCAACTGGAGGTGAAAAGTAGGGTTAGCGCCCATAGGAATACATGGAACGGAAAGATTTCAAAGCAGTTTTCTAAATTCACAGAACACCTGTGATGTCGTTATTCGGTACAGAACAACCATGAACATCCTAGAACAGATCGCGAAAGTGTGAAATCTCATTGCCAAGGCAAAGTATCTTTAAAACATCGCGAAACGTAGGGGAGTGCAAGTTGGGACGGCGACTCATAGCTAACAGATGTAAACACAACACACTGCAACATTTTTCTCGTACCACAGAGCACCAAATTGGTTACAGGTCGGTAAATGTCGGCCAGTGCTTTCAAGAAGTGTGTGATAAAGTATGCTGCGCCATTGTGGAGGCAATCTACTTTTAAAACCCCTCGTTTTCTAAAATCTGAGCTAGAAATGCATTGCTGTAGCGCGGCTATACAACATATATAAAGAACTGCTCGCAAACAAGCTGACTTTGCGCCTAAGAAAGCAGTCGTTCGTTAAGAATTGGTGTATTATTTTAAAACCATGAATATATGCATGCCACAACATTTCGTGCCTGACATCGATGTAGCATATTTATCAATAAACTTGTGCGACGGGTTTACAGACGAAGCCCTCTGTCAAGGAGGCGAATCGCCCAAGTGGCGTTTTTTTTAGTGAACGTCTTGTACCACGCCCTGCATCAAGTTTGCAAGGCGAAAGTAAACAAAATAAAACATTTCAATCGCTGGCAACGCGCATCAGCCGCGTGAGGCAGTAATTATGCCGTCGACACACGGTTCATTTCGACAGGAATAACACGCAAAATAACAAGCATGACGTCATTTCGTCCTGACAACATCCATCGAGACGTCCGACTACTGTGCCGGAGTACCCGGGTTCGATACCACCCGCGGCGGCTGCGTTTCGATGGAGGCGAAACGAAGAGGCGTCCGTAGGCTGTGCTATGTCAGCGCACTTTAAAGATCCCCAGGTGGTCAAAATTACTCCGTAGCCCTCCACTGCGGCTCCTCTTTCTCCCTTTCCACTTTCACTCCCACCTTCCTCCATTCCCTTACGGCGCGGTTCTGGTGTCCACGGAAACAAGTTTGACTGAAACTGAGCCTTTCCCTTGCTGTTACCTAATTAAAAAAAGTAGATGCGGTACGTAATAAAATGAATTAATATGTATTTGCGTCGCGAGAGGCTTAGATATAAGGGAAGAGGACCCTTCAATCCAGGTGATCTTGCCGGTAGAGATGCGTGAAAGCATTCGGGACAAAACTCTCCACAAGAACATGCAAGCGGATCACCACGAAAGTCGGAGGATGGCCAGGGCGAAGACATAAGGCAAAAAGTATCAAGGGGATGATAGTGCCGTGTATGTTGATGCGGCAAAATACAACATTACAGGAAAGGAGGCTTCCGCTATGAGCGCGGTGAGCATCTCCCGCAGGGTAGCAGCTACAGTGGTCACGGGCCGAGTAGAAGAGGCAGAAGAGGCCGCAATAGCCCTAGGAATTGTTCAAAACAGAACCAGCACCATTCTCAGTGATTCCAAAACGGCCCTTCGCAACTTCGCCAGGGGTCGTATCTCCCCCACTGCATTCAAATTTCTTAGCGTGTTGCTAAAATATAGGAACGTAGTGGATCTCGTATGGGTCCCGGCTCACTCAAGCATCCTGGGGAACGAGGCCGCTCATCAATATGCTCGAGGGTTTGTCAGCCGAGCTGGTAAGAGGATCCGGACGCGGGTGCCTCACGGGGTAAGTCACCAGATACGTATCAGGTGATTGTCACTTATTACAAGGATCTCAGGGCGAGCCTACCTCCTGCGCACGTGCGCCCAGCCGAGAACATGCTACCACGCGGCGGCGGCTGCAAACGCGGTCTCGAGGAATTGTGCGACCGAATCTTCTGTCAAGTGCGCCGCATCATCTCCTTAACTGCCGCCGCCAATACTGGACGCTACGGCGTTTCAAGTCCGGCAACGTGGAACGGCGTCAGCTGACCAATCAGCTGAAAAACGCGCACATTTTTCGGATGCAACGGGCCACGGCACCGCAGTTACGATGTCACGCTCACCGCTGATGCTCTTCCAGGTGCTGCTGCTTTCGTTATAGGGCCAGCTGTCACCTGTCACGCCGGCACCACTACGACTGGTCGTGCCACATCCCTTTTGGTGTCCTGATGCCTCAAGGAATTGTGCGACCGAATCGTCTGTCAAGTGCGCCGCATCATCTCGTTTACTGCCGCCGCCAATACTGGACGCTACGGCGTTTCAAGTCCGGCAACGTGGAACGACGTCAGCTGACCAATCAGCTGAAAAACGCGCACATTTCTCGGATGCAACGGGCCACGGCACCGCAGTTACGATGTCACGCTCACCTCGGTGTTCCTCCAGGTGCTGCTGCTTTCGTTATTGGGCAAGCTGTCACCTGTCAAGCCGGCACCACTACGACTGGTCACGCCACATCCCTTTTGGTGTCCTCATGCCTCAAGGAATTGTGCGACCAAATCGTCTGTCAAGTGCGCCGCATCATCTCCTTTACTGCCGCCGCCAATACTGGACGCTACGGCGTTTGAAGTCCGGCAACGTGGAACGGCGTCAGCTGACCAATCAGCTGAAAAACGCGCACATTTCTCGGATGCAACGGGCCACGGCACCGCAGTTACGATGTCACGCTCACCGCTGATGTTCTTCCAGGTGCTGCTGCTTTCGTTATAGGGCCAGCTGTCACCTGTCACGCCGGCACCACTACGACTGGTCGTGCCACATCCCTTTTGGTGTCCTGATGCCTCAAGGAATTGTGCGACCGAATCGTCTGTCAAGTGCGCCGCATCATCTCGTTTACTGCCGCCGCCAATACTGGACGCTACGGCGTTTCAAGTCCGGCAACGTGGAACGGCGTCAGCTGACCAATCAGCTGAAAAACGCGCACATTTCTCGGATGCAACGGGCCACGGCACCGCAGTTACGATGTCACGCTCACCTCGGTGTTCCTCCAGGTGCTGCTGCTTTCGTTATTGGGCAAGCTGTCACCTGTCAAGCCGGCACCACTACGACTGGTCACGCCACATCCCTTTTGGTGTCCTCATGCCTCAAGGAATTGTGCGACCAAATCGTCTGTCAAGTGCGCCGCATCATCTCCTTTACTGCCGCCGCCAATACTGGACGCTACGGCGTTTGAAGTCCGGCAACGTGGAACGGCGTCAGCTGACCAATCAGCTGAAAAACGCGCACATTTCTCGGATGCAACGGGCCACGGCACCGCAATTACGATGTCACGCTCACCGCTGATGTTCTTCCAGGTGCTGCCGTTTTCGTTATTGGGCCAGCTGTCACCTGTCACGCCGGCACCACTACGACTGGTCACGCCACATCCCTTTTCGTGTCCTGATGCCTCGAGGAATTGTGCGACCGAATCGTCTGTCAAGTGCGCCGCATCATCTCCTTTACTGCCGCCGCCAATACTGGACGCTACGGCGTTTGAAGTCCGGCAACGTGGAACGGCGTCAGCTGACCAATCAGCTGAAAAACGCGCACATTTCTCGGATGCAACGGGCCACGGCACCGCAATTACGATGTCACGCTCACCGCTGATGTTCTTCCAGGTGCTGCTGCTTTCGTTATAGGGCCAGCTGTCACCTGTCACGCCGGCACCACTACGACTGGTCGTGCCACATCCCTTTTGGTGTCCTGATGCCTCAAGGAATTGTGCGACCGAATCGTCTGTCAAGTGCGCCGCATCATCTCGTTTACTGCCGCCGCCAATACTGGACGCTACGGCGTTTGAAGTCCGGCAACGTGGAACGGCGTCAGCTGACCAATCAGCTGAAAAACGCGCACATTTCTCGGCTGCAACGGGCCACGGCACCGCAGTTACGATGTCACGCTCACCTCGGTGTTCTTCCAGGTGCTGCTGCTTTCGTTATTGGGCAAGCTGTCACCTGTCACGCCGGCACCACTACGACTGGTCACGCCACATCCCTTTTGGTGTCCTGATGCCTCAAGGAATTGTGCGACCGAATCGTCTGCCAAGTGCGCCGCATCATCTCCTCCTTTACTGCCGCCGCCAATACTGGACGCTACGGCGTTTGAAGTCCGGCAACGTGGAACGGCGTCAGCTGACCAATCAGCTGAAAAACGCGCACATTTCTCGGCTGCAACGGGCCACGGCACCGCAGTTACGATGTCACGCTCACCTCGGTGTTCTTCCAGGTGCTGCTGCTTTCGTTATTGGGCAAGCTGTCACCTGTCACGCCGGCACCACTACGACTGGTCGCGCCACATCCCTTTTGGTGTCCTGATGCCTCAAGGAATTGTGCGTCCGAATCGTCTGTCAAGTGCGCCGCATCATCTCGTTTACTGCCGCCGCCAATACTGGACGCTACGGCGTTTGAAGTCCGGCAACGTGGAACGGCGTCAGGTGACCAATCAGCTGAAAAACGCGCACATTTCTCGGATGCAACGGGCCACGGCACCGCAGTTACGATGTCACGCTCACCGCTGATGTTCTTCCAGGTGCTGCTGCTTTCGTTATAGGGCCAGCTGTCACCTGTCACGCCGGCACCACTACGACTGGTCACGCCACATCCCTTTTGGTGTCCTGATGCCTCAAGGAATTGTGCGACCGAATCGTCTGCCAAGTGCGCCGCATCATCTCCTCCTTTACTGCCGCCGCCAATACTGGACGCTACGGCGTTTGAAGTCCGGCAACGTGGAACGGCGTCAGCTGACCAATCAGCTGAAAAACGCGCACATTTCTCGGCTGCAACGGGCCACGGCACCGCAGTTACGATGTCACGCTCACCTCGGTGTTCTTCCAGGTGCTGCTGCTTTCGTTATTGGGCAAGCTGTCACCTGTCACGCCGGCACCACTACGACTGGTCGCGCCACATCCCTTTTGGTGTCCTGATGCCTCAAGGAATTGTGCGTCCGAATCGTCTGTCAAGTGCGCCGCATCATCTCGTTTACTGCCGCCGCCAATACTGGACGCTACGGCGTTTGAAGTCCGGCAACGTGGAACGGCGTCAGGTGACCAATCAGCTGAAAAACGCGCACATTTCTCGGCTGCAACGGGCCACGGCACCGCAGTTACGATGTCACGCTCACCGCTGATGTTCTTCCAGGTGCTGCTGCTTTCGTTATAGGGCCAGCTGTCACCTGTCACGCCGGCACCACTACGACTGGTCACGCCACATCCCTTTTGGTGTCCTGATGCCTAAATGAATTGTGCGACCGAATCGTCTGTCAAGTGCGCCGCATCATCTCCTTTACTGCCACCGCCAATACTAGGCGCTACGGCGTTTGAAGTCCGGCAACGTGGAACGGCGTCAGCTTACAAATCAGCTGAAATACGCGCACATTTCTCGGATGCAACGGGCCACGGCACCGCAGTTACGATGTCACGCTCACCGCTGATGTTCTTCCAGGTGCTGCTGCTTTCGTTATAGGGCCAGCTGTCACCTGTCACGCCGGCACCACTACGACTGGTCACGCCACATCCCTTTTGGTGTCCTGATGCCTAAATGAATTGTGCGACCGAATCGTCTGTCAAGTGCGCCGCATCATCTCCTTTACTGCCACCGCCAATACTAGGCGCTACGGCGTTTGAAGTCCGGCAACGTGGAACGGCGTCAGCTTACAAATCAGCTGAAATACGCGCACATTTCTCGGATGCAACGGGCCACGGCACCGCAGTTAAGATGTCACGCTCACCGCTGATGTTCTTCCAGGTGCTGCTGCTTTCGTTATAGGGCCAGCTGTCACCTGTCACGCCGGCACCACTACGACTGGTCACGCCACATCCCTTTTGGTGTCCTGATGCCTAAATGAATTGTGCGACCGAATCGTCTGTCAAGTGCGCCGCATCATCTCCTTTACTGCCGCCGCCAATACTGGACGCTACGGCGTTTGAAGTCCGGCAACGTGGAACGGCGTCAGGTGACCAATCAGCTGAAAAACGCGCACATTTCTCGGATGCAACGGGCCACGGCACCGCAGTTACGATGTCACGCTCACCTCGGTGTTCCTCCAGGTGCTGCTGCTTTCGTTATTGGGCAAGCTGTCACCTGTCAAGCCGGCACCACTACGACTGGTCACTCCACATCCCTTTTGGTGTCCTGATGCCTCAAGGAATTGTGCGACCAAATCGTCTGTCAAGTGCGCCGCATCATCTCCTTTACTGCCACCGCCAATACTGGACGCTACGGCGTTTGAAGTCCGGCAACGTGGAACGGCGTCAGCTTACAAATCAGCTGAAATACGCGCACATTTCTCGGATGCAACGGGCCACGGCACCGCAGTTACGATGTCACGCTCACCGCTGATGTTCTTCCAGGTGCTGCTGCTTTCGTTATAGGGCCAGCTGTCACCTGTCACGCCGGCACCACTACGACTGGTCACGCCACATCCCTTTTGGTGTCCTGATGCCTAAATGAATTGTGCGACCGAATCGTCTGTCAAGTGCGCCGCATCATCTCCTTTACTGCCACCGCCAATACTAGGCGCTACGGCGTTTGAAGTCCGGCAACGTGGAACGGCGTCAGCTTACAAATCAGCTGAAATACGCGCACATTTCTCGGATGCAACGGGCCACGGCACCGCAGTTACGATGTCACGCTCACCTCGGTGTTCCTCCAGGTGCTGCTGCTTTCGTTATTGGGCAAGCTGTCACCTGTCACGCCGGCACCACTACGACTGGTCACGCCACATCCCTTTTGGTGTCCTGATGCCTAAATGAATTGTGCGACCGAATCGTCTGTCAAGTGCGCCGCATCATCTCCTTTACTGCCACCGCCAATACTAGGCGCTACGGCGTTTGAAGTCCGGCAACGTGGAACGGCGTCAGCTTACAAATCAGCTGAAATACGCGCACATTTCTCGGATGCAACGGGCCACGGCACCGCAGTTAAGATGTCACGCTCACCGCTGATGTTCTTCCAGGTGCTGCTGCTTTCGTTATAGGGCCAGCTGTCACCTGTCACGCCGGCACCACTACGACTGGTCACGCCACATCCCTTTTGGTGTCCTGATGCCTAAATGAATTGTGCGACCGAATCGTCTGTCAAGTGCGCCGCATCATCTCCTTTACTGCCGCCGCCAATACTGGACGCTACGGCGTTTGAAGTCCGGCAACGTGGAACGGCGTCAGGTGACCAATCAGCTGAAAAACGCGCACATTTCTCGGATGCAACGGGCCACGGCATCGCAGTTACGATGTCACGCTCACCGCTGATGTTCTTCCAGGTGCTGCTGCTTTCGTTATAGGGCCAGCTGTCACCTGTCACGCCGGCACCACTACGACTGGTCACGCCACATCCCTTTTGGTGTCCTGATGCCTAAATGAATTGTGCGACCGAATCGTCTGTCAAGTGCGCCGCATCATCTCCTTTACTGCCACCGCCAATACTAGGCGCTACGGCGTTTGAAGTCCGGCAACGTGGAACGGCGTCAGCTTACAAATCAGCTGAAATACGCGCACATTTCTCGGATGCAACGGGCCACGGCATCGCAGTTACGATGTCACGCTCACCGCTGATGTTCTTCCAGGTGCTGCTGCTTTCGTTATAGGGCCAGCTGTCACCTGTCACGCCGGCACCACTACGACTGGTCACGCCACATCCCTTTTGGTGTCCTGATGCCTAAATGAATTGTGCGACCGAATCGTCTGTCAAGTGCGCCGCATCATCTCCTTTACTGCCACCGCCAATACTAGGCGCTACGGCGTTTGAAGTCCGGCAACGTGGAACGGCGTCAGCTTACAAGTCAGCTGAAATACGCGCACATTTCTCGGATGCAACGGGCCACGGCACCGCAGTTACGATGTCACGCTCACCGCTGATGTTCTTCCAGGTGCTGCTGCTTTCGTTATAGGGCCAGCTGTCACCTGTCACGCCGGCACCACTACGACTGGTCACGCCACATCCCTTTTGGTGTCCTGATGCCTAAATGAATTGTGCGACCGAATCGTCTGTCAAGTGCGCCGCATCATCTCCTTTACTGCCACCGCCAATACTAGGCGCTACGGCGTTTGAAGTCCGGCAACGTGGAACGGCGTCAGCTTACAAATCAGCTGAAATACGCGCACATTTCTCGGATGCAACGGGCCACGGCACCGCAGTTACGATGTCACGCTCACCTCGGTGTTCCTCCAGGTGCTGCTGCTTTCGTTATTGGGCAAGCTGTCACCTGTCAAGCCGGCACCACTACGACTGGTCACTCCACATCCCTTTTGGTGTCCTGATGCCTCAAGGAATTGTGCGACCAAATCGTCTGTCAAGTGCGCCGCATCATCTCCTTTACTGCCACCGCCAATACTGGACGCTACGGCGTTTGAAGTCCGGCAACGTGGAACGGCGTCAGCTTACAAATCAGCTGAAATACGCGCACATTTCTCGGATGCAACGGGCCACGGCACCGCAGTTACGATGTCACGCTCACCGCTGATGTTCTTCCAGGTGCTGCTGCTTTCGTTATAGGGCCAGCTGTCACCTGTCACGCCGGCACCACTACGACTGGTCACGCCACATCCCTTTTGGTGTCCTGATGCCTAAATGAATTGTGCGACCGAATCGTCTGTCAAGTGCGCCGCATCATCTCCTTTACTGCCACCGCCAATACTAGGCGCTACGGCGTTTGAAGTCCGGCAACGTGGAACGGCGTCAGCTTACAAATCAGCTGAAATACGCGCACATTTCTCGGATGCAACGGGCCACGGCACCGCAGTTACGATGTCACGCTCACCTCGGTGTTCCTCCAGGTGCTGCTGCTTTCGTTATTGGGCAAGCTGTCACCTGTCAAGCCGGCACCACTACGACTGGTCACTCCACATCCCTTTTGGTGTCCTGATGCCTCAAGGAATTGTGCGACCAAATCGTCTGTCAAGTGCGCCGCATCATCTCCTTTACTGCCGCCGCCAATACTGGACGCTACGGCGTTTGAAGTCCGGCAACGTGGAACGGCGTCAGCTGACCAATCAGCTGAAAAACGCGCACATTTCTCGGATGCAACGGGCCACGGCACCGCAGTTACGATGTCACGCTCACCGCTGATGTTCTTCCAGGTGCTGCTGCTTTCGTTATAGGGCCAGCTGTCACCTGTCACGCCGGCACCACTACGACTGGTCACGCCACATCCCTTTTGGTGTCCTGATGCCTAAATGAATTGTGCGACCGAATCGTCTGTCAAGTGCGCCGCATCATCTCCTTTACTGCCACCGCCAATACTAGGCGCTACGGCGTTTGAAGTCCGGCAACGTGGAACGGCGTCAGCTTACAAATCAGCTGAAATACGCGCACATTTCTCGGATGCAACGGGCCACGGCACCGCAGTTACGATGTCACGCTCACCTCGGTGTTCCTCCAGGTGCTGCTGCTTTCGTTATTGGGCAAGGTGTCACCTGTCAAGCCGGCACCACTACGACTGGTCACTCCACATCCCTTTTGGTGTCCTGATGCCTCAAGGAATTGTGCGACCAAATCGTCTGTCAAGTGCGCCGCATCATCTCCTTTACTGCCGCCGCCAATACTGGACGCTACGGCGTTTGAAGTCCGGCAACGTGGAACGGCGTCAGCTGACCAATCAGCTGAAAAACGCGCACATTTCTCGGATGCAACGGGCCACGGCACCGCAATTACGATGTCACGCTCACCGCTGATGTTCTTCCAGGTGCTGCCGTTTTCGTTATTGGGCCAGCTGTCACCTGCCACGCCGGCACCACTACGACTGGTCACGCCACATCCCTTTTCGTGTCCTGATGCCTCGAGGAATTGTGCGACCGAATCGTCTGTCAAGTGCGCCGCATCATCTCCTTTACTGCCGCCGCCAATACTGGACGCTACGGCGTTTGAAGTCCGGCAACGTGGAACGGCGTCAGCTGACCAATCAGCTCAAAAACGCGCACATTTCTCGGATGCAACGGGCCACGGCACCGCAATTACGATGTCACGCTCACCGCTGATGTTCTTCCAGGTGCTGCTGCTTTCGTTATAGGGCCAGCTGTCACCTGTCACGCCGGCACCACTACGACTGGTCGTGCCACATCCCTTTTGGTGTCCTGATGCCTCAAGGAATTGTGCGACCGAATCGTCTGTCAAGTGCGCCGCATCATCTCGTTTACTGCCGCCGCCAATACTGGACGCTACGGCGTTTGAAGTCCGGCAACGTGGAACGGCGTCAGCTGACCAATCAGCTGAAAAACGCGCACATTTCTCGGCTGCAACGGGCCACGGCACCGCAGTTACGATGTCACGCTCACCTCGGTGTTCTTCCAGGTGCTGCTGCTTTCGTTATTGGGCAAGCTGTCACCTGTCACGCCGGCACCACTACGACTGGTCACGCCACATCCCTTTTGGTGTCCTGATGCCTCAAGGAATTGTGCGACCGAATCGTCTGCCAAGTGCGCCGCATCATCTTCTCCTTTACTGCCGCCGCCAATACTGGACGCTACGGTGTTTGAAGTCCGGCAACGTGGAACGGCGTCAGCTGACCAATCAGCTGAAAAACGCGCACATTTCTCGGATGCAACGGGCCACGGCACCGCAATTACGATGTCACGCTCACCGCTGATGTTCTTCCAGATGCTGCTGCTTTCGTTATAGGGCCAGCTGTCACCTGTCACGCCGGCACCACTACGACTGGTCACGCCACATCCCTTTTGGTGTCCTGATGCCTCAAGGAATTGTGCGACCGAATCGACTGTCAAGTGCGCCGCATCATCTCCTTTGCTGCCACTGCCAATACTGGACGTTACGGCGTTTGAAGTCCGGCAACGGGGAAAGGCGTCAGCTGACCAATCAGCTGAAAAACGCGCACATTTCTCGGATGCAACGGGCCACGGCACCGCAATTACGATGTCACGCTCACCGCTGATTTTCTTCCAAGTGCTGCTGCTTTCGTTATTGGGGCAGCTGTCACCTGTCACGCCGGCACCACTACGACTGGTCGCGCCACATCCCTTTTGGTGTCCTGATGCATCAAGGAATTGTGCAACCGAATCGTCTGTCAAGTGCGCCGCATCATCTCCTCCTTTACTGCCGCCGCCAATACTGGACGCTACGGCGTTTGAAGTCCGGCAACGTTGAACGGCGTCAGCTGACCAATCAGCTGAAAAACGCGCACATTTTTCGGATGCAACGGGCCACGGCACCGCAGTTACGATGTCACGCTCACCGCTGATGCTCTTCCAGGTGCTGCTGCTTTCGTTATAGGGCCAGCTGTCACCTGTCACGCCGGCACCACTACGACTGGTCACGCCACATCCTTTTTGGTGTCCTGATGCCTCGAGGAATTGTGCGACCGAATCGTCTGTCAAGTGCGCCGCACCATCTCCTTTACTGCCGCCGCCAATACTGGACGCTACGGCGTTTGAAATCCGGCAACGTGGAACGGCGTCAGCTGACCAATCAGCTGAAAAACGCGCACATTTCTCGGATGCAACGGGCCACGGCACCGCAATTACGATGTCACGCTCACCGCTGATTTTCTTCCACGTTCTGCTGCTTTCGTTATAGGGCCAGCTGTCACCTGTTACGCCGGCACCACTACGACTGGTCACGCCACATCCCTTTTGGTGTCCTGATGCCTCAATGAATTGTGCGACCGAACTGTCTGTCAAGTGCGCCGCATCATCTCGTTTACTGCCGCCGCCAATACTGGACGCTACGGCGTTTGAAGTCCGGCAACGTGGAACGGCGTCAGCTGACCAATCAGCTGAAAAACGCGCACATTTCTCGGCTGCAACGGGCCACGGCACCGCAGGTACGATGTCACGCTCACCTCGGTGTTCTTCCACGTGCTGCTGCTTTCGTTATTGGGCAAGCTGTCACCTGTCACGCCGGCACCACTACGACTGGTCACGCCACATCCCTTTTGGTGTCCTGATGCCTCAAGGAATTGTGCGACCGAATCGTCTGTCAAGTGCGCCGCATCATTTCCTTTACTGCCGCCGCCAATAATGGACGCTACGGCTTTTGAGGTCCAGCAACGTGGAACGGCGTCAGCTGACCAATCAGCTGAAAAACGCGCACATTTCTTGGATGCAACGGGCCACGGCACCGCAGTTACGATGTCACGCTCACCGCGGATGTTCTTCCGGGTGCTGCCGTTTTCGTTATTGGGCCAGCTGTCACCTGTCACGCCGGCACCACTACGACTGGTCACGCCACATCCCTTTTGGTGTCCTGATGCCTCAAGGAATTGTGCGACCGAATCGTCTGCCAAGTGCGCCGCATCATCTCCTCTTTTACTGCCGCCGCCAATACTGGACGCTACGGTGTTTGAAGTCCGGCAACGTGAAACGGCGTCAGCTGACCAATCAGCTGAAAAACGCGCACATTTCTCGGATGCAACGGGCCACGGCACCGCAATTACGATGTCACGCTCACCGCTGATGTTCTTTCAGGTGCTGCTGCTTTCGTTATTGGGCAAGCTGTCACCTGTCACGCCGGCACCACTACGACTGGTCACGCCACATCCCTTTTGGTGTCCTGATGCCTCAAGGAATTGTGCGACCGAATCGTCTGTCAAGTGCGCCGCATCATCTCCTTTGCTGCCACCGCCAATACTGGACGCTACGGCGTTTGAAGTCCGGCAACGTGGAACGGCGTCAGCTGACCAATCAGCTGAAAAACGCGCACATTTCTCGGATGCAATGGGCCACGGCATCGCAGTTACGATGTCACGCTCACCGCTGATGTTCTTCCAAGTGCTGCTGCTTTCGTTATTGGGCCAGCTGTCACCTGTCACGCCGGCACCACTACGACTGGTCGCGCCACATCCCTTTTGGTGTCCTGATGCCTCAAGGAATTGTGCAACCGAATCGTCTGTCAAGTGCGCCGCATCATCTCCTCCTTTACTGCCGCCGCCAATACTGGACGCTACGGTGTTTGAAGTCCGGCAACGTGAAACGGCGTCAGCTGACCAATCAGCTGAAAAACGCGCACATTTCTCGGATGCAATGGGCCACGGCATCGCAGTTACGATGTCACGCTCACCGCTGATGTTCTTCCAAGTGCTGCTGCTTTCGTTATTGGGCCAGCTGTCACCTGTCACGCCGGCACCACTACGACTGGTCACGCCACATCCCTTTTGGTGTCCTGATGCCTCAAGGAATTGTGCAACCGAATCGTCTGTCAAGTGCGCCGCATCATCTCCTCCTTTACTGCCGCCGCCAATACTGGACGCTACGGTGTTTGAAGTCCGGCAACGTGAAACGGCGTCAGCTGACCAATCAGCTGAAAAACGCGCACATTTCTCGGATGCAATGGGCCACGGCATCGCAGTTACGATGTCACGCTCACCGCTGATGTTCTTCCAAGTGCTGCTGCTTTCGTTATTGGGCAAGCTGTCACCTGTCACGCCGGCACCACTACGACTGGTCACGCCACATCCCTTTTGGTGTCCTGATGCCTCAAGGAATTGTGCGACCGAATCGTCTGTCAAGTGCGCCGCATCATCTCCTTTGCTGCCACCGCCAATACTGGACGCTACGGCGTTTGAAGTCCGGCAACGTGGAACGGCGTCAGCTGACCAATCAGCTGAAAAACGCGCACATTTCTCGGATGCAATGGGCCACGGCATCGCAGTTACGATGTCACGCTCACCGCTGATGTTCTTCCAAGTGCTGCTGCTTTCGTTATTGGGCCAGCTGTCACCTGTCACGCCGGCACCACTACGACTGGTCGCGCCACATCCCTTTTGGTGTCCTGATGCCTCAAGGAATTGTGCAACCGAATCGTCTGCCAAGTGCGCCGCATCATCTCCTCTTTTACTGCCGCCGCCAATACTGGACGCTACGGTGTTTGAAGTCCGGCAACGTGAAACGGCGTCAGCTGACCAATGAGCTGAAAAACGCGCACATTTCTCGGATGCAATGGGCCACGGCATCGCAGTTACGATGTCACGCTCACCGCTGATGTTCTTCCAAGTGCTGCTGCTTTCGTTATTGGGCCAGCTGTCACCTGTCACGCCGGCACCACTACGACTGGTCGCGCCACATCCCTTTTGGTGTCCTGATGCCTCAAGGAATTGTGCAACCGAATCGTCTGTCAAGTGCGCCGCATCATCTCCTCCTTTACTGCCGCCGCCAATACTGGACGCTACGGCGTTTGAAGTCCAGCAACGTTGAACGGTGTCAGCTGACCAATCAGCTGAAAAACGCGCACATTTTTCGGATGCAATGGGCCACGGCACCGCAGTTACGATGTCACGCTCACCGCTGATGTTCTTCCAGGTGCTGCTGCTTTCGTTATAGGGCCAGCTGTCACCTGTCACGCCGGCACCACTACGACTGTTCGCGCCACATCCCTTTTGGTGTCCTGATGCCTCAAGGAATTGTGCGACCGAATCGTCTGCCAAGTGCGCCGCATCATCTCGTTTACTGCCGCCGTCAATACTGGACGCTACGGCGTTTGAAGTCCGGCAACGTGGAACGGCGTCAGCTGACCAATCATCTGAAAAACGCGCACATTTCTCGGATGCAATGGGCCACGGCACCGCAGTCACGATGTCACGCTCACCGCTGATGTTCTTTCAGGTGCTGCCGTTTTCGTTATTGGGCCAGCTGTCACCTGTCACGCCGGCACCACTACTTGTCCCGCCACATCCCTTTTGGTGTCCTGATGCCTCAATGAATTGTGCGACCGAATCGTCTTTCAAGTGCACCGGATCATCTCCTCCTTTACTGCCGCCGCCAATACTGGACGCTACGGCGTTTGACGTCAGGCAACGTTGAACGTCGTCAGCTGACCAATCAGCTGAAAAACGCGCACATTTCTCGGATGCAATGGGCCACGGCACCGCAGTTACGATGTCACGCTCACCGCTGATGTTCTTCCAGGTGCTGCTGCTTTCGTTATAGGGCCAGCTGTCACCTGTCACGCCGGCACCACTACGACTGTTCGCGCCACATCCCTTTTGGTGTCCTGATGCCTCAAGGAATTGTGCAACCGAATCGTCTGCCAAGTGCGCCGCATCATCTCCTCTTTTACTGCCGCCGCCAATACTGGACGCTACGGCGTTTGAAGTCCGGCAACGTGGAACGGCGTCAGCTGACCAATCATCTGAAAAACGCGCACATTTCTCGGATGCAATGGGCCACGGCACCGCAGTCACGATGTCACGCTCACCGCTGATGTTCCTTCAGGTGCTGCCGTTTTCGTTATTGGGCCAGCTGTCACCTGTCACGCCGGCACCACTACTTGTCCCGCCACATCCCTTTTGGTGTCCTGATGCCTCAATGAATTGTGCGACCGAATCGTCTTTCAAGTGCACCGGATCATCTCCTCCTTTACTGCCGCCGCCAAAACTGGACGCTACGGCGTTTGACGTCAGGCAACGTTGAACGTCGTCAGCTGACCAATCAGCTGAAAAACGCGCACATTTTTCGGATGCAATGGGCCACGGCACCGCAGTTACGATGTCACGCTCACCGCTGATGTTCTTCCAGGTGCTACTGCTTTCGTTATAGGGCCAGCTGTCACCTGTCATGCCGGCACCACTACGACTGGTCACGCCACATCCCTTTTGGTGTCCTGATGCCTCAAGGAATTGTGCGACCGAATCGTCTGTCAAGTGCGCCGGATCATCTCCTCCTTTACTGCCGCCGCCAATACTGGACGCTACGGCGTTTGAAGTCCGGCAACGTTGAACGGTGTCAGCTGACCAATCAGCTGAAAAACGCGCACATTTTTCGGATGCAACGGGCCACGGCACCGCAGTTACGATGTCACGCTCACCGCTGATGTTCTTCCAGGTGCTGCTGCTTTCGTTAATTGGCCAGCTGTCACCTGTCACGCCGGCGCCACTACGACTGGTCACGCCACATCCCTTTTGGTGTCCTGATGCCTCAAGGAATTGTGCGTCCGAATCGTCTGTCAAGTGCGCCGCATCATCTCGTCTACTGCCGCCGCCAATACTGGACGCTACGGCGTTTGAAGTCCGGCAACGTAGAACGGCGTCAGCTGACCAATCAGCTGAAAAACGCGCAAATTTCTCGGATGCAACGGGCCACGGCACCGCAGTTACGATGTCACGCTCACCGCTGATGTTCTTCCAAGTGCTGCTGCTTTCGTTAATTGGCCAGCTGTCACCTGTCACGCCGGCGCCACTACGACTGGTCACGCCACATCCCTTTTGGTGTCCTGATGCCTCAAAGAAGTGTGCGACCGAATCGTCTGTCAAGTGCACCGGATCATCTCCTCCTTTACTGTCGCCGCCAATACTGGACGCTACGGCGTATGAAGTCCGGCAACGTGGAACGGCGTCAGCTGACCAATCAGCTGAAAAACGCGCACATTTCTCGGATGCAACGGGCCACGGCACCGCAGTTACGATGTCACGCTCACCGCTGATGTTCTTCCAGGTTAGTCAGTTGTTACCTTAGCGATGATGTTTGTCTTTTTGCGGTGTCGTGGCCAACCATTTGTTTCAAAAGTGCTCGTGCTGCATTGATGTACATTAGCGCCTCCTACTTATTGGTGGTGACGTTGAACCCAACCCTGGGCCCATGACTAACACACAAGAGGAAAAGTTGGACAACGTTGCTCTTCCGGTTCAACGTATGCAAGCTAGCCATACTACCATCTTGGAATCCATGAATAAGGTCCTTAACCTTCACATCAGCCTGAAGAATGACTTAGATGCACTAAAAAAGCGTGTGGTTGAATTGGAATCCAAAATCGAATTGGTACCATCTGCACAGTCATCTTTAGCCCCTAACTTAGAAATATCTCGAATGCAAGACAAAATTGATGATTTGGAAAACCGATCTAGGCGGTCAAATGTTCTTTTTTACGGCATCGAAGATGCAGACGATGAAACGTGGGCTACTTCGGAGCAGCTCGTAGGTGAATTTTGTTCGATTAAGCTTGGTGTGGTGCCAATTTCGACCTTGAGAGCCCATCGTTTGGGTCGTTCTTCGACACAAAAGTTGTGACCTATCATTGCTAACTTCTATAATGATAAAGACGTAGAATTGGTGGTGAGGAACGGTTCCAAGCTGACGGACACAGATTACAGTATCTCTCGTTATTACTCTGAGGCGTCCGCCAAAAGCGCCGTAATCTCGGGCAGTACGCCAAATATGTAAGAAAGGAAGGTGACAGCATTCGTCTCGCTTTTAATAAGCTGCACATCAATAATGACGTCTATGTGTGGGAAACTCAGGCTACCCGCGTAGTGTGCGTTTTCCACGGAAGAGTGACGCTTTTCTTTTATCCTAGATAAAGCACCAGCTTTCCATTCTTCACAAAGATCATCATGTAAAACCAATAAAACCATTGCTTTTCTTTACACTAACATCAGAAGTGTTGTATCGAGGGCTTTTGAAATATCTTTGCTGATCGACTCATGCTCCGCATCAGTAATAGCACTAACTTAAACGTGGCTCACAGACTTAGTTCCTGATAACACCATTTTTATCACCGAAACACGTTTTAGTATCTTTCGAAATGACAGACAAAATCATAGAGGAGGTGGTGTACTTTTGGCGGTAAAAGGCGATTTGTTCGCTGCGCCTGTGATGGTTAGTTCTCTTCTTGAATGTGTATGGGTTCCTTTAAAGTTCTTTTCAATTGATGTAATCATTGGTGCTATCTACCGTCCTGCTAATAAGACTGTTTGCTTTTCTGCTGAATTTAATCGAATACTGTGTGAAATTTGTACGCGTTTCCCTAACTCTACACTGCTCATATTTGGAGACTTCAACTTCCCTAGCTTTAACTGGTTTACACAATCCGTCACAGCGAGTGAAACCTGGTTTGCTAGTCAGCGGGGACTTCGCACGAGGGTCACCCAGACTTCTCTACTTTCAATGTTGTCCCTAGCACACGGAGACTTAGTGCATTCTCAAAGTACATGGTCGCGGGTCCCCCTTACTTCACAGGCTTTACATCTATCATTTTTCTCTCATCTGTGTGTGAAACAACCAAACAGAGTTTGGGAAATTTCCGGCTTGTAATCGCCGCGAAGCTATGGCCTCTTTAGTATTTAAGATAGGATCTGGTGGCGGGATCAGACGTCTTCCTAATCTATAATTTTCGATGTTTTTTATAGGCTTGCAAACGTTCGTCTATCGCCTGGGTTGCCTCGTTGCCGGGGACGGACGTGTGTGCTGGGACCTAAATTAGGGTGATTTTGCCATCGATTTTAGCTGCAGTTGATAGAATTCAGGCGGCCTCTTGCGAGACCCTGCCTTATCCGATATTCCAGATAGCAGTTGTACTGTCGCTAAAGGCCAAGTTAGTCTTCGTTCCGACGCAAGCGAGCGCTATTGCGATCTTTCAGCCGTGCACCTTCCTGTTTCGGATAGTGGCGGCGAAGACTGGTGTGCGCCACCATCTACTACTGCGGCGACTGCCGCCCTCGAACGGCCGCTAGCAGCGTCTACGTATGCGAATTATTTTACTTTGAATTCTTTTGCTCTTTTAACCTGTGCTTCTGCTCTCTCTTTCCTTCTCTCCTTGTGGTATTCTGGGTGCATGTT
Organism: Amblyomma maculatum; assembly: GCF_055883805.1. Classification (NCBI taxonomy): domain Eukaryota; kingdom Metazoa; phylum Arthropoda; class Arachnida; order Ixodida; family Ixodidae; genus Amblyomma; species Amblyomma maculatum. Next base: position 201,994,775 of record NC_139347.1, on the reverse strand, counting down.
GCGGGGAGAGGAGGGATAATGATGTTCTCGCGACATTGTGGCGGTAGGAAAACTTTGTCTGCTGCGCTGGTAGACTACAAGAGCAACCTCTGTGCGAAGGCGGTGCGCAGCCAGAATATCCTCGGAGCCAAGGCATTGTGGTCGTTCAATAGAATGGTGGTCCTACATACCAAATGGAAGGCGGTGATGTTGCAGGTCTGACATATGCAAATGCAGTGTTGTGTACCACTTCCGCGACGCGAGAATTTATGGAGCAAAGACAGAGAAAAGTGGCAAGACAGGCACTGGGAGCCCATCGTTCATTCTCCAATGAGGCGGTGCGGGGGGATGTCAGGAGGTCCTCTTTCGAGGCTCGGGAGGCAGTGGCCAAGATTTTGGAATGCGCCCGTGGACTCTGGAAGCGGACCGCTGGGTTCATCGAGTACAACGTTACCGTTTGTACTGCGTAGTATGTACGAGCTGGAAAAGGAGGGTACGTGAACTGAGTGCAAAGTATGGGGTACCACTGCCAACCGTGGCAAACACTATACACCTGCTTCACTACTGCGAGGGTGAGCACGTTGCAACGGCGGAGACCAGGCGGTGGCGAACTGGTGCATCCGCCAAGCCGGCTCTCGGTATGTACTCCACTCATAAGAGCGACGTCACCCAGGAGCGGTTCTACGACAACTCCCTGCTTTCTGAGGTCCGTGCGGGGGTCTTGCGCACGAAGAAATGGCACGCGCGGATCGAGGGCAAGGACAACACTAATGTCTTGTGTGCGGTGTGCAGGCGGGAGACAGACACGATCGAACTCATAGTAATGACTTTCCATGTGCTCTTGCCATATCAGCCTGGTGGGTCGACTTTGCCGCTGGTGCTGGATTTCGAGTTTGCACAGTCGCAAGGAGACTCTGCGGTGGACAATGATGCGACAAGCTGGATGAGAGGGCTGTGGCTGTAGAGACAACCAAACGACGCCTTGAGAACTGGACAAGGCTGACTAGATAAATGGTGTTGGTGGCATTGCGCCACAGCGGAACAGACTCCGTCACAGTAGAAGATTGACATGGCTAGGACGTTTATGGTCCACTGGTAAAAAGCGGAAGCCTCAGTACCAATCTAATCCAATCCAAGCCCCTATCTGTTTTTCGAACAACCCATTCTTAAATGGTTCGACCCGTGCTTGACCTACATAATCTCTCATATTGGGTGATTCTCACCGCTTCAGCAACTTCCGTCAAGCTATTATGCACTCCCGCTTCTAGCAGGCGTTCCGTAGATGAGGAGATGGGTAGACCCAGCTCCCTCTTGTAGCAACGCCGATGATCGCGTCTATGGTAACGTTTTCGTTGGTCCTGATGTTCGGCTTATTATGTACGCTTGCATTAGCCTCAAGAGGCTTCTCTCTTTGAGGCCTCTGCCTTTAAGTGCAATCCTCCTAAATATCCCTGTTAACTTGCACCGCGTAGTTAGTGAGTTTTTTATCGTTATATCCGTTCTCTTGAAAAAAAGTGCGAGGATTCTGATTTTCTGGACTTCTGGTATAGGTTTTGCCGTTGACTTTAATTTTGAATTTAAAGTCGCCCTTGCACCTCATTGATTTTGGTTTATATATGAAAAGTTCGGATTTTAACGGGCAGTACGCGAGACCCCTTTCGGCCGCGTAGGACACAACAGTGTCCGCAGCCGCCTGTAGGCGCTCCTCTATGCTGCTGACGCTGCCATCATTCATCCATAGAATAACATCCTTTCCATACAAGCTAAAGTTTAGATATTTTATGACCTTATGAGCGGCGGGAAGGCCTCTCATTACCACGTTAAAGAGAAACGGGGAGAGCAGCGAGCCTTGCAGCGTTCCTTTACTTCCCAGCTGGACAGTTGGGGATTATAGGTCCTGAAACTTTAGTTTCAACGTCCTGTTTGTCAGGAAATTCATTACGTAATTATATGTGCTCTCGCCGCATCCCAATACTTGCTGTCCCACGAGAATTGCCTGGTGTTTTACGCTGTCAAATGCTTTTGTTAGATGTAATGTTAAAATTATCTTCGCGTCTCAGGATTTCGAGTCAGTCATGTGTTGCAAACGGAGTATCACATCATGCGTACACAGGCCCGGTCGGAGTCCGACGATCTCGTGCGGCCACAGGTCGTTTTGCTCCATGATATTTGTTAGCCTTGTTTGAATTGCGGGTTACATAAGCTTTCCAATGCATTAGGTTAGAGAAATAGGTATGAGGTTTTCAATTTCGGTGGTTTGTCGAGTATCGGAATTATCACAACATTTGCAATTTTCTACTGCTGGAGAAGATGACCGTTACTCCATACTTCTTGCATACAATTGGTGAGTGCCGTTCTGGAGGCGTCGTCAGGGTTTCTTAGCATTCTGTTTGTTTCCAATCGTGGCCGGGGGCTGATTGCGTCTTTAAGCTCAACATTTCGGCTCTAACCTCTGCTTCCGAGATGGTATCGTCGAGGGCCTCGTTCGGAGGGCCTGCGTATTGCGTAATAGGAAGGGATGCTATATCGCCGACATATGTATCTACTAGTTTAGTTATTAGTTCAGCGTCTGTCCCCTCGAACGCATGTCCTGCCTTTGCTCTTGTTGAGTTCGATTGTGTTCTCGAACTGCCGGGATCAAGAAGACACCTTCCTTCGAGAAGAAGACACTTTCATCCCCTCCTTTACGGCGCGGTTGAGGTGTCCACAGAAAACAAGTGAGACAGTTACCGTGCCTTTTTCTTTCTATAAATCAATCAATCAATCATTCTCAAGTGGCACCGCCTTTCCTTTTTTTTTACCAATAAACCACTGGCCGAGCTCTTTCAGCTCCGCAGGGTCTACGCTCGTTCCCTCCACGGTGTCCACCATTTTCGTCGAACTTCTAAGCGGCCCCGTGGCTTGCAAATCTTTTCAAAGCCTCAAAAATTTGGAGGACGTTTAAGCTTCGCCTTCAAGAGTGGAACGCGATAGCGTTATTGCACCTCGTCGAGAAAACTTACTAAACGCAAGGGTATTGGGGCATCCTCGCACCGGTACCCGCGCGGCCCGAAGGGGAGAAGCGGGTGAGCGAAGATAGTGATCTAAAGAAAGGAAAGACACTTGATTCCACAACTAGTGAGGGTGCACGGCGAAACGTCAGGGGCGAGTGGCGCGCCACGTGTCGGGGCAGCGCCGCACATTGCGAGGAGGGGTTCTTCTGTGTTTGCAGCAAGATGGCTCTGCATGTGCGCAGAGCGCAGAAGAAATGCAGCGGAAACGTACTTCGCTACTCGTGTAACTGCGACTTCTGTAAGTAACATGCTCATAATTACCGATATACACTGCAGTATAACGTTCTACGGCATGTTTCTAAGGCAACAACGCATTCACTAGAAGCGCTTTTGTACCGCTTTCAAGCATCGAACTAACTGCGTACTCAGCACGAGTGATAGAGCGGGCGGGGGAGGCGGTGTGGATGCGTCGGCGCGGGTGTTAAGAGAGGTCCTTCGAGATTCTGACCTGGTGGACGTGGCGCTCGGACGAACGGGATCGACTGCGCGCTACACCCGCTGGCGCGGCACAGCGCAGGCTCGCCTCGATCGCATCTATGTCTGCGGTGAGGCGCTCCAACGCGTCCGCAGCTACACCGTCACTCCTGTGTGTTTCTCTGACCATGGCCTGGTCTCGTGCGTGCTGGGTGCCTTAACATGTCGAACAGGAAAAACAGTGGAAAGACGATGGATAATGAACTCGACTATCCTTTGCAACGAAGAGTTCTTAGATAAAGTAAATAAGGATATTGCTAGGCTTAAGTCTGGATCGGTTAATGCAGTAGAGTGGGAGTTATTTAAAACAAAAGTTAAAACCATTGCCACAGAGATCGGAACAAAAATTGCCGCGTCCGCTAAAGCTAAAATCCGGCACCTCACAGGCACCCTTCAGGGCCTTGTCGAGGCCAACGAAGAGATGCCGGGAGAATTTTCTGCTGACATTCGGAAAGTTAAAGAGGAACTTCGATCAGAACTGGAACGGCGTTATTGGGGCGCACTCGTCCGCAGTCGAGAGCAAAGAGTCCAGTACGAGGCGCAGCCATCAAAGCTCTTTTGTGCCTTCGAACGGGAGCAGGCTGCACGGGTTACTATAAGGGAGGTTATTAACAGCGGCACCACTGCGCGAGGGCATGGCGAGGTGGCGCAGGCCTTCGATGAATACTATCGCAAGCTTTTCCAGGCTGGAAAACCGCTGGATCCCGTGCCATCCGAAGTCCTGAGCGAACTGCCCAAAGTTCCTCAGGAGATTAGGGAGGCAACAAACTCCTCATTGACTGCTGACGAGATAGAGCGCGTAATTGCAAAACTCCCTAAGAATAAGTCACCCGGACCGGACGGCATAACAGCCGAATTTTACCAATGCTTTAGAAGTGAACTCAGCCCAATTCTAGCGGAGGTGTTCGCGGATATAAGGAAACGAAAACTTCTCCCGCCTTCTATGCGGCGCAGCAATTTAGTCCTGATTCCTAAGAAACCTTCCCCCGAATCAACCCCCGACGTAGCCGATTTCAGGCCAATCAGTCTTCTTTCCACGGACTATAAGATTCTGGCTAGAGCTCTCGCTCGTCGACTCGAGACCGCCCTCAGCACTGTGGTGGGAGAGCATCAAACATGCGGCTTCAAAGGGCGCTCCATAAATACCAACTTACATCGCATGAGGACGGTCCGCGAGGCGGCGGATGTGGGGCTCCTTCCCTTGGCCATTCTCCAGATCGATTTGAGGAAGGCGTTTGATCAGGTTGACCGGGCTTTCCTCTTTTCTCTCCTTCAGCAGTGCGAAGTAGGTGACGACATAATAGATTGGCTCAAAATTTGTTACACTGAAATTAGTACTGCAATCGTCCTTAACGGTATACCAGGCGCGCCGATACAGGTGAATAGATCAGTACGACAAGGGTGTCCGATGTCGCCTGTTCTCTTCACCTTGTATCTGGAACCTCTATGTCGCATGGTTCTTGCGTCTAAAACCATCAAGGGTCTAGATCTTGGCGGCCAAGAACTGCGCGTCCTCGCATACGCGGACGATGCAGCCTTCATTTGCACCTCCCATCAACAAGTGGGGGAGGTGATTCGATTGGCAAACTCCTTCTGTCAATTTTCTGGAGCCGAATTAAATTTAAACAAATCGCAAGGCGCCTGGTTGGGAGACTGGAGAGGGAAGCCCTGCCAACTCTTTGGAGTAGAATGGACCGAAAAAATTGACGAATATCTAGGCGTTAATCTAGATATTAGCAAAGCGATCATGAACAGATGGCAACCCAAACTAGTTGCCGCTGAAAGGAAGCTAGACCCATGGCGGCCGAGACACATAGCCATGTTCACGAGAGCCTATGTATGCAACGCGGTGGTCTACCCGGCGGTACTATACTCAGCCAGAGTGACCACAATCGACAGGGGCTCCGTTGGTAGGCTACACAGATCATGGGCAGTATTCGTTTGGCGCTCTACGGCAGAGCCCATGCGCCGAAGCAATCTCTTCTGGGGCATGGAGCGAGGCGGACTGGGCTTAGTGAACGTAGAACTTAAACTTGTAGTCCAAAGGCTCATTTTCTTTCGAAGCCAAAAGGATAATTTTCTTCGCGCGGCCACTCAGTATCTAGGCTCGGCGCACTTGGCCCCTTGGTTGGCCACAACTAAGCCAATAGGTAACGGCATGAGAGCCACAGCCTTCTACAAGGAGATAGCGCAGTCCCTGGCGCTGCTGCAAGGGCTTTTTTCGTGGGAGTACCTGCTCGCAGTAAAACCGAGAAAGCTTTACTGGGACTTGCTGGCACAATTTCTGCAACCTCCATTATATCGACAACCACCCATAGGGGTGGGCAAGAATGATGTCCTCAAGCGAGTCATGAAGCTGCCCGTTCCAACAGGCTCCAAGGATTTCTTCTTTCGTTTCCACACAGGAGTTTTGCCCGTGAAAGCTCGTCAGGAAGAGCGGGGTTTCTTCCTACCATGGGGCGCAAACTGTCTCCTGTGTGGCCGACGGGAGACCACTCAACATGTATTTATGGAATGCAACACGGCGCACATCTTCTGGGACGAAGTAAGGGGATTTTTCGCCACTGATTTCGAAGTGACATGGCCAGGGCTCTTGTGTCTCGACGCGTCTTGTGATCGACCAGAACTTCGAGACATTGTGATAGTGCTTGCGTTGCATGCCCTCTGGCGTGCGCGCGTGGATGTGGTGGAGTGCGTGCGTTGGCCGAAACCAGCGTGGCGGCACCTATTGGACAAAACAGAGTGGACAGTGAGTGCACTGGAGTCCTCTGGCACCGACGAAAACCTGCAGGAGGAACTACAGCGAGGCTGCCGCGCTGTGATGGTCTTCAAGACACGCCAGTACGAACGGTTTGGGTGCCGCTGATGCTTCACGCTGCGTTGCACAAGTGGCGTGTTTTTTTTTTTTTTTTTTTTTTTTTGTTTTTCTCTCTACTTTTCTGGTTTCCCCCTTTGTCCTTTAGTGGCGGCTCATTGTAGGCTTATATGTTACACTTTTTCTGACCCTTTCTTGCCAGACCTCTGGACATAATTTTTTATTGTCCTTAATGTCCCCTCACGCTTCCTATGGCCGACGTTGACACTAGAAGCAATCAATGCACTCGGCTATTGGCTGAGTTGCTGCCTTGTACATATATGTGTAAATAAAGGTTTTTGTTACTGAAAAAAAAAAAAAAAACTCGTGGCTGAGTGGTAGCGTCTCCGTCTCACACTCCGGAGACCCTGTTTCGATTCCCACCCAGCCCATCTTGGAACTTGCTTTTTATTTATGAAGTGCATGTTTATTTATAAAGTGCATGCCGGGATTTATCACTCACTGGACGCCGACGACACCGGCTTTTCTGCGACACGAGCTCCTTAACGCTACCGCGTTAAAATGAGTCAAAGAATCCGCCCACCTTAGAGAGTTGAGAGTCTGAGGTGAGCGCTTCCTGAATGAAGTTGATTCCCACATAATTTTCGAAATCCAGTGGCCGAACTACAGCGTGAGCGTTCGTGGTCAATAAAGCCCATCGGTTGTACGTCCGCACTCAGCTTGGTCTGTTGTTGTTGCGACTGAAGGAAAAAAGAAAATGGGCGGGCGTGCCTGCTACCGGCTCTGTAGCTGAGCCACCTCCGCTGCCTCGTGCGGACAGGAGTAGCTCAGGGCAGCTTAAAAAAAAACTGATTTATTTATAGGAAGGGAAAGCGCGGTAACAGCGCACGTTAAAGATCCCCAGGTGGTCGAAATTACCCGTACCCCTCCACTACGGCTCCTCTTTCTCTGTTTCCACTTTAATTTCCACCTTCCTCCCTTCCCTTACGGCGCGGTTCAGGTGTCCACAGACTCAAGTGTAACAGAAACGGTGCCTTTCCCTTCCTGTGAACCAATTATTATTATTATTATTATTATTATTATTATTATTATTATCATTATTATTATTATTATTATTATTATTATTATTATTATTATTATTATTATTATTATTATTATTATTATTATTATTATTATTATTATTATTATTATTATTATTATTATTGCTATTATTATTATTATAATTATCACCACGAAAGCCGGAGGATGGCCAGGGCGAAGACATAAGGCAAAGCGTATCAAGGGGTGACAGTGTCGTGTATGTTGATGCGGCAAAATACAACATTACAGGAAAGAGGCTTTCGCTATGAGCGCGGTGACCACCTCCCGCAGGGTAGCAGCTACAGTGGTCACGGGTCGAGTAGAAGAGGGAGAAGAGGCAGCAGTAGCCCCAGGAATTTAGCACGACGAGGCCACAACCCACCTGGCTGATTGTTGTATTAATGAATGCTCATTGTGTCCTCTAAGTGGTTTTGTGTATTGTGCTGAAGTCAGGCAATAAAGGAAAAAACATTGTGGCCGAGTGGTTAGTGTGCTGGGCTAGTGATTGATATGTGCTAATTCGGGGCGCGCTTGGTGGACTTTTTTTCTTTTTGTTTACTTTTTTTAGGTTTTTTTATGTACCTAACTTGTTTTGTTAGTTTTTACTTTTTAATTTTTATCCCACGCCTTTTTTTTCTCCGGGCGAACAGTGCCGCCAGTGCGGAGCGTCCCAGTATGCCGCGTCCCAGTGCGCCCAGTTTCCAGCGTCATACTGGGACCATAATCAGGTATGGCGCTGGGCCGCTGGCACCCAGTGGCACTGGTTTTTGCAATAGGGGGGACCCAGATGTCCAATCCCGGGCCTCGCCAAGAGCGCAAGAGGTCGCTTACAAACTAATCTGCCAGCCACCTGGAGCAGCTGAATGCACCCCGGCACCGCAGTTACGATGTCACGCTCACCGCTGATGTTCTTCCAGGTGCTGCTGCTTTCGTTCTTGGGCCAGCTGTCACCTGTCCGGCCGGCACCCCTACGACTGGTCACGCCACATCCCTTTTGGTGTCCTGATGCCTCAAGGAATTGTGCGACCGAATCGTCTGTCAAGTGCGCCGCATCATCTCCTCCTTTATTGCGCCGCCAATACTGGACGCTACGGCGTTTGAAGTCCGGCAACGTGGAACGGGCGTCAGCTGCCCAATCAGCTGAAAAACGCGCACATTTCTCGGATGCAACGGGCCACGGCACCGCTGTTGCGATGTCACGCTCACCGCTGATGTTCTTCCAGGTGCTGCTGCTTTCGTTATAGGGCCAGCTGTCACCTGTCACGCCGGCACCACTACGACTGGTCACGCCACATCCCTTTTGTTGTCGTGATGTCTCGAGGAATTGTGCGACCGAATCGTCTGTCAAGTGCGCCGCATCATCTCCTCCTTTACTGCCACCGCCAATACTGGACGCTACGGCGTTTGAAGTCCGGCAATGTGGAACGGCGTCAGCTGACCAATCAGCTGAAAAACGCGCACATTTCTCGGATGCAACGGGCCACGGCACCGCAGTTGCGATGTCACGCTCACCGCTGATGTTCTTCCAGGTGCTGCTGCTTTCGTTATAGGGCCAGCTGTCACCTGTCACGCCGGCACCACTACGACTGGTCACGCCACATCCCTTTTGGTGTCCTGATGCCTCAATGAATTGTGCGACCGAATCGTCTGTCAAGTGCGCCGCATCATCTCCTCCTTTATTGCGCCGCCAATACTGGACGCTACGGCGTTTGAAGTCCGGCAACGTGGAACGGGCGTCAGCTGTCCAATCAGCTGAAAAACGCGCACATTTCTCGGATGCAACGGGCCACGGCACCGCAGTTGCGATGTCACGCTCACCGCTGATGTTCTTCCAGGTGCTGCTGCTTTCGTTATAGGGCCAGCTGTCACCTGTCACGCCGGCACCACTACGACTGGTCACGCCACATCCCTTTTGGTGTCCTGATGCCTCAATGAATTGTGCGACCGAATCGTCTGTCAAGTGCGCCGCATCATCTCCTCCTTTATTGCGCCGCCAATACTGGACGCTACGGCGTTTGAAGTCCGGCAACGTGGAACGGGCGTCAGCTGTCCAATCAGCTGAAAAACGCGCACATTTCTCGGATGCAACGGGCCACGGCACCGCAGTTGCGATGTCACGCTCACCGCTGATGTTCTTCCAGGTGCTGCTGCTTTCGTTATAGGGCCAGCTGTCACCTGTCACGCCGGCACCACTACGACTGGTCACGCCACATCCCTTTTGGTGTCCTGATGCCTCAATGAATTGTGCGACCGAATCGTCTGTCAAGTGCGCCGCATCATCTCCTCCTTTATTGCGCCGCCAATACTGGACGCTACGGCGTTTGAAGTCCGGCAACGTGGAACGGGCGTCAGCTGTCCAATCAGCTGAAAAACGCGCACATTTCTCGGATGCAACGGGCCACGGCACCGCAGTTGCGATGTCACGCTCACCGCTGATGTTCTTCCAGGTGCTGCTGCTTTCGTTATTGGGCCAGCTGTCACCTGTCACGCCGGCACCACTACTTGTCCCGCCACATCCCTTTTGGTGTCCTGATGCCTCAATGAATTGTGCGACCGAATCGTCTGTCAAGTGCGCCGCATCATCTCCTCCTTTATTGCGCCGCCAATACTGGACGCTACGGCGTTTGAAGTCCGGCAACGTGGAACGGGCGTCAGCTGTCCAATCAGCTGAAAAACGCGCACATTTCTCGGATGCAACGGGCCACGGCACCGCAGTTGCGATGTCACGCTCACCGCTGATGTTCTTCCAGGTGCTGCTGCTTTCGTTATAGGGCCAGCTGTCACCTGTCACGCCGGCACCACTACGACTGGTCACGCCACATCCCTTTTGGTGTCCTGATGCCTCAATGAATTGTGCGACCGAATCGTCTGTCAAGTGCGCCGCATCATCTCCTCCTTTATTGCGCCGCCAATACTGGACGCTACGGCGTTTGAAGTCCGGCAACGTGGAACGGGCGTCAGCTGTCCAATCAGCTGAAAAACGCGCACATTTCTCGGATGCAACGGGCCACGGCACCGCAGTTGCGATGTCACGCTCACCGCTGATGTTCTTCCAGGTGCTGCTGCTTTCGTTATAGGGCCAGCTGTCACCTGTCACGCCGGCACCACTACGACTGGTCACGCCACATCCCTTTTGGTGTCCTGATGCCTCAATGAATTGTGCGACCGAATCGTCTGTCAAGTGCGCCGCATCATCTCCTCCTTTATTGCGCCGCCAATACTGGACGCTACGGCGTTTGAAGTCCGGCAACGTGGAACGGGCGTCAGCTGTCCAATCAGTTGAAAAACGCGCACATTTCTCGGATGCAACGGGCCACGGCACCGCAGTTGCGATGTCACGCTCACCGCTGATGTTCTTCCAGGTGCTGCCGTTTTCGTTATTGGGCCAGCTGTCACCTGTCACGCCGGCACCACTACTTGTCCCGCCACATCCCTTTTGGTGTCCTGATGCCTCAATGAATTGTGCGACCGAATCGTCTGTCAAGTGCGCCGCATCATCTCCTCCTTTATTGCGCCGCCAATACTGGACGCTACGGCGTTTGAAGTCCGGCAACGTGGAACGGGCGTCAGCTGTCCAATCAGCTGAAAAACGCGCACATTTCTCGGATGCAACGGGCCACGGCACCGCAGTTGCGATGTCACGCTCACCGCTGATGTTCTTCCAGGTGCTGCTGCTTTCGTTATAGGGCCAGCTGTCACCTGTCACGCCGGCACCACTACGACTGGTCACGCCACATCCCTTTTGGTGTCCTGATGCCTCAATGAATTGTGCGACCGAATCGTCTGTCAAGTGCGCCGCATCATCTCCTCCTTTATTGCGCCGCCAATACTGGACGCTACGGCGTTTGAAGTCCGGCAACGTGGAACGGGCGTCAGCTGTCCAATCAGCTGAAAAACGCGCACATTTCTCGGATGCAACGGGCCACGGCACCGCAGTTGCGATGTCACGCTCACCGCTGATGTTCTTCCAGGTGCTGCTGCTTTCGTTATAGGGCCAGCTGTCACCTGTCACGCCGGCACCACTACTTGTCCCGCCACATCCCTTTTGGTGTCCTGATGCCTCAATGAATTGTGCGACCGAATCGTCTGTCAAGTGCGCCGCATCATCTCCTCCTTTATTGCGCCGCCAATACTGGACGCTACGGCGTTTGAAGTCCGGCAACGTGGAACGGGCGTCAGCTGTCCAACCAGCTGAAAAACGCGCACATTTCTCGGATGCAACGGGCCACGGCACCGCAGTTGCGATGTCACGCTCACCGCTGATGTTCTTCCAGGTGCTGCCGTTTTCGTTATTGGGCCAGCTGTCACCTGTCACGCCGGCACCACTACTTGTCCCGCCACATCCCTTTTGGTGTCCTGATGCCTCAATGAATTGTGCGACCGAATCGTCTGTCAAGTGCGCCGCATCATCTCCTCCTTTATTGCGCCGCCAATACTGGACGCTACGGCGTTTGAAGTCCGGCAACGTGGAACGGGCGTCAGCTGTCCAATCAGCTGAAAAACGCGCACATTTCTCGGATGCAACGGGCCACGGCACCGCAGTTGCGATGTCACGCTCACCGCTGATGTTCTTCCAGGTGCTGCTGCTTTCGTTATAGGGCCAGCTGTCACCTGTCACGCCGGCACCACTACGACTGGTCACGCCACATCCCTTTTGGTGTCCTGATGCCTCAATGAATTGTGCGACCGAATCGTCTGTCAAGTGCGCCGCATCATCTCCTCCTTTATTGCGCCGCCAATACTGGACGCTACGGCGTTTGAAGTCCGGCAACGTGGAACGGGCGTCAGCTGTCCAATCAGCTGAAAAACGCGCACATTTCTCGGATGCAACGGGCCACGGCACCGCAGTTGCGATGTCACGCTCACCGCTGATGTTCTTCCAGGTGCTGCTGCTTTCGTTATAGGGCCAGCTGTCACCTGTCACGCCGGCACCACTACGACTGGTCACGCCACATCCCTTTTGGTGTCCTGATGCCTCAATGAATTGTGCGACCGAATCGTCTGTCAAGTGCGCCGCATCATCTCCTCCTTTATTGCGCCGCCAATACTGGACGCTACGGCGTTTGAAGTCCGGCAACGTGGAACGGGCGTCAGCTGTCCAATCAGCTGAAAAACGCGCACATTTCTCGGATGCAACGGGCCACGGCACCGCAGTTACGATGTCACGCTCATCGTTGATGTTCTTCCAGGTTAGTCAGTTGTTACCATAGCGATGATGTTTGTCTTTTCGCGGTGTCATGGCCCCCCAATTGTTTCAAAAGTGCTCGTGCTGCATTGATGTACCTTTGGCGCCCCCTACTTATTGGTGGTGACGTTGAGCCCAACCCTGGGCCCATGACTAAGACACAAGAGAAAAAGTTGGACAACGTTGCTCTTCCGGTCCAACGTATGCAAGCTAGTCATACTACCCTCTTGGAATCCTTGAATAAGGTCGTTAACATTCACATCAGCCTGAAGAATGACGTGGATGCACTAACAAAGCATGTGGTTGAATTGGAATCCAAAATTGAATTGGCGCCTTCAGCACAGTCCTCGTAAGCCCCTAACTTAGAAATATCTAGAATGCAAGACAAAATTGATGATTTGGAAAACCGATCTAGGCGGTCAAATGTTCTTTTTTACGGCATCGAAGATGCAGACGATGAAACGTGGCCTGCTTCGGAGCAACTCATAGGTGAATTTTGTTCGATTAAGCTTGGTGTGGTGCCAATTTCGATCTTGAGAGCACATCGTTTGGGTCGTTCTTCGACACTATCATTGCTAACTTCTATAATGATAAAGAAGTAGAATTGGTGATGAGGAACGGTTCCAAGCTGAAGGACACAGATTACAGTATCTCTCGTGATTACTCTGAGGCGTCCGACAAAAGCGCCGTAATCTCTGGCAGTACGCCAAATATGTAAAAAAAGGAAGGTGACAGCATTCGTCTCGCTTTTGATAAGCTGCACATCAATAATGACGTCTATGTGTGGGAAACTCAGGCTACCCGCGTAGTGTGCGTTTTCCACGGAAGAGTGACGTTTTTCTTTTATCCTAGATAAAGCACCAGCTTTCCATTCTTCACAAAGATCATCATGTAAAACCAATAAAACCATTGCTTTTCTTTACACTAACATCAGAAGTTTTGTATTGAGGGTTTTTGAAATATCTTTGCTGATCGACTCATGCTCCGCATCAGTAATAGCACTAACTTAAAGGTATGGCTCACTGACTTAGTTCCTGATAACCCCATTTTTGTCACCGAAACACGTTTTAGTATCTTTCGAAATGACAGACAAAATAATAGAGGAGGTGGTGTACTTTTGGTGGTAAAAGGCGATTTGTTCGCTGCGCCTGTGATGGTTAGTTCTCTTCTTGAATGTGTGTGGGTTCCTTTAAAGTTCTTTTCAATCGATGTAATCATTGGTGCTATCTACCGTCCTGCTAATATGACTGTTTGCTTTTCTGCTGAATTTAATCGAATACTGTGTGAAATTTGTACGCGTTTCCCTAACTCTACACTGCTCATATTTGGAGACTTCAACTCCCTAACATAAACTGGTTTACACAATCCGTCACAGCGAGTGAAACTGAAGCTCATATGTTTCTTCAATCATGTCTTGATTTTTCGCTGTCGCAACTTATCACCAATCCCACAAGTCGCACATCGAGCACTGCCAGCATTATTGTTTTATTACTAACAAATATACCTGATATTTCTTCGGACATAATTAGAAAGCATTTGAGATCACGACGTAATAACAGGACGCATTACCGGTTCCTTTAACGTAAAGAAAACTACTGCTAAACAAATCAGATGTTAAAATAGAGTTAATTATGAAAGAATTAAATCTGAATTAGATTATTTCGCGGTCCAGTTCAAAAATCAATATTTATTGCGCACTGTTGAGCAAAATTGGGATTTATTCAAAACTACCCTTACTAACCTTATCGACAACTTTGTGCCTCTTATGTCTGTTAGATGTAGCAGCAATACATCATCATCATCAGCCTGACTATACCCGCTGCAGGGAAAAGGCCTCTCCCATATTTCTCCACTTAACCCGGTTCTGTGCTAGCTGTATCCACTTGACCTCTGCGAACTTCTTAATCTCATCCGCCCACCTAACTTTCTGCCGCCCCCTGCTACGCTTTCCTTCCCTTGGAATCCAGTTTGTTACCCTAAGCGACCATCGGTTATCCTCTCTTCGCACTACATGTCCTGCCCATGCCCATTTCTTCTTCTTAATTTCCACTAGAATGTCGGTAACTTGAGTTATTTCTCTGACCCACTCTGCACACTTCCTATCTTTTAATGTTACCCCTACCATTTTTCGTTCCATAGCCCTCTGGGTTGTCCTCAACTTAAGTAGAACTCTCTTGGTTAGCCTCCACGTTTCAGCCCCATAGGTGAATACAGGTAAGATGCAACTGTTATATACTTTCCTCTTGAGCGATACCGGTAAGCAATACGCCGCGGTTTAATCACAAGCTGCGGCGTATGAATAACAAAAAAAAAGCGACTTTAGCGGCAGGCCAAAAATAAATGGTAGTTTAGGCACGTGAGAAAAATATAAGAAATGCGACAGAGAATACCAGTTATTATTAAAATCCACTCGAAGTCAGTTTATCAATCAGGACTTGTCCTCTCTGTTAACCAACAACCCTCGTAAATTTTTGCGCCTCATAAATCCTAGCTTTCATCCTGACATTTTACTTTCCGACAGTAACGGCGTCATAATCAATGTATCCGATTCTGCTCAGGTTCTTAACGTTACCTTCTCATCAGTTTTTACTAACGAAGACATTAGCTCATCTCCTATTTTAAATACATTTCATAACATATGCATGCCTGACATAGTTATTAACGGAGCAGGTATTTCAGCTTTATTAAAGAATCTCAAAATTACAAGTAGCTGGGATCACCTTGGCTTTAACAATAAGATACAAAAAAATACATCCTGAAGCATCTCCGCTATCTTGTCCTGTTTATTCTTGCAGTCGTTATCGAACAGACTAATTCCTAATGACTGGCGTGTAGCAAAGGTTATACCTATATTCAAATCTGGTGAACGTTCCTACCTAACTATCGACCCATCTCGTTAACCAGCAACTTTTGCAAACTTCTAGAGCATATCATTCATAGCTAAGTCATTAACTACCTCGAAGACCATAACATTATTGTCAAACATCAGCACGGCTTTTGCAAGGGTTTTTCATGTGACACTCAACTAGCTGGCTTTGTTATTGACTTACAATAATCACTTTACGCATGCAGTTTTTCTGGATTTTTCAAAAGCATTCGATCTGGTCCCTCATCACAGACTTTTACTAAAACTAGCACAGCTTCACATCCACCCTAATGTGCTCGCCTGGATTAAGGACTTTCTTTCTTCTAGATCGCAGTATACCTCAGTTAATAATTTAACTCTTCTTCGACGTATGTGACATCTGCTGTACCCCAAGGAAGCGGGCTTGGTCCTTTGCTTTTTCTAATCTATATTAATGATTTATCTGCCTGTGTAACATCTAGAGTCCGTCTTTTCGCAGATGACTGCGTAATTTACCGTAACAATAATAATGAGAGTGACCGCCAATTCCTACAATCTGATCTGAACGCAGTAAGCTCATGGCGCTCAACCTGGTTAATGACTTTAAATGTTTCTAAAACTAAACAGATATCTTTCACTCGTCGTACAGCTCCCATTTCAACCACTTACATGCTAAATGACAATGCTGTTCAACTAACAAACACTTACAAATACCTTGGCATGCACCTTCAGTTTGATCTAACATGGCACCACCATATCGACCTCACCTTAGCTGCTGCTAACCGTTCACTTCGTCTTCTTAAACGTACTCTCAAACACGCTCCTATCCACGTTACAGAACTTGCTTATATCGCTCTAATACGCCCTAAAATTGAATATCCGCGGCTATTTGGGACCCTGATCAAGCCTATGTTATCACCAACATCGAATCCTTGCAGAACCGTGCTGTGCGTTTTATTTTTTCAAACCACTCACCTTTAACAAGCGTCACATCATTAAAACAACGTGCTGAACTGCAAGACTTCTCATGTCGTCGTAAACACGCTCGGTTAACACTTTTCCATAAGCTTTATATCACCATCCACTACTGCGCAGTGATTTGTTTCAGTCACCTGATGTCATTTTTTCACGAATTGATCATGCCCTCAAAGTTAAACGCGCCAAGTGTCATTTATCATCTCATGCCAATTCATTCATACCTCGCACTATCATTGAATGGATAACTTGCCATCGCACATCGCTACAGAAACTAACATAAAAAAATTCCAAGAGCTACTTCGCTGTGACGGAAATGTGTAGAATATCTTGCTGTTGTTTTTCTTGCCTCTTTTGAAGTCATATTCAATGTTTCATATTGTAATTGTTGCTAATTGCATATCCCCCCTATGTAATACCCAATTTGGAGGGCCTTTAGGGTAACCTGAATAAATAAATAAAGTTTTTTCTCCCTCTGCGTCGCGATGCATGCATAGTGGAGGTGGTGAAAACTATTACTGCCAAAAAATGTGGATGGGGGCAAACCCCACTCATTTACACGGCACGAAGCAGCCTTTAGGAGGCCGCCCTTACAGAGCAAAAGACAGCCATTGCGGGGCTATTCGATTCAGGGGGTTGGTGATGACCAAGCACTGCTCTGTAACAATGGAGCGGGCCAGGAGAGTCTCCCAGTATGACTCCGCTGTGGTTGGGGATAGAGGATGTGAGAAGGTAGGGCATGTGAGGAGGACGTGAAGAAAGTCTCCCGGTTTCCCGCAAAGCTTACAGGAGGGCATGAACTGATCTGAGTATCGGGCATGAAGGCGAATAGGGTAGGGAGCAGTACGTGTCTGGAGTGCGCCAGTGGGAGGCCTCAGTTAGGGTCAGGGAGCGAGCCGGCAGTGCATAACACGCCGACTATCTCGGTAATAGGTAAGGATATCTGTGAAGGTAAGCAGACGAAGGGCGTCCAGCTCCTGCCCGGAACGTGAGACCTCGGGCGAGGGAGTGGACCTCCTCGTTACTAGGGAGCCCTGCGTGTGCTGGGGTCCAGATGAGGTTGCAGGGTTTGTAGGATGCCAAGAGCGTATAAGCCGAGGCTCGGTGCGGGATACCAGGCCATTGGCGAAATTTGATAGTGCTGATTTTAATTCGGAGAGAATTTTGGTAACAGAGGTGGAGATGAAGCGAGCTCAACGGCTGCCTCCTCTGCAATTTCGGAGGGGTCTGTGGTGATAGAACTTAATGCGAGTAATCGGGCCTGGTTGTTAGCAACGGCGAGGGCCATGCGTGAACCCGACGAACACTCTGCCACGTCCACGTAGGCTACTTCGCAACTGTCGCCGTACTCTTTGTGCAGCGCTTTGGCTCGGGCTACCCTGCGTTCTGTCGTGCTCGGGGTGCATGTGCTTTGAAGAGCAAGTCGTAAGCAAACATTTTGAAATGATTTATACTCCGACGTCCGCGCACGCGCTGGATGGTCTGCGCCATATGGAAAAAGAAAAAGAAGACGAGGAAACTGCACAGAAAGCGCAGAACGATATATGAGAACCATTGCGATACCACAGGGAAAAAGAAAGTGAACGAAAAAAATAGTTAACTATGTCTGACCCCGGAAAATTTAAAAAGCACTTATGTATGCATTTATCACTATAGTATTGTTCGAAATATTGCATCAGTCTCAGTTGTTTCTATTGTTGTTTTCGGATGTACCACTGTTTCAGTTATATCTGTTTTTCATTTTTTTACATGTTCGCGTTTCGTTCATTGCATTTTCTGTAATCGTGTTCGGTTTCATTTTTACCCTGTTTTGAGTCTACATTATACTCCTTTCATGTACTTTCTGTGTACCGCGTCCGATGTACCGTTCTACTGGATTATTATTTCTGTATGTTCATTTTTTATATGCCTCTCTCACCCAATGCTTTTCGAGGCCTATGAGGCACAAATAAGTAAAATAAAGTATGTGCCAGTTGATGACCTTACACGCACCCAGCTGATTCAAATGAGTCGTGTGACTCCAGGGACTTGTATGCCTGGACGGTCTCTGCAGTCAAGCGACTCAGAGAAAACATCAAATAGTCTAAAATTTTTGCCATGCCCAACGGTGGCAGAGGGTCCACGTCAGTCCGGATGACTTCATAATGTGTTTCAGGCATAGCAAATGGTTGCGGGTGCATAACGCCATCAATGTCGAGCTTTTCATTGTAGCGCTGTTTATCCTATTCCGGCAAGCCTTTCAGGTAGTCCGACATTGCTGCAGCGCACACCAAATTCCCATCCAAGTACTGTAAGTCTGACGATTTACGGGGCTGTTCAAAGCACGATAAACTGACAGCACACTGTCGGGTTGAGTTTGAAGGGTATGAAAATGTGGTGCTGGCTGGCCGGCGCTATACACTTGTCCCTCAGTTTCCTGGGCGCCGGGTCGGACCACCACCGGTGCAGTCGCTAGCAGGCGCGATCTCCGGAGCTGTGGGTATCGCTATCTGTGTCGTCGTCTGCTACAGTGCGTGATTCTAGTTCCGTCCATATTTCTGTATGGCGTTTGACAATTGTTTTTTAAATATAATTCTATCCAACATGTATCACTTGAGCAACAGTATTATCAAACTAATTTACCCCATGCGTCAGCATATCAGACGGTAAACAAAACTTCGCGTTCGATACATGAGCCTTTTGCGGGTCTCCGGATTCACAACATAGATTATTCGGGGAGTTTTAAAAGTATACTGTCTCCGCATTGACACGGCATACTTTGTCACACACTTCTTCAAAGCGCTGGCCAACGTTTAATGACCGGTCACCACTTCTGGTGCTCTTCAAAGCGAGAAAAAAGTTGCGGTAAGTTGTGTTTACATGTGAGCCTATATGTCACCCTCCCAACTTGCACCCCCATACGTTTCGCAGCGTTTTAAAAAACTTTGCCTCAGTAATTAGATTTCATACTTCAAGATCCGTTATAAGATAGTCACGGTTACTCTGCACCGAATAACGACATCATACATACCCCGTGAAATGAGAAAATTGCTTCGAAACCTTTCGGTTCCATTTATTCCTAAGAGCGCTAACCCTAATTTTCACCCCAGTCGGCGGCGCCGCCACGAACGCACCCTTTGTTTGTAAACACGGTGTTGGTGTGTGTATAGTGTGTATGAAAAACTTTATTGCAGGGAACAAGCTTGAAGTAGCCGAGGAAACCTCTCGCAATCAATAGGTGGGCTCCTCATTACAATAGCCCATTGGTGACTGCCGCGGATCGGGCTCGGTGGACCAGGGCCTGGCTCGCCAGGTCGGAGCAGCCTAGCAGAGCTGCCTCCCAGTTCTCCCAGGTGGGGTCAGGTTCGCCGGCGAGGTTAAGGGTTGATTTGCATACCCATGCCATGTAGAAGATGTCCGAAGACTTCTCCTCACAGTGCGAGCATGCTCCTGTACAGGCAGGATCAAAGTGTTTTAAAACTGCCGGGTACAGCAGCGTTTTGGTGTAAAGACGGGGAAGTGTACGTTCCTCCACCTTTGTAAGGCCCTTACAAGGCTTGTGATAAATTGAATGGCCGAATTGGCTAACTCAGTAATTTCTCGAAAAGTGAGGGCCGGATCGGGTTTGGGATCCGTATCAAAAGGGTCTGAAGGCGTTGCCCGGAGCGTGAGCGCGCGGGCGTCGGCGTCTCTCGTTTCATTGCCTTCGAGGGCCATGTTAGCTGGAGCCCATACAATCGTTCGAGACGCCGGCGCCCCGAGGTAGTCACTGTTTTGAAGGATGCGGTGCGCAAAGAGAGGAATGTACCCCTGTTTAATATTTCTGCAGGCCCCTGTCGAGTCGGTGACGATGAGTCACCAGTCCTGGTCTGCGGCGGCTAGAGCGCTGGCAACCTCTTCCGCATGCGTTATGTCTTGGGCTCGGAACGTTAGGTGATTCTCGACTACTGCGTCCGTGTACCCCCCTCCCCCCCCCCCCCCCCATGGTGAGGGCTGGAGGCGTCCACGTAGAAGATTCCGTGTTTGATTCCATAGTTACAAGCCAGTGGAGGCCCGCGAAAGGCGCCTCCCACTGTGGTCGTTACGTGTCATGTTGGCCGGAAGAGGGCGTACGTGCAGAGCGTATCTCCAGATTTCAGGATTGCGTATGCGCTCTACCGTAAGTGTTCGGTGGTGGATAAGTAGTCGGGCTAATAGGCGGTGTCCCGACGGCGTTTTTGAAAGCCTTGCGTATTGATTCGTCAAATGCTCCTCCCGGAGCTCCACGATGTGTTAACCATTCCCAGGCCCATGAAACGCTGGTTGGATGTGTTGATCGGGAGATCGAGGGCACGCTTGTACATCTTTCTGAGTTTCACTTCGAGGGCGTTTTCGTCAAACCTACGCAGGTGGAGGTAAGGAATCGAGTAGAGGACTCGACAGGTCCCGAATGCATGCGCCAGCCTCGAAGTGTGTATGCACCGTAACCCCCTGCGTTTGTTGGAAACCCGGGAGACCATCCGGCCCACCTGGTCCCCCACCTGGTCCCCCACCTTTCGCAGTTTTGCTAGTGGTGTATCAGCCGACCGATGTTTGTGGATAAGAAGACCAAGTACTTTAATCTCATCATTTTCGGGTATAGGGCTGCTGGCCGGGGATTGTTTCATTTTGGTGGCGCACTTAGGCGACGGGTGAATGTGCACAAATTTGGATTTGAACGGTGAGTATTGAAGGGCGCAGCGGTCGGCGTAAGCGTCCACGATCTCCGCCGCTTGCTGCAATGTGTCCAACCTATCCGTGTTTGGCCCAAATAGTTATGTCGTCGGCGTACATCGCGTGCTGGATGCCTTCGACTTTCGCCAGCTGAGCGGGGGTTTCATCATGTCCAGATTGAAAAGTAACGGTGAGAGGACCGCGCACTGTGGGGCTCCTCTCGTTCCCAGTTTATATGAGCCGCGTTCTTAGTCTTATATTCGGATGAAATATTGTCGATCCGAGAGAACTTGCTAACTATTCTGAAATGTGTTATGTCCACAGTTCGCCTGGGAGAGATGTTGCAGAATGATTTCGTGTGTGACATTGTCGAAAGCCCCCTTGAAGTCAAGGGCAAGTACTGCCTTATCGTTGAAAGAATATTCGACAGGGTTCAGAATATTCGGTCGAGTTGAAGCAAAACATCTTGAGCGCGCCTCTGCGGGCGGAAACCGAACATGGTGTCCGCAAATGTATGTTCATTTTGCAGAATCCCAGACAAGCCTGTCCGGCACCATGGTCTTCATCAGCTTTCCCGCACTAGACGTGAGGGCGATGTGGCGGAGGTTGTCTGTGTTTATGGCCTTGCCGGCTTTCGGAAGGATTTACCAGGGTGGACTTCCATTCAGTTAGTAGAGTTGCCTCATCAAGCCAGATTGAGTTGATGAAAGTGAGGACTGTTTTGTAGGCGGGGTCAGGAAGACTGGCAAGCAGATTCACAGTTATGTCCCTGCCCGGTGCCTGTTTCTCGTTTCATTTTAGCCATGGCCCCCTTCAGGACGGTCAGCTGGAACAGTTAATCCAGATCCACGTTCACTGAACCTGCATACGAGTACGCGTGTCCTCCGGGTTCCTGCTTAGTGCAAAGATACCGGCCGCGCAGTTTTCATGCTAACTTTGATGTATTTCTATCGAAGATATCAAAAGCTCGTTGGAGATGTCTTTGTGTTTTGAGTAGCGCGGGTTTGAGTCGGGCCAATTAGGACGCGGAAAAGGCGCCACGTGCAACAAAGATGTTTGTCTGGCAGCCGTGTTGCAGCGATCTACCCAGTTAGAGTCTGCGAGAAATTGGACCGCGTACTCTACCGCTCGCTGGGTGAGCTCGGCGATTCAAATTTTACCTTTCTGTAACGTTTTTGGCGGGGCATATGCGAACGAGGCTGTGCTGCACCTCCCAGAGGTGCAGAAGTTGGTTGTCCACCTCCGGAATGGCCTCCGAGAGCTGAATTTGTTTCCGCCGACTGAAGATGTGTAACGAATCCTTGTGCCCACGCGTGGTATCTGTGTTCGTGGATAGAGGACGAATTGATGTAGCTTTCCCGGAACTTATTCCAGTTGGGGAGCCGAGCTTGTGTACGTACCCCCAGAGTGTATAGAAGCGGGGACGCAAGCTAGCGGAACTCGCGTTCGCGCTAGGCCTGACTCTTCACATTGACGCTGCATATCCAACGCAGATGGATAATTCAGTGACCCGGGATGCATGTTCGGATCTCACCTTTACCAAAAACGTTGTACACACAGAATGGATCAACACCGAGGAAACCCTCGGTAGTGACCACTGCTTTATCAATACCACCGTAAAGACTAAACCGTTGGCAAGACCCCACACACAAGCTCGGCTCCCCAACTGGAATAGAATTTGTTCCGGCAAAGCTACATCAATTCGGCTTCTATCTATGAACGAGGATACCACGTGTGGGCACAAGGATTGGTCACACCCCTTCATTCGGCGGAAAGAAATTCAGCTCTCGGAGGCCACTCCGGAGGTGGACAACCACCTTCTGCATCTCTGGGAGTTGCGGCACAGCCTCGTCCGCAGATGGCGCCGCCAAAAACGTTCCGGCTTTTCTTCACGCACGTACCCCAGAGTGTAAATACCCGCCAGGGGCCGAAAGGAGTGTGGAAGCTAATCATATGAGCTCTAAAAAAACCAAGGACTGAGGCAAACTTCGACCTACAGCAAGCTCACGACTCGCTAGAATCGATTGCGAAGTCCTTCCGGACTCCACGAATACCAGGATACGGCAAGTGGCTTGATTTTGGGCACTTTTTCATAAATTGTGTCTCTAGAACTCCGGTGGCCGCGGTAACCCTAACGCCGCCGCCGGCAGCCACCATTGGACGACTGCGGTCGCTTGGGCCCCCGCCCGGCCGTGCCTCTCCCTGGGATTAATATCGCCGAAGTGGATGGCGAGGACATCTCACCGGAAGAGCTAGGAACGCGCCGGAATGGGCGCGAGCCCACAGAAAGCGAGGAAGTAAGCACGTCAGCGGAGACAACCAAGGAAGCCAAGATGGAGATGGACCAGGCAGGGCGAAAACCAAGAAGGCTCTTTGAGTCGGGAAGAAGTTGGCAGAACGCTCGGTGACGTCACAAAAGCTGCGTTCGCCTGCAGCAGACAATATAATCGTTGTTCGCCCGAAAGGTGGACTACATCTCGGGCTCCTTAGAGGAGCGCAAATTCTAGGCCATATGCAACACCGCTGCGCTCAGGGCTGAAGAAATGCAAGCGGACACCATTTGCAAGAATGAGAAGTAAAACACCATTCTGGTTAACTCTACCAGTATAAAAAGAGCAGACCGCCAATTGCTGATCCAGGAAATTAAGGTCGAAAAAAAGAGCTACAAAGTGTCAGCGTAGCTCACGGTTCCAGAGAACTGCGGAAAATCGGTCATCCACGGCGTTCAATTAGACCACAGCCAGGAAGAAATCGAAAGACGCTTTCAACACGACAGAAACCCAGAGATTATCGGCGCTAGACGCATGGGCAAGACGGAATCCGTAATAGTACTTTTTGCGACGGAGAGGGTGCCACGGTACGTGATTTACTCGTGCGTACCGCACCGCTGCGTGCCATACAAAACGAAGTATGAAGTCTAACGTATCTGCGGAAGCTTGGGCCACCAAGCTGACGTTTGTAGATATCCTAGCAACCCAGCATGTGCAGGATGTGGCCTACAGGACCCTCTTGTTACGTTTCTGGGTGTTTCGACGAACGACGAGCAAGCGGCCACACTGAAGCTTGTCAGGAATGCCTTTATTCCATCTCGGCAGCCGGGCAGGAAAGAGCGACGCAACGCTGGGACGAGGCGCTTATATTGCCCCCGATATCGGGGCTTATCATACGCGTCATCATGAACAAGACGGAACGATACGTTCCGCGTGAAAGAGGGTGTTATCAGCCGAAGAACGTAACAACTCCTCCCCCTTTTAGGATGGCATCAGGCACATTGAATGAGTTTTCACTCCACTGTTGTACACAGCCGTGAACTAACCGACATTCGCAAGTCAACCATAGTGAGGTCCTTGAATAACACCGCTGATCCATAAAACAGTCATGACGACCAGTTCAGCGCATGTGAAGTCCCGCTTCGGAGATTCGGTGTGGCGTAGTCCACAGATGAAAGGACAAGCACATCACCACTGCACATCACCACAGCGCTCTGGCGGGTGGGTGTAGCACAACCATGAAAAGAAGCAAACGTCAGTTCCATAACCTCCGTGCCGTTGAAAAGGTGTAGACTGTATTGTCCAGGATTACAGCGTTGACCTGACGGTGCATGTTCCTTGCAACCTTCGGTCGATGCTGCCGGTGACTCATGCATTCTTGAAAGAGGCTGACGGCTGAGTAGACGGGGAAGAAAACAACAACAACAACAGCCAAGCCCCACAAAAGCCACCGAGGTGCCCGAAACCTCCATCTTGTTCACCAAAAGTGTCGTTTCTTTTCCACATTACACTGCCCACAAGTCTTTCTAAAGGCAACCAGATTTTCACCTTTAAAAAATTACTATCGAAAACTTTGAAAAGAGTAGGGAGCATGAATGATTGCATGATGAGACTATTTACAATGATGCAGATGAGCAAAAGAAACAAGAACACAAGATGGCATACTTATTCGTGCGCCCAACTTAAGAAATCTGCGTTTGCGTGAAGTTTACCTCTCTGATGCTTTACGACAAAAGCATATTTCTGTAGAGTTGAACTCCACCGGAGCAATCTGCCGTTCTTTTGAGACATTTGCTGGAGCCATGTCAACGGTCGATGGTCGGTAATGAGAATAAATTCAGTGCCCCAGAGGTAACAGCGAAGCTTTTCAACAGCCCACACCAAGCAAGCACATTCTTTCTCGATAGTACTGTAAGCTTGCTCCCTCGAAGTAAGCTTCCTGCTGGCAAACAAAATAGGATGTTCTTCCCCCTTTTGGGTTCCTTGGCTTAGCTCCACGCCCATCCCTCTTTCGCTAGCGTCACATTGCACCAAGAAAGGCCTCGTGTAGTCTGGAGTAGCCAGCACAGGCTGAGTTATCAACGACAGCTTCAGGGACTCAAATGCTTTACGCTTACAATCGTCCCACACAATGTTATTGGGTTCCTTTTTCTTGAGGTATCTGTTAGTGGACTCGCCTTTTCCGAGAACCAGGGAATATGCTGGTGGTAGTAATTCACCAATCCGATGAAAGACATCAACCCCTTCTTCGTTTGCGACAAAGGAAACTCCTTGATAGCCTGAACTTTAAGTTGTGGTGGTCGTCTTACTCCTTGGCCGACTATATGACCCAGGTATTCCACTTCATTACGGGCGAATTTACACTTCGCAGCCTTGACCGTTAAGCCTGCGTCTTGCAAGCGAGCGAAGACCTGCTGCAAGTGTTGGAGGTGGTCAGCCCATGTGTCTGAAAAAATTGCTATATCGTCCAAGTAGAGCAATGAGAAATCCTCTGTTCCGGCTAGAACCTGATTCATTAGCCTTGAAAATGCATACGGAGCATTGTTTAGACCAAAACTTAGAACAAGTGGCTTTAAGACACCGAATGGAGTCATGAATGCGGCCAGGTTGCTTGCGCGTTCAGTAAGTGGTACTTGCCAATATCCCCTGACAGATCGATGACCGATATGTACTTTGCCCTGCTTGCTTTCTCGATGCAGGCTTCAATGTTCGGGATTGGGTAGACCTTCGTTACCGTAACGGCATTTAACTTCCGGTAGTCCACACATGGACGCGGATCATTGCCGGGAGTCTCTACTAAAATCATAGGAGACACATAATCACTTTCTCCCTTCTCGATTAGCTGCAGTTCAAGCATTTGATCTACAGCATCTTTCAAAAGTTTTCCTTGACGTGGGGAAAAGCGATATGATTTGCACTGAATTGGCGACTGACTAGTCACTTCAATATCGTGCTGGACTAGGGTGGTCTTTCCGGGAATTGTAGAAAACAGATGTTGGTATTTTTTCGATTAGGGCAGTCAGATCCGCCAGCTGATCGCTACCAAGTTTCGTATCAGTAGTAGCCTCCAAAATTTCTTCGACAGTCAACATTCTGCCGGTTTTCTCCAAGTAAGGAATATGAGGCTGAACTTCCTCTGGTAGGTTTAGTGCGATGCTGACGACTTGCACTCTTTCCACGTAGGGCTTCATTAGGCTGCAGTGATATATGCGTACCTCTTTACGACGTCCAGGAAGTTTTACGACATAGTTTGTCTCAGATAGCTTTTGCTGGATAGTCGCTGGTCCTTCCCATTGAACTTGCAATTTATTTGCCCTTGCAGATCGTAAGAGCAGCACTTTGTCTCCTTCCTTGTACACTCGGAGGTGACTGTTTTTGCATAGTAAACCTTACCCCGAGCTCGAGCCTTTTCAAGATTTGCTTCAACCAGCTCTCGAGTTCTGTGCAGGCGGTTCAGTAGTGAGAGTACATACTCCGTTACCAAGGGGTTTTCTTCTTGGCCTTCCCAGCCCTCACGCAGTAGTCGCAAAGGTGAACGAAGGTTTTTTCCGTAGACCAATTCCGCAGGCGTAAAACCCGTGGACTCGTGCGCGACGGTGCGCAGAGCAAAAAGCTTAGCTGGCAAAGCCAAGTCCCAATCTTTTTTCTTCTCGTAGCATAAGGCCCTGAGGATACGTTTCATGACCGAATACGTTCTCTCCATGCTATTACTTTGTGGGTGGTTTACCGAACTATGCCAAAGTTTGATGCCACACCTTTGAAAAAAACTGCTTGTTAAAGCATTCGTGAAAACGCTACCAAGGTCACACTGAATCTCAGCTGGGAACCCGATCCGAGAGAAAATTGATAGAAGACTGTCTACCACCTCGACAGAAGTCTGATCTTTCATAGGCACGGCCTCGGGAAACTTGCTCGCAGGGCAGACCGCAGTTAATAGATACCTATAACCAGCCTTGGTGGTAAGTAGGGGACCTACGACATCTATCACAAGCCTCCTGAATGGTTCAGTAATTATCATCACCAAGGTAAGGGGAGCCTTTATTCGCTCGTTCGGCCTCCCGTCTTTTGACACGTGTCGCACGAACGAACAAAATCCTCCACGTCCTTGAAGCAACCAGGCCAATAGTACTCTGCCAAAAACCTGCACTTCGTTTTCGTGATTCCTAAGTGCCCCGACCATCCTTCCTTATGAGCAAGTTCTAAGAGGTCCAGTCTGTACTTGTGCTGAACTACCAGCTGGTCTACTTCATTTCCGCCTTTGTCCTTAAAGTGGCGATAAACGAGGCCATTCTTCACATAGAACCAGGGCCGGCTTGCACGATAAAGTCCGAGCTAAGTCCAGACTTAAATGGAGTCTTTAGAAAGACCAAGCTTATTTAAGGCGGCTCGTGTTCCGAACGTCGAACGCTTCAGGTTCATGTTCACCAGAGTGGCTTCTCAGAACGGCCTCAGCAACCACTTGGGGCATTTTTCCTCGTAACACAATCTTAAGCCGCAAAAAGCAATGGCACGGATTTTACACAACGCAAATTTGACGGAATGTGTACATCTTACAGCAGGGACAGTGCCAGCGCATCCCTGTATTTCCCTAATTTCTCTACTTAGACACCTGGCGTCCTTGTGTCTTAACCAAGACAGCACTAGAGTCATAATCATACAAGCGACTTATTCAAGTCAGGACTGAAGCCCAGTCTTGACTCCAGTCTTAAGCGGCCATGCTAGTGGCCTATTCTTTAGACTCCAGTTAAGTCTGGACTTAGCTAAGACAGTCTTAAGACTGTTTTGTGCAAGCGGGCCCAGATATTTGGTGCTACATTTTTTCCCAGGCTATCTCGACATCTTGCCGGCGTTGGGTCAGAGGACTGTTCACTGATGAGCGTGGTTTTATCAAGCTTTACCAGATTACCGAAGTTCGCGCTTTCCGGCGAAACCAGTGTGGTCACGTCCGCATCTTCGGGCACATCTTCTGCAGTTTCGCTATCAGACTTATCAGTCTCTGGCTTCGTCGCGAGCGTTTGTGGCTCGGACCTGTTCGCTTTCGTCATGCAGCGAGTGACTACTAGAACGGGATTCATATCAAGGGAGATGCCCGCGTCATTTAGCTGCCTTGCCGTTCTGTTCGAAAGAATATACGGGCAGCTGGGCAATACCCCGTCGGACACTGCCGCCTCAGTGTCTACTGCACCAAAAGGCCCATCTAGTTTTACTCTGGCTACCGGCAAGCTGATTGTGCGATCTTCCAGAGCCTGGCGAACCTACACGCAATCGCCTTTGAAATCGTCTTGCCTCACTAGTGAGGAATGAACCAGGTCGTGCGTACCTCCGGTTTATCTCAGTGCCTTGCAAGGCTGGCCATTTACTTCTATGTCGTACAAATATGGCTTAAGCAGGTCGTCTGCCTTATCCATGCACAAGTTGACCGGGGACACTTTAGGCACACGACAGCCTGAAGCCACATGACCCGGTTGGTGACGCTTGTAGCAAACAATGGGCTTTCTAGCTTCAAACAACTTGGATTTTAGCTTTGGCTTGTCTGATCCAACACTTCATTTGAAGGTGAAACATCTGTTGAACCCTCAACTCGTTCAGACAAAGGACGACGTTTTCCTAGCTCGTGACTTCGGACTAAGCCAGGCTTTTCGTTATCAACTTTCTTTCAGTGTCTGGAGCAATACAAGTCTGCGTAATCAGCCGCCACTTGTACAGTTTTTACATCTGGCCTGTCCTGAATCCAATCCTTCAGGGTTGAAGGAATAGAACAGAAAAAATGCTCGAGTGCAATCTGTGCTAGCAGCTTTTCACGATCCTCATAAGAGTCTACTCCACGGAGCCAGCTCTCTAGAAAGCCTAATAACTTGTAAGCAAACTCAAAATAGCTTTCTTCTGGGTTTTTCTTTGCCTCTCGAAACCTAAGTCGAAAAACCTCAGGGGACAGCCTAAACTTTTTCAGTAGGCAGGCTTTTACGGACGAGTAGTTGTCCGCCTCTTCAGGATCTAACCTTGCCAAAACGTCGGAAACTTCAGCTGGCAGTAAGCTCAGAATCCTTTGTGGCCAGCTCGACTCCACGAAGCCCAACCTTTTCCACACCCGCTCGAAATTCACAAAGTAAAAACCTATGTCTCCCCCGACGCGGAAGGGCTGCAAGTGGCTTCGCATGTCAACTTTCGTCGAGATATCGACCGCCGTCGCTTCATTCTCCTTCTTAACATTTTGCTTGAGCCTCTCTAGGTCAAGTTCTTCATTTTTCCGTATCCTCTGCACCTCGGTCCAACATTCTAAAATTTCGTCGGCCCCCGTGCCACACTTTTCAATGGCCGAGATGATATCGGGCTTTCTCATGGCTTTTGTCGCCTTCACGCCCAACTCTTCTGCTAAGAGCATTAATTCGGGCTTCACAATCGCACCGAAATCCATCTTGCTACGACCGAAATTTTCCGAGGCAAGAATCTTGCTGCTTTCTACCCAGTGCCCCTTCACTTATTCGGGGACATATAGCCCCATTTTAACTTTTAAGCTGCTTGGTGAACAAAATAGATGTTTCAGGCACTCACCGATAACCGCCGCGGAAACCAGCGTCGTCGATCCCTCCGCTGCCACCAGCTGTTACGTTTCTGGGTGTTTCGACGAACGACGAGCAAGCGGCCGCACTGAAGCTTGTCAGGAATGCCTTTATTCCATCTCGGCAGCCGGGCAGGAAAGAGCGACGCAGCGCTCGGACGAGGCGCTTATATTGCCCCCGATATCGGGGCTTATCATACGCGTCATCATGAACAAGACGGAACGATACGTTCCGCGTGAAAGAGGGCGTTATCAGCCGAAGAACGTAACACTCTCGAGGAACACCACAGTGTGACCCAAAGTGTCAGCTGTGCGGCAAGTGGTATCCGACCAGCGCCAAGGACTGCAAGGCGAGCTACCGAACCCCCTACATAGTCATGAAACGACGGTGGGAGGCAAAACTGCGAGCAAAGGAAGAAGAATCAAAGAAGGCATCAGTGACGTCGGCGAGCCGACAAAGCAGAGCGAGAACCCGGGGACGCAGCAGCAGTTGTTCCGACTCGAGCTCTTTCCCGACACTGGGGAGGAGCGGATGGCCATCAAGATCCAGTTTCGAGGACCGAAGGAACCAATCCAAAGGCCGGTTGAGTTGTTGTGGCTGTGGGAAGAAGGAAAAGAAAATGCACGGGCCTGCTACTGGCTCTGTAGCTGAGCCACATCCACTGCCACGTGCGGACAGAAGATAAAATAGAGAAGAAAAAGAAGAGGGAGAGAAAGACGCGCGCCGTAACAGCCGTCGTCCACCACCTAATCAGTGGCGGGTGCAATGACGGCCTACAATAGATAAAAATTCGGTGGCTGGTTAGCCCCCGCCGCAAGCGGCGTTGACCTACCGTCCCAGCCCCGTAGGGCCAGGAACTGCCACCCGTTCTAGGAAGTGATCCGGAGGAGGAGGAGGAAAAACATTTATTTATAAACTTCCTTTTCTTCCTTAGTGGAGCCCTCAGTCCAGGGCTCCATGTGCCGCCGCAATTCTGCAGTCCCGCCAGAATAGCTGTCGCTGGTCTTGCGGGTTGTCGCACAAGATCAAGGAGCCAATCCAGGGGCCGGAAAATATCTGAAACGCCAATGGAAAATGAGGTGAGCTGGGCAGATAGAGTCTCCCAAAAAAATGAGCAGCACACCAAAGAGCTTACAAAACATAGGCAGTTGGTAGACAGACTAGTCAGTGAAAATGAAACTTTTAAAACGAAGGTTGAAAAAAATTGGCAGTGGCATAGCTTGGTTAAACCTGGTAATTGCGAAAACAATAGCTGTGGCTACGCCTAGGTTCAGCTGGTGGTGTAGCTGGTTGTGGTGCTTGTGGGTATGCTTATGGTTATGCAGTGATTCACTCTGGCCACGGCATATGGTTCAACTATTTTTTATAACTAGTAGCGAGGCAAGGAGCGCCGTGGCTGCAACGATATACTTGGTTGTGGGTGAGGTTACGGCAGAATGTACAACTGCCTCTCCGGTACCGGCTGCAACGGCTTTCTTTACGCCAGCAGAAATGATAGCATCCCTGGAGACTGCGTTGGTTCCACTTGCCGCTAGGCCACCTCCTATAGTATCCAACGTTGCACCCCCGGTAGTATCTGGGCTGCAGCCCCATAATTCTTAGCTTTAGGAGCATGTGGCACAACTGCAGCTCCGCCCGGCGCGAGCTGGGGACCACCTAAAAGACTGAAGGCCCCCACACGGCGGCGTGACGTCACGCAAGTCAGATCGTCCTGGAAGTGGACTTCAGTACACTCGCTCCCTCCCCATAAGCTGCATGTTAGCGTGAAATAAATTAGATTCGCTCGCTCGTGTTACCAGTAGGAACTAATATTCTGCGTCTATGGTTATTTACAAACCTTGGCCGGAATTCTCACCATAGTTTGTAGCCTCGCGCCTTAAGGAGGCGGTTTGCATGCTCACACATATAAGAACCGTTTTCTGACTGATTGGAAGCGAATGGTGTAAGAATTTATCATCACTGTGGTGCATAAACTCTATTTGATCTAGTAATAAGCTATTCACATTTCAAGCTACCGCCATGATTATATTACATATATTTAACACTTCGGGGCTTTTTTTTTACTTTCAAAAGCTTTATCCGCCAAGTTACAAATATGGCAAAAAATTGACATTACATGAAAGTAAAATGTCAATAGTTCAAAGTGGAATAAATCAACACTCATAAAATGCACAAACTCATTTTTGCTCAGCAGCAATACAGGATCGTTTATTATACAATTCGTCGAAAACAAATAAAAATACAATGCTTGACAGTCTCTTCCTTGTACATGAGCACATTCTTGGTAAAAATGCACATAAATGCGATGCATGTCAGTGTCAGGAAAAAAAAGTTGGTAGAGTAAATTTGCTGCGAATACACTTTACTGCTTTGGCACACAGTATTGCTACAATTAAAGAAATCCAGGCATGCACGAGTTTCCGTGACACAGAACAGACAGAGATTACAACATCAGAAGCCTTCTTGAGAATGAAGGTAGGATGAAGGACATTTTATTTGACATTGATGAGAGAAAAAGTTATTTTTTTTACAAACAATACTGTGGAAGCAAAACTGCACAAATTACACCTCAACTTTTAACAGTTGCACGTTTTCGCTTTGCCTTTGTGGCAGACAACTTGTCGCTTGCTAACTTGTTATTTGCTGCTTTGCACAAGTTGCTCAAAAGGGTGTTTGCTGCTGCACTCAAAATGTAATGCTTGACTTGTTGAGGAGTATGGCCATTCACACAAACATCCAGGTCATCATTATCATTGATGATGCCATGCACAAGGACCACTAGCACTTCTTTCTGCTTAGGAAGTGCAAAGAACTGTTTTGCGAAGCGTGGACTCCTAAGCTTGTCCAGCACCATTTCTGTGGTAAGGACAGCATTCACAACAAGTTCGTGTGGGAACTTCAGCCCACCTCTTGTCATGCTGGTAATAAGGACATTTCTAGCAACGTCTATCTCTGTATCATCCATTATCAGGTTTTCTTTACATGACTGGCACAACAGTTTCTTTACAGCTGCATGAGCACAGTAACCGGCAACATATGTCACAGCTGGTAGACTTGCCACTTTCTTCTCAATATCGCTGTTCCAAACTGCGACATCAAACTGGCTCAGCAATGAGTTGGAGTTAATGACAGGAACATCGCACACCATATCAATGTCTGGTAATTCGAGCACTTTCTGTAGCCGCAGCTTTGTCTCGGACTCGTAAATCTGCCTAATTGACACATGATAGTTGGCACCAGACAACTGACGGTACCGACCAAAGCGATCTTCAAGAGAATCTCTTTGAAATTTGCCTAGCAAAACATAGTGCATACCAAGTTCTTCAAGGCAGTAGATAGCGACCTCATGGAGCGCATGAGTTGTGTGACAAAGCTGAGTGAGTTTCTTTTGTTAAATGTCCTGCATCGGGCCTCAAACTCTCCCAGTAGTCGAGCCACTGCATCATTTTCCCCAAAAACTCTAACTGGGGACAAGATGTCGATGTTATGGGTTTTTGAAAGTCGTCTGAAAGCCGCTGGCCCTTTCGGGGAGTTCTAACGTTGACAACATTCCACCATGTTAGCACCTTGCTGATATACTGAGCCGTACCATCATAATGCTGAATGTTGCTATTATGAAGTGCTGCCACAGTTGATGAATTCAATATTCTCAGTGCTAACTTTACATTTTGCCTCTCCATGTTTGAAGGATTCAATACCTTCAATGACAATGTCGGAGCAATCTTCAAAAGCTCATTTTGTTCAGAATCATGCAGCTCACATAAACTGTTAAATGATGCTGCCAAGATTTTGGGTTTGGGGTCTGTACTTTCTGGATCTGGGAAGTACATGCACCTTCCTGCATTGCGTTGATTTAACCAGTTATTTCTGACACATTTCAACACGTGGACAGGGTCTATGACAAAAAACAAAGGTCGTGATTTCTCAGCTGGATGCTGATAAACTATCTTTAGTCTCGGAGGGTCTGAAAACAATGACATTGTCTTTCTGTTGATGGAATTATTGTCAGAGATGATGGCAATTACTTTAAATCCTGTATCTTCAAGCTTCATGACTAGCATTCGCAGAAAATCATGCAAACATTTTGCATCAATTGTAGCCACTGACAAAATATGCACATCTTTGTTATTTGAAAGCAGACTCTGAGTCATAAAAACAAACGCTGTTTTTGCCGGGCTTGCAGTGTTGACTGCTGAACCGGCAACTGACCCAGCTTTAAAATCAAAGTATGACTGAATGTGGATTTCATCCATCATTAAAGTTGCTGTCTTTTCATGCTCTTTCAATGTGGTAGCAACTTTCTTAGCATATGACAGGAAACAGGAGCCTTGCTGTTCTATGGCCGGGCTTACTTGTTGAACAGAGCAGAGACGTCTTATTGTATCTGAATGAGGCAACTTTCCCTTCAGTGAACCTCTGAGGAATTTGTATGCATGCGGTGAAATGGTGTAAAGGAGGCTTGCAAATACGAAAAGGTCCGAAGAGTAGCGTGCAGCGTTGTTGAGGATTAGGTCTACTTGGGATTTTATAAACTTCACGACTTCGAGGTGCCATTCGTGTAACTGGGGCTCATGATTGCATATTAACTCTTCCAACAGCTCCTCCACAGTTGCAAGCAGATGGCGAGCCCGCTGGTCATTGTTGGGAGAATCAGCACTACGCAGAGACTCAACATGTTGAAGGATGTCACTTAGTTGTCTTAAGACCTGCAACACTGCAGGCACACTGACACCATGAAGATCCACTATGCGTGTTTCCCCGTAATACGCTTCTACACACATGTTGTCACAAACTACCACTGATCAACGTACAGAGGCGCCCTGATCAACAGTCAAATCCAGGAATAGAACTTTGGACTCCATTGTGATCACAGACCAAAACGGCGAGGTGTTGAAGCTTGGCAGAGCATGAAGAAATTCAGAAAAGCTTGTTACTTTGTTATGCTTGTCTTCTTGTTTTTTTCTTCCAGAGATTTTTCCATGGCAATGCGGAGTGATTCGTCCTCAACACGTTTTCTTTTATCCTCCGGAGCCTCCCAAGTGCACGCATGTTGCCGTGAAAGGTACTAGGGACAATTCGGGAACACACTTGGTACCGCATCCGGCTTCAACCTGGAGACTTTCAACGGCACTTCAATAACATTTCCTGTCTTCACATCTGTGTACTTAGATGTTTTGACGTAATCGCTTGCCACAAAATGCTTCTCGCAAAGCTGAAATGTAAAAAAAGAAAAAACATTCTGTACAAATACGTTTCATACCACCAGAAAGATAAACGGCTCGGTTCGGCTTTCTATACTACAAAAAGAATGAGCACGTTTCAGGCTCCGACAACGCAAGCAACCCGATTCGGCTGTTGCTGAATACATTCAGCCGGAAAAACGCACATTGCTTTAATAAAAAAGCCGCGAATCTACTCATAAGCCATAGCTTACCACTGTGTTTTTCGTAGGAGTAAAATCCTTCCGGGGAACCGCTCTTGTCCATGCCGCTCGCCGCACAGGGTCACAAGGAAACACGTGCACACGCACACGCGACTCTCCAGCATAGTTGGACTTGCAATTGGGAGCGCAACAGCAGCCCGGCATTCTAGCAATTTGTTCACGAGCACAACCACAGCACAAAATCGAAAATATGCAGCTTGCAGACGTAAAAACGACGCACAATCCTGCCTGCTATCCGAACTGGCGGCATCCGATGCAAACGACTGCAAGCAGCTCTGGTCACTATGGCCAGCACAAGTGAAACTAAATCCGCTAGAAGCGCATGAAGATGTGGCTGCCTAACTACGCCAAACGATGCTGTGTGCCATTCTTTAAGAATATAGCTGTCGAATGAAAACCGAATAGCTCAATACTGCGGCCTTTGGTATTATTTGGGCTCTAATTATACCAAAAACTAAAAAAAATGATTTGTTTTGGTTGTAGCGAAAGTCACCGCTGAAGCCAATGCGAGCCATTCATAGCTGTTCTTGTCCGGCTTGTCCATGTTGCCCCCTCGCTCCCTACCCTTGCCACGCGGAGTTTCGGAGAGGCTGTCGCCGTCCATCCGAGCGGCGATCTGAGTTTGGTGACGTAGGCGCTTGGGCGAGGAGGCGGCGCGGGGGCCTTAAGTCTTTTGGGGCCCCTGTTTTTGCCGCAGATGGGATGACGCCACTTCGGCTATAGCGCCCCTCGTGGAAGGAGCGGGAGTTAGGCCGCGGCAACGGGCCGCGGTCAGTAGCTACCGCCTCGCGCGCCGACGGCACGAGTTGGGGCCCCTGTTTTTGCGGCAGATGGGATGACGTCACCCCGGCTGTAGCGCCTCTCGTGGAAGGAGCGGGAGATAGGCCGCGGTTGATAGCTACCGCCTCGCGAGTTGACGGCGCGAGTTGGGGCCCCTGTTATTGCGCAGCTGTGCTTGGCGGTGCGCCAAAGGTCACGCTAAAGGCCAATGGTAGCTACCGCCTCGCTACGCGAAGGGCTGAAAAGCATACAGTTTCTTACTCTTACCTAGAGGGAAAGCTGGGCTGCCGTCTATGGGCGTTTACATGGAGTTTCCAGACGGCCAGTTCAGCCACCATGGGCGCTCAAAGCATCATGGGCCGGTGAGCTACCGAGTGCAGAACTACAACTTTTGGCCAAAACTAATGCAAATATAAACGTTTTTCTACCGTAAATAATGTCCTAAGATTGGATATTGTGACTGTAAATTACAAAAAGAGAGAGAAACAGCATGCTTGTGTGATATTTATCCAATATAAGCGATGGCTCTTTCTCTTATTGGCTTAGTTTTGAGCAGCACAAATACCAATATTTCGCACCTAATAGGCAAACTTTGAAATAAAAAAATGTTATGAAAATATTTATCGTTGTGCCATCACTTAAGGAAGTTTTTAGTGGCATTTCGGGAAACAAAAACCATTTATTGGCGACGTCTGCTTTTGCGCCTTCGCTACTATGGCTTTCGCGGTCTATGTACGCACCTTCAGATGATGATGATAACGAAAAAAAAACGTTGCAGTAACGCCACTCCACGTACTCGAGAAAAACCGACTGTCCCGCAACAAGTAGCACACCGGCCCATGATTCTTAGCGCGCCCATGGTGGCTGAAGTGCAGCGCCCTCAGCTTTCCCTCTAGTTAGTGTAAGGAACTCTATGCTGAAAAGTGATTGCTTTCGCAATAATAGAAAATCCCAATGCATCACAGCAACAGAGCGCATTTGGAACGCAGTTTAGCTGGAATGCTAAAGCACAGCAACAGAGTGCCGTTGGAGCGCCGGTTAGCTCGAACGCTAAAGCAAAGCAGGATCGAAAAGAGGAGGCTCCGCCTCCAGCGAAGAGGAAGGCGGAAGAATCGAAGAATCAAAACATAACATTAGAGGAGGTATAATCCGACTGGCCGAACACGCCGCCCGGGTCCAAAGGCTCCAGGCCGTCGTGTAGTGGGATAGGTTGGCGCCTATCCTGTATCTGTTGGAAATTAAAGTTTTTACACAACTCCCACCCCCATAGTGTATTGTGAGCATTGAACTCGCCCGTTGGTGTATACGAATATGACTCCGCCGGGCCTCTGATCCAAGCGTCCGTGCGGCGCCTTTCACTTGGCGCTTCCTCGAATGCCGCACCATACAGCATACAGAAGCAGAAGCAGTACAGCACGCATTAGCGGCTTTTAAAATTGGTTTACAAGAAAGAAAAGGCTCAGTATCTGTCACAATTCTCCGTGGACACCTTAACCGAGCAATAAGGAAAAGGAGGACGGTGGAAGAACAAAATATTGGCCGCGGCTTAGCTCTTTGCTCTGGGCTGCCTACTTCTCTCCAATCCAGTCTAATCCCATCCAGTCCAGTGTAATCGAATCCAATCCAAGCCAATCCATTCTAATCAAATCCAGTCCAATCAAGTACAGTTCATTCAAGTGAAATACAATCCAACCAATTTTGTCCAATTCAATTCAAACCTGTCCAATTCAAACCAGTAAAACAATCCAATCTAGTCAAATCCAATGCAGTCCATTCACCATTCTAATGCACTCCACTGCTATCCAGTTCAATACTGAGTACACAATCGCCTGAAATGCGTCACTGACTAGCCCATAATCATCACTACAATCATACTCACGCTAGAGAATTAAGATGTTCTATTCGCTATGTCGAGCTATGTTGCATTACAGACCAAACATCCCCTTCTGGTTGCTTCTTGATTGCCAGATGGCGCGGCGCCCGCCAGCTGCGGCGGTTGCTGGGCAATGCCTCTGTGCCTCCCGCCGCGCGAAACGCCTTGTTCGTGGACAATGTAGCTTTCCATGCACTCATATTTTGCTACAAAAAGAGAGAAAGAGGTGCCGTATGGTAGGGCGTCAGACCAACGCGCCATAGACGCTTCGATGAGCCAGCCGTATCATACCAGGAACTCACTGCACATTACAAAGCAATGAGAAGAACACTCCCACCACCCCATAAAACACTGACCAAACAACAAGTAATATGGAGACAGCTACAGACGGGGACCCTCCCCAATCCAAACTACATATCAAAATTCATAAATAAGGATATGAATCCCTTCTGCCGGTTTTCCGGGGAGAAAGACAACCTCGAGCATATGATCTGGGCGTGCAGAGCCCATAAGCCTCCCTCAGAACTCTTGCCTGACCCCTCTGAAGAAGCCTGGGACAAGTTAAGGTCCAGCGATGACCCTGGCATTCATTTCAAGGCCGTTGACTGGGCCGGCGCTGCCAAATGTCTCCACGGCCTGCGGCGCGCTAGCTGACTTGCCCGATTCCTCCCACTTATTGTGCATAAAGTTTTATCAGCCTCAGCCTCCGCCTCACCGCACTTAAGTGGTCCAAAGTGCCCCAATTTCTTTTTTTTTTTCTGCTCCATCAGCCAACTCGGTCTTTGCAAAAATTCTAAACTACATGGTTTGGTATTATACCAACCCATAGCGCGATACCAGCTCGAGCGTCCAGTAAACCATCATCATCATAATAACAATTGCGTACTGTATCAAACTGCATGCCGAGCAAAATGTGTGCTCTGGTATGCTATGCTACTTGGAGCGATCGCAGTGCAAATAGATGCTGAAATAACCGGGCAGTTGCTTCAATTTGGCTGCTAGGCAACATTTTGAGTTGGTGTGAGAACTACTTGGGAAGAGATTTAATGAAATCCCATTGTCCTTATGGCTAAGAGCAACATAAATTTAATTTTTTGTTCTTTTTATTAAGGCTATTCACGCAGAGAGGGAAATGCCAGGAAGCGGTGTGTTATCTATCAATTATTTTCTCGTGCTTCTGGTGCCAGCGAGCTCAACTGCATGATAAAACAATTATCGGCTCACCAATCTATTTACGTCCGTATATCTTTGACCACAACTTTTTATATCCAATGATACCGTCAGTCGTTTTTAGTTTAAAATGCTCCTCATTAACTGTTTAATTCAATAGCAAGCCCTATGTCGACACCTTTACCCTTTGTTGCATTTTACCCCCTGATGAAGCAGCGGCTAGGACGTCCTGCTACTGATCGCAACTTCACTGTTGTTTTAGTTCTCACCCTGCCACCCGCCCCACTATAGCTTATAAAGCTCTTAGATGAAAAGGGCGCCGAAATCGGCCTAATTAAGAATTGCAGTAAACTTCAAGAAGTTTCAGGGAGGTGTCATACCATTTCGATCCCCA
This sequence comes from Amblyomma maculatum, assembly GCF_055883805.1. NCBI lineage: Eukaryota > Metazoa > Arthropoda > Arachnida > Ixodida > Ixodidae > Amblyomma > Amblyomma maculatum. The sequence goes on along the minus strand of NC_139347.1, from coordinate 201,955,208 downwards.
TTTACCATTCATTCGCGTATCAAGGTGAAGGGTAGTTTTCGATGCGTTTCGAACTGAGGGTATATGTACATCCAAATAAATGCCGTTAATTTTAGGTGTATGTGGCCACCGAAAACTGGAAAAAAAAAAACGCGCTATCGTGCCACCTATTCGCCCGTGCTTAAACGTCGCCAAAATTTAGAGGCGATAATGCTCGTGGGTCGCGTACGTCCGTCCGTAACGCTTTCGTTACGTGGGAGGCGGTAGCTGGCACCTGACATGACTGAGCACTAACTGGACGTCGGGCTTCCTGAGATTACATTTGGCAGGAGCTGCCAACTCGGGGCTCTCCTTTCATATGGAAGGGTGATGTAAGAATCAGCCAAGACGCTTGCATTCACTTCATCCCTAGGTAGCGCAGGCACGTTCATACGCTCGGTTAAAGCGGGACTTTATATGTTGGCTGTCATTGCGAAGGTAAGAGTAAAAACAGAGAGAAAGAGGTGCCGTAGTGGAGGGCTTCGGACCACCGCGCGATAGAGGCTTTCGCGTCATCGCAGTTTAGTGATGCAAAGTGCCCCCTATAATTTTTTTTCGTGTGATGGAGAAGGGTGTCAACCATTGATTGATTGATTAATTGATTGATTGACTGATTGATTGATTGATTGATCGATTGATTGATTGATTGATTGATTGATTGATTGATTGATTGATTGATTGATTGATTGATTGATGTTCGATAGTTCAATCCGAACCGGAGTAGCGGCATTTTCGTGCAGGCAAAGAGCTAACATGCCTGTGTACGTAGAGTTCGATACACTTAAAGAACATTGATGTGGCCACAGTTCGCCCAGAGTACTCCAGTAGAATGTTTCCGTTAGCCCATGGTGTTGCACTGGTGCGTAAAATGCATATTCTGTGGGCAAAGCATTTTATTTGCTTTTCTTATCGTCCCCTTCTTTCGAACTCCGCTTGTCCGCTATTGCACGAGCTCTACGGACCTTCTACGCTTAGTCACATGCAGACTGGATCCGCTATGACAGACTCGAGCGGCTGCATCGCAGAATCACAGTTAGCCACAAACTCTCGTTTCATGGACGCTTACACACGAAAGAACGAAGTTGGCGATTCGGGTCTTAAAAGCTTGCTAGCTTCGTCTTGTCCAGTGAAGCCAATTCTTGGCACCGGAGAGAACAGCGCACACCGCCGTCCGAGCGGCCTTTATCGGAAGACGCCAGGCGTCCACGGCCAGTGCAGCTTTACGTCGCCGGGCTGCCGCTTTAATTTGGGACGCAGACAACACTTTCCCCGCCTTGACGTGGCTTGTGAGCGCGGCTCACACGTGTCACCGTCACCGCAGTCGTCGAGCGAATAAAGCTGGAATGGAAATAAAATAAGCAACCAAGCATCCGTGCCACTCTCGACATACGAGATGGCGCCGAGCCGCTCGAGACGAGTGCTGCGACGAGTGGAACTCGAAAGCCCGCTCCTTTCTCGAAAAGCCAGTTACCCTTTGCGGTGACTCACGAAACGGTTCGCACATAACGCTTTCATCAACGTAGTTAATTCGATATAACGTTTTAGGCATGCGTGTTTTTTATTCCACCATCTCGAGTGGAAACTAAGAATCGTCTTCCGAAGCTTTTGGCCAATTTCATTCGTTAATATTGAATATTTCTTGGCGTTGTTTAGCCGGCTCTCTTCGGATGCCTGTTTGTAAAATTCGAATTAACTCTAATTGTCAAAACCTTGCGCCACATTTCACTGGCATGATAAATACATTACAAAAACTGTGCGCACAAAATGGGCACACTTTCCATGATGGAATGCATGCCCTTATCGCCATTTACTTCTTCGAGTGGTTACAAAGTGGACCAGAAAAACCTGCTCACATTTTAAGGTTCTCAGGATTAGGAGCTTATTTCACTATTCCTTTTGTTAAGCACCATAATTAGTACTAATGGCAGAGTGATGTAGCATTGCACAGCCCCTGTGTCTGAAAGCAAATCCAACAAGAGTCGGTAACTGGTATATAAAACAAAATGCTCATTGATTTCCTGACACTGCACTGAAAGTGAAATTCTAAGTAGCAAATTGATATATTTAAGCGACATCTGCCCTGATACTTATTGACCAGGAAGTTCAGAAAGGTACGGTAAATTCATTTTGCTGTCTATAGCGATACAACATGAAACAATGCAGTTCACTGATAGTTGATTAAGGCATCTACACAACACCCGTTACAAACGATATTTGCTTGTTTTTTGTTTTTTTTTTGCGCTTTGGTAGTCTCGCCACAATGTCCCTAAATGTTGTTTGAAGACTCCCCTCGTAATGACACTCAGGTGTTCCAGCCCCATACCACATCTTGCTTTTCTCATTTTGAAGCTGACGATTCACGTCTCGTTTTACATTGCCTCTGTTTTCTGCTTCTCTTTTTTCTCATTATCTTCCTTTCTCTTCGTCCTTCTCTTCTTGTTCCAGGGGCATCTTTCCTTCCTTCCTTCCTTCATTGCTGCTCATTATTTTCTTCTTTTGCATTCTTTCATTGCTTCTCTTTGATTCCTTTCATCTTTCTCTACTTTTTTTCTTGTGTCCTTTATTTTTCCCCTATGCCTCCTACCCGTCTCTTCTGCATTTCCACGTTTTACTGACTGCCTTTGCGCTTTTAGCACAGGTGTTCGAGCAATCTTTTTGTGCATTTTTTTGCGATCACTTGAAGTAGTAATCCCGTTCGTAGTTCTTTCCTATCGTCAGCACTTACCCTATTCCCAAACCAGGGCCTAAATGAATTAAGGAAACCAACTGGGCCACACCAACTGACGTTCCGGGGAGCACAGAATAAAGATGTGCGAAAAACTGCCAGGCACGCTACGGGAGCCTGACACACCACAAAGCAAAAAAAGCGACACCACTACACAACTAACTGGCGTCCCGCAGATCCGCTGGCGCACACCGCTGCGGATGCTCACCGGTGGACCGCAGTAGGAAGGGCGTACACACCAGAGGAGGCGGGAGAGATGGGAAGAGGCCGCGGAGCGACGTAGCGGGGCAGTCGGAAAAGCCAAGCCAAAGGTGTGAGACCACGCGCCTAATTAGGCCATCTAGTTTATTGCGACGGGCGTGCCTCGTTGAAGAAGCCGCCCCTTTGCCAGGCACCGGCGACGGTCGCGAAGAGCGCCTCGAGGCGTAGAAGGGGGAAGCTATACTTCCCTCTCTCTTGCCACCCCACCTCGTCAACCCCCTTACAGCGTCCTCTTGCCGTAGCCTCCTTCAATTAACAGTCGCATTTAGATGCAAATGCACGCGCTCCCCTCCTCTTCCGACTCTGGAGCAGCCTTCGTGCACGGGCGGACATCGCGCGGCTCCGGTGTGTGTGCTCTCTCACCGAGAAACCTCTTAATCTGCTCACTGACTGCGCTCGCTCCACCCCACGTACGGAGATGGGGGGCAAGACGCCTACTGTAGGAGATTGAAGAGGGAAAGTGAGAAGAGGAAGGGTAGGTGGTGCACAGCCTCTGGCCCGAACGCGCTCGACTGCAGAAAAACTCGCGGCTGTCCTAGGCCGCTGTTCACCGCCACATCTGAGAGGAACGCGGAGGCGCCGACAGCGAGAAATTGCCCCTCAGGGCAGCCGACCCAACAGGGACCCCCTCTCTGCCCCCCCGCTGGACACTGCTCGTCGCGCGCTGATGTGCATCGCATCGCTGAGGCGAGGCGAAGGAGAGAGCTGCTCTGCTGCAGCGTCGAAAAGGTCGAACGAGTTTTGAGCCGAGGCGTTAGCTTTAGTGAGAGGGAAGCGGCTCGCCGAAATTTATTCGACCGTCTCGGGTTTCGTCTTTGTATGGCGTGCGTGACTGACTCGGCGATGAGGCTAATCAACTACTTAGGGGGCTAAATCAGGGCGACGAGTTATGAGTTAGGCTGAACGGCGTGCTGCGCAATTACCGCGGTTGATTGTACTTGCAGGCCGACGCGAGTGACGAAAAGGGCGTGTTAGGCTGCAGCCAAACACGTGGTTGCTAATTTTCTTTCCACTTCTCCTTCGCGGTCATAGGTTTCCCTCGTCTAAGCGTTCACAGTTATTCAGCATATCATGGTATTTCTAATGGATGTGGGACTAACTCGTGAGTTTAACAACTAGCTTTCTGGCATAAACTGGGGGGGGGGGGGGGGGGGGCAAAGCTCTGATACCAATATAGTTAAAGAAAGCCATTCGTTAGCCAATTAAAATGGTGTCAGGATTACTCATACTGCGTGTGCCCTCTGCCTGTTTCGTTAAGTTGGCCTTGGCTCCACAGCAGTTTCCGAAAAAAAAAAAAACATTGGTCTCGCTTGTCTTAAAGGGGCTGAAAACAGCTATAGCGATGCAGTTTCCCTATGCCTAGTATGTGAAAGAATGTCGATGTAAGATAACCTTCCCGCAAATTTTTTTTAAATGCGGCATTTGGAAGCAGAGTTATTTGCAATTAAATTTTGAATATCTGCGCCTTCGCGGCTTTCCTCCTCTTTTCAACTTTTTAGCGCGCGCAAAGGCAGGAACTTCTCCACGGCCTCGCCCACTGACACGTCACAACTGAAGCATCTGCTCTTTTACATTTTTTTTGCTTAGCGCTGCACGCCGCAACTTCCGTGTTGTCGCGCTTGCTTGCCGACGCGTCGCCGGGGGCCTCTTGTCGTCTGCTTCGTCGTCATCGCCCTCGGCACAACTCGTAAGTTTTGTTGCCACGCTATACATCCTTGGCGTTGACCTCACCTTCGATTTTGTGTTACGTCGTGTGCGCGACGGGTGCAGGACAGTTCTGGGCTAGACTGGCCACTCTCTTGAGTTCGCGAAGGCAGTTATCGAAGCGCTGAATTGTTGTTTTTGACGGGACATGAGCGGGAGGTTGTTACAGTGTGCAGTCCCTGGCTGCGAAGGTATTGCTAGTGGCGGCAGGAAAAACATTCTGCATCAAGTGCTTCAAAACGCCAACCTCCGGGAACAGTGGCTACAGCTCATCGGATAGCCAGCATCGGTGAAGAAAGCATTTATCTACGTTTGCTTTACCCGGATATGTGGTTCGCGATTTGGGGATCCCAACAACACTGAGTCTGCATGAAGGAGCGGTACCAACGCTGTTTCTTCCAACCCTGCCGGTAAGTGTAAAATGAAAAGATTGTGATAATATTAGATTTAGACGCGTTATCACAGTACAGTGTGGATTGTTTTTTTAACTCATGCGATCTTGCTCGGCGTTGTGGCATGCATATAGCAAGATTTGTCATGATCACTGTGAACTACACTGCTCAAAATAAACCAGTGGCGAGCTTACGATGGGATTTTATTATTTTTTAATGTTATGCTAGTCGACCCCACGCACCAATGCACCCATATAAGCCGTATACTATCATCGTCGGGGTTCAGCAGCGGATTCTTCAACGGCGTGTACTTATGGGGGTCGAGTCCCATCTCGGTACTCATTCGCCGAAGTCGTTTTTCGAGCTCGGGGTCCATAATATCCGTACCGCAGCAAGGGCATGAGATGTTAGCGAAAGACTAGAAATTCAGAATCGAGATCGCAGAGAGCGGTCTTCCGGGCGTTGCGGAGGGAAACTCTTTCGTGCACCTTGCCCGAACCTTGAAACCTTCGTGTTTAGGCTCCTCTTACGTTTGACTATACGATGCCCCTTCGTGAAAGATAACGATCGATTGCAAAGAAAAAAAAAGGAAGGGGATGAGGAGAAGGGGACTGCGTAGTTGTGCGCTGTGGTGTAGTTTGTCAGCCGCGGTTCGGCGTCAGCTGAGTGTAACGGCGAACGCGCGCGCCGACAGGAAGTCAACTAACTCTGTTCGGTGCCCGATTATTATCGCAGCGTGACTCCCTCCCTGTAGCCTTTTTTTCTTCTTTTTTTACGCCGTGTGGTGTTTGTACAGAGCACACCCTGAAATGTCGCGCGGATGGAGCCGCGTTCAAGTTCACCAACCGAGGCGACCAGGAATTAGAAACATGGGAAAACCGAGATGGGCGTTGGTAAGAAGAAAGAGAAGAAAGGAGGGACAGGAAGGAAGAGATGGACACAGAAAAAAAAAGTGCCAAAAGGCTTTACCCTTCAGCAGGAGGGGGGGGGGGGGGGAGGGGGAGGGTCGCGAATGAAACGTTATCATTCGCGTGAACTGGCTTAGTCGCTCAAAGTTGTGCTTTTTTATCCCTAAGCGATCAGCTGCCGATCGGAAGTGTAAGAGTTGGTTTTGACAGGAGCATAGAAAGGAGTTATACACAACTAGATTTTTCCTGCGGAAAGGGTGGTGGGGGGGGGGGGGAGATAAACCGCAACAAGGGAAGAGGACTTCTCCAAATGGCTCACCGACAGCAATAAGAGCAGGAGCCTTCTCCGGTTCCTAACGGAAAATAATTTTCACGGGTTCTTATAATATGCCTTATGGCAAGCTTGCGTAATAAAAAAAGAAAAAACAGCGCGCGCATGCGGTAGTGCAACGATCGAGTGACACAGTTCGGCACAATGTTACAAGTGGCTCACAAATGCACATTTATTTTTGTCCCAGCTTTTCCAGGAACAGCGGGTACAGATCATCAGCCAGCTGGATGGAATGGAAGTGGACCTCGCAGAAGATGGGCGTTGCGACTCCCCGGGCTACAGTGCCAAGTACTGCACGTACAACGTTGTTATCATTCAGACTGACCATATTCTACAATGGGAACAGGTAAGAATAGGAGAGGTAAGGCAATGCTGCGATACGAAAATTGGCAAGCTGCAATTCATATTAACTGTGTGAAGTCAGCTGCAGTGCCCAATAGTGCGAGCATGGGGCCTGGCCTCAACTTAACGAGTCTCAGTGCAGTCTTTGACAAAAGGCGACAATTTCTGCATATTATTAGGAGAAATTATTTTCAACCTCACCAAGAGTGCCCTTGGCAAGTGCTGCTTGCCTTTATGACTATACATTAAAAGAATCAAACGAATCATTGAATCATTGAAGCAATTGAATTTCAAAATGTTTCATCGCTGCAAACCATTTGGGAAGAGGTACATTTGCTGAAATATATTATTATATAATGAGTTTTTAATTTCATCTATCTAAAGACCGTCACCCAGCTATCTGGACATATTGCAAGAGCGGCAAATCGCCCATACAGCACTACTTTGATGCCTGGCACATTACTAAAGATGCGTGCAGTTGCTTGCTTTAATAATTAGGGCGAACACATGGTAATAACATTATTATAGGCTGCATTTAAGAAGTTGAAAGCTGTGAGCAGGTCAAAGGGCTGTGAAGCAATAGAACCATGGATCCAGACAATCACAAGTCTATGTTGCTGCCCTGGGCCAGGGTAATGATCACCTGATCATCAACATGTAGTCCAGCCTGTTGAACCACACATGGGGCAATGATAGACCATACAGCAAATGCCTGCATTAGCTCCTTGCAAACAGGCAGAGCAGACAAACGACAGAAACGACATGAGCAGGGGTAATCTGTTTTGTATAGGTTTTTTTTTTTTTTGTAAAGGTTTCACTTTGATGGCGTTTGGAAGGTGCACGGCTCACACTTGTGGCATTTGTCAACTAATGATAAATTTAAAAGAAAGGTAATGCAAATAGAACTTCACGGAAAAAACTTTGTACACATCCGCACATAACAGCAAGTTCACATATGACATAGCCGAGAAAGAAACCCCTAATGAAGTGAAGAAACAAAATAATGTAAATGTGAGTGCTGAGACTGCAAGATATTTTAATACTGAGGCAGCTTGGTTATACATGCCAGTAAGGAACACAAATACAGTGGGAATTTTCATACTGTCCTATACTGATAATTTTGAAGACGACAAAGTGCAGCATGTTTGCTCGACACCTCTTAGATTTCTTTTCATCGTAACATAGTAGCACAAGACCTGGGGTCTTTTTATGAATATGATGCTAAAACTGTTTTCAGCTGCAATGCAGTAGCTGTAAGCAGGTTCAGCATCTACGAGTGACTAGAACAAACACCAACACTGCAACTCATCAGCCAAATATTTATATATTTTTGATGTATGTATTTTTAACAGATTCATGTGCTTTCAAGAAGCTGAACTCCATTCTGAAGAACTCCCAGTTTTTGATTGACACTCGACAACTGTCTCCCAAAGCTCAAACATCTCCCGTGAATCTTTTCACAACTTTGTCATCAAGTTTGCTCCCAAGTCAATTGCATACTCGGATTGTGAGATGCAAGTAAGGTTTGTTGAATGAAAGAGAAGACTAAGACACTATTTTTCACTCCAGTGTGACTATGTAGTCCAACTTTTCTGTATGGCATGTGCAAACAATAAATCCTTGCATGAAGCTTTTAATGTATGTACATCATTATAAAAGGAACAGAGACCAAAGGAAATAGAACACACTGCGAAAACGAAAAACCGAAGTTCATATGATTTGCTCCATTTCCTTTTGCTCCCTTTGATTCTTCAACTTGCTAAGCAGCCCATTGGAACTTGCAACTAAGCAGATCGCTTTTAGTTCGTGCTATGGAATAGCCCTGGAGGGCTGAAAAATTGCTTTGTGACCAATTTAAAGCACCTCAAAACAGTCTTACTTATGATCTAGTGCTGAGGTTTAGAGAAAAAGAGTTCAAAGGTTGTTTTTTTTTTTTTGTTTTTTTAATGTGAGGAGGGGGAAGCTGCTGTGTTACTGGACGCATTTGGCGCCTTCTTTTTATGAAAGTTGGGCTTGGCTTCAGTCTCCTTAGTGCAGTGCTTGATCTGAAGCTCTCATGTTATCAGGCCAGGTAAAACGAGATCCTACAATTGCAATTCACAGGAGTCGACCCTGACATCTGCCAAAAAAAAGTGCCCACCACGTAACTCAATCCCAACTTCTGCATAAAGTAGGCGCTCAATGCACCTTATGAGCCAGCTGCCACAATCCTTCCATCCTGATAGTAAATACACGGCTGTACATTTAGCTGAACTTATGTTGCGTCTCTCTTTTCTAAACTTGGAACACTGCCATGTCAAAGGTAGTTATCATACATTTAGAGGAGACTGCAGTGCACACTTCTGACATTCAAGGATGCTTCATATAATATGGTAAAAACATATTTCGTAGAATGGTAGCCCTAGCCATTCTATAATCTCCTTCCATGGAAAAAGTGAGACAGGAGGCTATAGACGTACTGCACAGGCCACCCAAGGGTCCTTATTGAAAGTCATTGCTGTTATATTAGAATAGGCAGATGGGATGAGATAAAGAACAGTGCACCCGGAATACATATAGACCGAAATGACATGAGCTGAGACACTGCAATGACACAAAGTTGAGGGCAAGCATGGAGGGCTGGCTGGAAAAACACCTCGTCTCTCTTTTGTGCTCATCTTAGTGCAGTCCCAAGACAAAGGGAGTTTTTTAAAGAACTGAAAGTTATCAGCGCAAGTTTCCGACCCCTCTAAACCGTCTCGAATGTCCCGAAGCTAAAGTGTTGAAACTGAAAGAACGCTCAAGGTTCACTTGATCACTTGGACTAATGATGATCGCTAGAATACAACAGTAGGGAGAAAACGGGTGATCCACGATATGAAGTTGTATAGCCCATGTCATACATTCATTTTGCTGCTTGAAGATCATTGTATCACATTCTTAATTTGATATAAAGGCGCTGGATATAGAAGCTAAAACAGAAGCAATCTCTGCTGCAGTGATGTGAACATAATGCATAATGGTTTCTTCTAGTAGCCTCTACTTGGCATAATTTTGTTAGTAGGCAACAAGAAACACATTTTTTTCCAAAGTATGAGAAATTTATTCATATTTACCTTCTTTTTAGGTCACATCTGGCTGTTATTCACTTCAATGAAAATTCTTCTAAGTCAAGGCACAGAAAAAAAAATCAAGAAAAGGACCCTTCAGTGCAGCTCCAGTGAAAATGGAGCATACTTTTTGTAAGTTAAAACTTTGTTCTGCTTTTATTATGACACAAAAGCTAAGTTAACTGTTGTAATCACGATGACTATTTCACGCAGCGTACGTCCAGAGGCTCCTTCAGGATGCGGAGAAACGGTCTCAGGGCTTTTCACACAGAGACACAGCTGCAAGCATAGCTTCAGAGGGCCACCTTATGACTGATGCCTATGAAAGACCGTCAAAAGAAGAACTAATTGCTGCACACAGGCACAGATTTGCGCTTTATCATGACTATTCAATTGCACAGTACAACTGTCAGTATACTTAACCCAAATGCTCAACAGACTGGCATCAGCGAGGCAAAGCACTGGCCGCTGGAGCCAAAACAATTGTTTCATTATGTTTGCTGCGACTAACAATAGCTGGAGCGCAGTTTCATATGACTTTTTTTGTCGTAGTGAGTGCAGTCTTGCACCCATGTCTCTGTGTTTCGCTTCTGGCTCCGGCCAAGCAAACGTGCACACAAAACATGTTGCTGTTTGCTTATCGCGGCAACTCCAAATGGTGTGCGACCGCTCGCAGGCCCTTCAAGTATTGCATCAAAACTGCCGCTTGAAACAAAAAGTAGGAAAGACAGAGCAATTGTGGGTTCAGGGTGTGTGAAAAGCTAGATAGCGAATAATTATGCCGATCAGAGTTGTTCAGCTTCTTGAGGTCAAGCTGGAAGTAAATGGAAGTAATTAAAGTGAGCCGACTTCACAAGTGATCATCTCTTTTCACAGGCTCGCTGTTCCCCATCCGTTAAGGTACACAGTTTACAAGACAACAGTCTAATTGCACTGATTATTATTATATGCGCGATATAATACTGTGTTCTTAGCGGTAATTTATACTGCTGCGCGACTAAGAAAGAACAACGCTTCGCTGCGGAGAGAAGGTTTTTTTTTTTTAATAACGTCAATTGTTTACTCCCTCAGGACATAATTGAATATGCTCTAGGACTTATCTAGAGAAATGCTGTAGGCCTTCTCTAGAATAAAGTTGTTTTCTTTGTTTCTTCGGTGCCTCCTCATCACTGCAAGGGTGCTTAATTTGTTGCTGCTGCGTACAATGCGAACCCGCAATCTGCGCCAGTATCAGGGGCCGGAAGCTGCCAACGCCGGCACATGATACCACGGGTTCACGCATCGCACACGGCCGAGCCAGGTAGGCACATTTCTCTTAGCTAATTTACTACAAGACAAAAGTTCATACGACGCTACAAACGTACTACGTGACAAAACAAGTTTGATGCAATCAAGTCAACAGTTGAAGCGGTAGGATTTTAAAAGCCGCCATAGTATTGATACATCACAACAATGACTAACTTATTGCACTCGTGTAACCGTTGTTTATCTGTGCGCTATATTCAGGCTAGTAAACACATTACTTACCAGCGTATGTTGTCGCCTTGACTCGATCCGAGGTGCGTATTTTGGTTTGGTGGACACGGGAACGGAGCGGTTGCCTCCGAAATTTTGCTGCACTACGTACGGCGCTATATGTATATATATATATATATATATATATATATATATATATATATATAATACACTGCAATGAAACTCTTGGCCACGTTTAACTGTAGTGAAAACCAAAGACCAACGCATGAAACAATTTATGGACGTTTCGTAAGAATGTCGGTACTGAAATCGAAGTTACAGTATTTGAAGAAAGGTATACGGCAAGATACAAAAAAAAAAAAATCGCACGAAAGGTGCAGACGCATAAAGCACGTGACCACAAGGCGATATGTGGGTTACTGCAGGAGGTGTTGGGGTTTGGGTTATTTAGTCTATCTTAGATATCTTACCGGCACGGCGACAGGGGACGAGGAACAAGAAGAGAAGAGAGAGGAAGAAGAAGAGCGCTTGTCTTGTCGTCTCTTCTTGTTGCTCGTCCCCTGTCGCCACGCTGGTAAAATATCGAAGATGAACCAACTAGCTCAAATCTCTGTGTTATTAGTCTATCTTATAACTGCGGTTGCAGCAAATAAACATGCATCCATAGAAACATACATGTGCGAGATATTCAGTCTGCATAGCATCAGTTCAAAGATAACATTGTGCAATTGCTAGGCATCAAAACTAAGGAAGCGAAAAATTACACAATAAAGAAAACGCGGCTCAATGATCAGCATTATAATTGGCATGCAAATCGATCACTACATCCTAAAAGCGAACGATATGCTTTAAGCATACAAAAGAAAAAGAAACACGCAAGCGCTGTAGATATGCGATGACAATGAACAAGAAGCGCCAATAACACAACAGGGTATTCAAATGGTAGGTACTGAACTTAATGTTTTTGTGCTTTCATTTAAACCTGATGACACTGCTTTGAATTTATAGATAAGGAACGACTCTAATTTTGCTCTCATGATTTCTTCTAAAACCGGATTCGAGAATAATGGCTGAAATCTGGTCAAATGAACGACCGGGCAGCTGAACATGCTTTGATGGAGGCAGGTATGTAAGGGATTGAGCATGGGCACTGTGATTATTAAAGCCTAATTTAAACGGCGTTTCAGTCGTCCAACATATTGTTGGTTACATACGGTGCATCTCAGTAGGTAAATAAAGTTCGAAGTATCGCAGGTGAAGTCGCCGTGAATGTTTAAACGAAAGTTTGAGCCAGTGCTGTGGACTTTCTGTGATGTGATCATGTAGGGACACATTAACACCTGTTCTTAATACAAGGATGGCAGCCTATGGGTTCCGGAGAATCTGTTTTTCACGATGTTAGTATATCGCGTTGGCGATATACTAAAATCAGAAGCCTCGACAACCATCGCTTCTTAATTCCAGGACGAAATACCCTCTTCATCACTTTGATCCACACTTCAGCGGAACACTAGCCTTTGTTTCGCAGTGTGGTGCTGTCATCGACGGTGTGCGTGCATTCCTGTATTTCGTGCCATGGACAACATTGATCCTTCGCGTTGGCGCTAACGACATCGCAGCGAGCTCCGGAAGAATAGCCTTCGGAAGATACATTGCGGGTTTTGATTACATCTCCAAAGAACGCCCAAAGATCACCCGCAATTATACGAACCTCATCTTGCCAAGGACGCCAGACCGTTGTTGAGGGGACCAAAATGAAGCATTCGTGCACTGGTGTAACGAAGACGCCAGCCACTTCAATCACCTTCTGCCGGCGTTCGAAGCTAGTCTGCTTCCTACAACACGGTTTCGAGTGGCTACTAACCGCCCGTCTCCTCACAGCTTACGGGCTGCACCCCAATTTTGAGGGTGTCGCTTTACTGACTGGCCACTTTAGGGAGGTTTATTTCAAATCTTCCTTCAACAAATCTTCACTATTCTGGAATTACTGTACAACTACCAACGTGTCCCAAGACGCAGCTGAGAGCGGAGATGCACAGCTTGTCCAACCGGACGCAAATCACAGGGCTGTCAGCAAGCAGCCTATCCTTAGCACGTCCGCCTCCTGCTCATCCGTCTAACGAAAACGAAGGGCCTGCTTTAGCGTCCCACACTTGCGCGACTGCCTCCCGAACTCATCAGTCCTGTGAAAAGAACCTACTAGCTGCCACAACTAGCACTACCGCCCTGCCTCTCATAGCAACCATCGGTCTACTAGCCCCACTAGTAGTCGACTGTCAGCGAATCAGCAGCCACTTCAATCACCCGGTGAATACGAAGCAGCTAGTTGAGCGCAAAGCAACCAAGGTTCAAACAGCCAATCGTCTAGTACACCACTGTCGACGGATGCACCAGCTGCTCAGCTCCCTATGATTACCTGCGACCTACTTCAGTACCTAGCAGTTCGTCGACTGCCCCAATATTTATCCCCGTTGTCTAAATGACGGTCGCATGGGATCTTCCGTTGCTGCCTCTCAAGGCCATCATTACAAGCAGCGCAGTACCAACTCCAAGGCCACCCGGCCTGAACAACTGCATTGACTAGCCACGTCCTTTTCCGGTAATGATGCCCCTTCCTACCACTCTGTTGGATTTCTCAAGCTTAAACATTGTCCCAGAAACTCCTTCGCCACCAATTGCATGTTATCACCCTGAGCACTTACTTGACACCTTCGATCCCCCCAAAAGGCCTCCGGATAACTGTAAAACCCGCGACATCTAAAATGTCTGACACCAATATAACAAGGTGGCATAGGACACTAAACAGTGCTTCGCTGGAATTGACTCGTGTTGTCTTAGAGCACTATACATCTTCCGTTAAAATTCTGCTTAACACCGAGAAACAACTGCACTATCGTTATAAACTTGGTTCTATTGAACCATGCGCTCTAGAAAGAAGAAGCGAGATGAAATTTACAAGGTCAAAAGAGAATGCTATTTCGAGACAACGTACGTCGTTCTTTTTTCCGAACAAAGAGCCTCTCAGCTATGAATTCCTTATTGACTCTAAATCCACGATGTGCCGCTGTTCGGTATCCGAAGTACTTCTTAAAAAAGAACGTAGTCCACCTAGTTTTGCAAATATAATAAATATTTCGAATCATGATCTAAGCCTTGAAGAAAGTAAAGTACTGCACCGTGGTCTTAGTTTTTGCCCTACTACGGGCGATTTCCAGCTGCTGAAAGATTTGGACAATTCCGCCCGCAACCTACGCCTTCAAGAATTTTTTCATAAGCCCAATTCAAACACATCGCGCAACATGCTGCAGGCTTACAAACGCTGGGTTCCTCAAACACAACGGAACAACTGCCTAGAGTTGTACATTTGTGCTGTACAAAAAGATGTCTTAGAAGTGTACAAAATCAGGTTCCTTTCCATCGAAACCTCTCAGTTCGCGAGGGAAATTAAAGGAATGGAAGGGTTCGCCTCCGGAAAAGAAACCATCATTAAGCCGGCTGACAAGGGTGGTGCTGTGGTCTTAATGACTAAACGTGATTACTTCGTAGATGCACACAGGCAGCCGGCAGATAACTTTTATCAGCTTGTAGACTGCTACCCCACAGTTTAGTTTAAAGGTATTCTGAAGATTACATTATAGGAGCTTTACAAGGATCACAAGTTTACAGAAAACGTCTTTCGCTGAATTGTTCCACTCAGCCCGGTGGCTGGTAAATTCTATTTGTTACCAAATATCCATAAAGAAAACATTCCAGGTTGACCCATTGCTTCGGGTATCGCCACGGTTACAGAAAATCTGTCTCGTTACGTCGACGCGCTCATTAATAGCATTCCGCCCACATTTTCGTCTTACATAAAGGACACAACTAACTTAATTGTCTGATATCATTGATCGTACCATTTCTCGTGAATCTCTGCTTGTCATGCTCGACGTCACTTCACTTTACGCAAACATCCCGCATGCAGATGGTATACACGCCGTTGTGACTGCCTACAATAAAGCTTCCATTGAAAAGATAACCGACAGTAACACTTTGGCCACCCTACTCAAACTTATATTAAAGCTTAATAATTTCGAGTGGTACCTCAATGGGTACAACAATAGGACATAATTACGCAAACATATTTATGGCCATGCTAGAAAACAAATTTTCGCAAAGCCGATCCATAGTAACTTTTTAATACAAACGTTATACTGATGATATATTTCTTATCTGGCCCCATAGCGAGGCCGAGCTCCTATCATTCATAGACGATTTCAACAACCCTTCTATATCATTTTCCCACACGTATTCTAGACATACAATCAATTTTCTTGATTCGTCAATGTTGCTTGACGAAGCAGATTAACTACCACAGTGTACCAGAAACCGACTGACCGTCACCAATATCTGCACTTCGATAGTAGCCATGTCAAGCACGTTAAAACCAGTATCGTCTACAGTCAAGCAGTTCGTTTCAAATGAATTTGCTCAAAACAATCTGATTTCGAGCATAATAGTTTCACGCTTCGCACCTCACTCATTAAACAAATATGCCCTCTCGCAGCTCATAGATTACGCCATTAAGCGCGCTGATACACAAGACCGTAGAATTCTACTTGTCAAAGACAAACCGAAAACTCCCCTTGTGCATATTGACCTCGTCCTCACTCATTCTGCTTCTGCTCCGAAAGTTTCGGCAATCATTGAAAATCATCAAAACATTATCATGCACAGTGATCGGCTTAGGAACATATTCGTAGCGCCACCCAGAGCAGTTTACAGAAGATCGAGAAGCCTACGAGATATACTTACAACATCGAAAACAGATTCTCCGGATCACATAAGCTGCCATCCTTGTTTATAATAAAAACAGGTGTAAAGTGTGTCCCCACATGACCATATCACAGAACGTCCATAGCACCGCCTCAATGTTCTGTTTAAACATTCACGTCAATTTCGCCCGCGATGCCTCAAGCGTTATTTATCTACTGCAATGCACACTATGTAACCAACAATTTGTAGAAAAACTCAAACATCGTTTAGATTACGCTTTAATAATCACAGAGCCCATGTTCAATCTCTTCCACACCTGCCTCTATCAAAGCATGTTTTCAGCTACCCGGTCGTTCATTTGACCAGTTTTTAGCCACTATTCTCGAATCCGGTTTTTGAAGCACTAATGAGCGCCAAATTAGAGAGTCGTTTCTTATCTATATGTTCAAAGCAGTGTCATCAGGTTTAAATGACAGCACAGGAAAATTAGGTTCGATCCCTACCATTTGAACACTCTGTTGTGTTATTGGCGCTTCTCGTTCATTGTCTTGGCATATCTACAGCGCTTGCGTGTTTCTTTTTCTTTTGTAGGCTTAAAGCATATCGTTCTCTTTTAGGATGTAATGATCGATTTGCATGCTACTTTTTATGCTGATCATTGAGCCGTATTTTCTTTATTGTGTAATTTCTAGCTTCTTTAGCTCGCTTCTTTAATTTTGCTGCCTAACAATTGTACATCTTTATCTTTAAACTGATGCTATGCCCACTGAATATCTCGCACATGTATGTTTTATTGTATGTATGTTTATCTGCTGGCGCCACACTTATTAGATAGACTAAATACTCCAAAACGATATCACCTCCTACAGTGACCACAGATCGCTTTGTAGTCACGTGCCTGATGATATTTTTGTATCTTGCCGTATACATTTCTACCAATATTGTAACTTCCATTTCAGTACCGACATTCTGTGGTAGGCTTACCACAGCCGCAACGACAATGAATTTTTTCGCACGTTGGGCTTCGTTTTTCACTATTGATGTATATATATATATATATATCGTCACATATTTCTCAAGGAAAGTCACACAGTCATCAGACAGGAACGGCGCAAATCCCTGGATCCAGGCAAGCACAGTCAGCGATCGCGACTGCAGAATTCTAGCACGAGTCCGTCATCATCGTATTTTTCGGAGAGCCGTGCGCCACCTGGCAAAGCTAGGTGGCATTATTCCCCCTCTGAAAAAAAAAAAAAAAAAAAAAAAACGACGTCACAGTGGTGCCACCAGCATGGTAGGGACGCTAGGTTTAAAAACAATCAAAGGGTAAAAATGGGCCACTCAGAACGGAGGCCGGCGAAGCTGTTACCGCATATCATCATCAGCAGCAGCAGCCTGATTATACCCACTGCAGGGCGAAGGCCTATCCCATATTTCTCCACTTAACCCGGTTCTTCTACCGCATATAGTACGGCTTAAGCCGCACAACGCGCCCAATATCAGAGCTCGGCTTCCGAGGACGTCGCGATTGCGTGACACCATTAGGAAGCACTTCATCGTTAACAGCACTGACGCGTCGCAGCACTTTGTAGGCGCCGAAGAAACGGCAAAGTAGCTTCTCGGACACGCCCTGGCGACGGGCAGGTGTCCAAACCCAGACTTTATCCCGGGATTGTAGTCTACCTGTCGGTGACAATTGCTGTAGCGGCGGGCATCAGTGCCCAGCTGTTAACCAATGTGCAAGCGGGCCAACTGACGGGCTTCTTCTGCGCGTTGGGCGATCTCTTCGGCGTCTGGTGAGAGCTGGTCGTCCTCAGCGGGAACGGTAGCATGGCATCAAGCATGGTCTGGACTTCACGTCCATACCCGAGGCGAAACGGAATGAAGCGCGTAATTTCCTGGAGGGCCGTGTTGTACGCAAATGTTATGTACGGTAGCACCTCATCCCAGGTCTTGTGCTGGACATCCACATACATTGAGAGCATGTCCGCAATGGTCTTGTTTAATCGTTCAGTTAGTCCGTTGCTCTGTGGATGGTACGCTGTGGTCTTGCGGTGGCCAGTGTAGCGCAGCTGAAATATCTGGTCGAGTAAGTGAGCTGTAAATGGCGTCCCACTGTTAGTAATAACGTACGAAGGGGCACCGTGTCGCAAGATAACGTTCTGCATGAATTGAGCAACGCCTGAAGCTGTGCCAGGGAAAATTGCTTTGGTCTCGGCGTAGCGATTCAAATAGTCAGTGGCGACTATGATCCACTTTTTTCCGGCCAGCGACAGAGGGAAAAGGCCGAGGAGGTCATTACTTGTTTGGCCAAATGGAGCACCGGGTACCGGAACGGGCTCAAGAAACCCTGCTGGCTTACACGGTGGCTTCTTCCGGCGCTGTCATTCACGGCAGCTTTTGACGTAGTGTTTGGCATCGGCAGATAGCCCGGGCCAGTAGTACATGTTTTGTACCCTCCAAAGCATTCGGGCAAAACCCAAGTGGCCACTAGTGGGTTCATCGTGGCATGCAAGGAGAATGTTGGCGCGAAGATTGTCTGGGATCACCAGAAGATGAGCTCTGTCCTGGCCTCTCGAGTTCTTCTTATAAAGGATACCCTGGCGCAAACAGAAAGAGCAAAAACGTCAAGAGAAGTGTCGAAGTAGAAATGTGGCGCTGCCATCAAGGTGATCAATCAGAGGTCAGATGTTCGTGTCAGCCCGCTGCCGAGCCATTATGTCCGATATGTGCAGGGTACCGAGAAAGCCGCTGTCGTCATCAAGTTCTGGTTCTGTGGTGGGGAGTGGTGCGCGTGACAGCGTGTCGGCGTCTTCGTGTTGACGGCCCGACTTGTACACGACGGTAATGTTGTATTCCTGGAGTCGCAAGCTCCAACGGGCCAAACATCCAGACGGGTCTCGTAAATTAGCGAGCCAGCAAAGGCAGTGATGATCCGTTAAACATTTAAAGGGGCGGCCGTAGAGGTAAGGGCTAAACTTCATGGTGGCCCACACAACAGCAAGACATTCCTTTTCGGTCGTCGCGTAATTTCGTTCCGCACGAGAGAGAGAGAGTGCGGCTAGCATAAGCTATAACTCTACCAATGCCCTATTGGTGTTGCACAAGGACAGCGCCAAGACCGATGTTGCTGACGTCGGTGTGGATCTCAGTATCAGCCTGTTCGTCAAAGTGCGAAAGAACGGGATAAATCTGGAGGCGCTTGCGGAGCAATGAGAAAGCCGCCTCTTGTTCTTGAGGCCAAACAAAGGAGGCGTCATTTCTCGTGAGATGCGTCAATGGTTCCGCAGCATGGGTGAAGTCATAAATAAACGGTCGGTAATAAGCACATAGACCAAGAAAACGCTGGACGGGTTTCTTGTCAGTAGGAACAGGGAAACTGGCGACGGCTGCGGTCTTGTCGTGGTAGGGACGAACGCCGTCAGTGCGTACAACGTGACCGAGAAACTTCAGCTCTTTGAACCGGAGTGGCATTTCTGAAGCTTCAGCGTAAGGTCAGCCGAATGGAGCGCTCTGAGAAAAAGCTGCAGGTGCAGGAAATGTTAAAACGTTTCGTAAAAGACGACAACATCATCCAGGTACACAAGGCAGCATTGCCATTTGAGGCCTGTGAGGACAGTGCCCATCATCCGTTGGAACATTTCTTGCTGCTGAGCACAAATCGAAAAGAAGCACTTTGAATTCATATAGGCCGTCAGGGGTAACGAAGGCAAATTTTTCGCGGTCCCGTTGGTCAACTTCAATTTGCCAATAACCACTCTTCAAGTCAATTGATGAAAAGTACTTAGCGTGCCGCATTCTGTCCAGGAAATCATCAATTCTTGGCAACGGGTAGGCATCCTTTTTGGTGATATTGTTCAGTTTGCGGTAATCGACACAGAATCGAAGGGTGCCGTCCTTCTTGACGACAACGACAGGAGAAGACCACGGGCTTTGGGAAGATTGAGCAACACCATCTTCAAGCATTTCCTGCACTTGCGAATGGATAACTTTCCGTTATTTGGTAGAAACGCGGTAAGGCTGCTGACGGATTGGGCGAAAGTCGTCATGAGTAATGATCCGGTGTTGCTTTAGGGGCGTTTGACGAACTTTCAATGAAGACGCAAAGTACTGTTTAAACTCCAGTAGCAATTGCTCTAGAGCCCGGCGCTTGCCTAAGGACAGATTGTAATTGATGTCTATGCCCGCGAGAGGTTGGTTGTCAGAGACGCTCGGTGGTGAATGATCGTCAGTGGCAGCTGCCGCGGACGAAAAACAGAGTGGAATATTGTCTACAGCGTCCGCGGAAGTGATGGCATTTTCAGGGAAAAGGTGCCGCTGTTCCGGTGAAACATTGGTGACGAGGATTGTAGACCGGCCACTGCGAACCGCAAGCAAGTTGCTAGCGATGCAAATGCCTTCAGTGAGATGGAGCGACCGGTTAGGTTCGGCGACTGCGCCGCCATCGGTATAGCGACGTCAACCAAAACACTGCTTCGTGGTCGAAGCGTGACACAGCCTGCGAAAATGCGAAGAGTGGCACGGCAGTGGTTGGAGTCATCGAGTTCGCCTGCCGGTTCTGTTGAAAACGTGACGATTTAGTTCCAGAGTTCAATAACTGCACCAAATTGCCGCAGAAAGTCCATGCCAATTATGAGATCCCGAGAGCATTCGCACAGCACGATGAAGCCAACGACGAACGTGAACTGGCTTATTTCAACACGAGCAGCGCACATACACTTGGACGTAACGAGATGACCACCGGGGGTTCTGAGGTGCACTCCAGGCCAAGGGGTAACCACTTTTTCAGGACCGTCGCTAGCTGTGCACTTAAAATAGAGTAATCGGCGCCTGTGTCCACTAACGCATTGACCCGTTTGAGCTATTTCTTCCTTCCATTCAACTCTGCAACCGTCGATTGTCACAGGAATGTCCAAAGAACCACGGTTACTTATTTCGGGTGTGGGCGTCGTCGTTTCTTGGTCGGACTGTAGCTGTGGCAACGGGAGGTGTTCAGCACAGCGCCTCCCAGCGACCTCGCCCCCGAAGGTCGCTAGTTTCAGTTTTTCCGGCGAGGACTAGGGAATGTACCTTGTGCCTCTGGCGAGTAGTCGTTAGGGGTCGGGGAGGAGCGCCTCGGTGACAGTGAGCGCGACTGTCTCTGCGGACGGGCAGGAGTTGTTGGTCTGCAAGGAAGTTCTCGGTTTCCGGAGGGCGCTGAGAGAGTCCACGCGGAAGCCCTGCAGGCCGAGGCGTCGGAAAAACAATCCCGATAAAGATGGCCCGTCTTCCCGCAGTGAAAGCAGAGTGACCGCCGGCTCGGTGTGCGCCATATGTCAGCCTCCCGAAAAGGCGGTCGCTGATCATCATAATACTGCACCGGCTGCTCTGATTCCCGGGAGCGGGGCTAGAGGCGCGGCGTGAATCGGTGGCGCCGAAACGGAAGCGGGTGCGACAAAGCGGGAGCAGGACGCCGTGGCGTACGTACGACGGTGGTAGGCATCAGACAGATGTGACGTGTCGATCGCAGGAGGAGGGCCCTGGATATGCCTGTTGCACCTTCTCGCGGACAAGAGCTGAGATGGAGCGGAACGCAGGCTGCGATGAGGTTCACACTTTCTGAAGCTCTTCATGTACAATCGCACGGATCAGTTCACGCAGTTCATAGGGGTGGTGTTCGGCAGGAGTAAATGATGTTGTGGCGGCATTAGCATGCATGGGCCGGTCGTAGGTGGCGGAAGCTGATGAACTTTTTCCATTATTCTGACCTCGGTTAGGAATGCAGCCACGGTCGTTGGTGGGTTGCGCGCGAGGTCCGCGAAGAGCTGATCCTTAACTCCACGCATTAAATGACGGAGTTTGTTGTCCTCGGACATGGCTGGATCAGCTCGTCTGAAGAGGCGTGTCATGTCCTCGAAGTACATCTGTGCGCTTTCGTTCGGAAGCTAGGCGCGGGTGTGGATGGCACGGTTCGCTCGTTCGCGGCGATCAGCGCTGGTGTAGGCCTCCAGGAGGCGACGGCCGAACTCTCGACATGATGTTAAAACGTCTTCGCGGTTTTCAAACCATGTGCGCGCTCCATCCTCTAGGCTGAAATACACATTTAGCAGTTTCGCGTCGTCGTCCCACTGGTTGAAGGCATCCACACGTTCGAAGTGAACGAACCAGTCATCCACATCCTCGAAAAGGGCTCCGTAAAACGACTTGGGAACCTTCGGCGTCTGCAGAGTATAGTGGGGTGCCGTAGCGCCGGCTGCTTGCGTAGGAACAACAGCGGGTGCTGTCATGGCAGTCTCTGATGATGCAAGCTCCGGAAGGAGCCCTTGCAGCCTCCGCCTGAAGCGGTGTACCGGTTTGTCAATCGGTGCAGGGCTTGGGGACGGCTTCCTGGTGGGGTTTCTTGCATCGGCTAGTTTGCTTCCCGCACCTCCACCAAACTGGCACGTATAGTTCTCAAGTAAAGGCACACAAATGTTACGTAGTTCTCAAGGAAAGTCACACAACTGTCACGTAGTTCTCTATGAAAGTCATACAGTCATCGGAGATGAACGGTCCAAATCCCTGGATCCAGGCAAGCCCAGTCAAGCAAAGTCAGCGAACGCGACCGCAGAACGCTCGCAGAAGTCCGACGTCATCATCGTCTGTTTAGGAGAGCCGTGCGCCACCTGGCAACGCTAGGTGGATATATATATATGAAGGAAAGAAGCCAACAGTCGGCGAGGCCAAGGGAAGCGTTGGGGATGGTACTTTGTCTTTTTTCTAATGTTTACTTAAATAATCACAGAAATTCACTGGCGATACAAAGGACGTTCCACGTCCGCCGCTATGGCTGAGGGTGGCGCTGGTGAATACTCTCAAGGTTCGTATACAGACAACATAAATACCCAATAAAGTAGCAGGGCGGACAACGGCCGATGTAGCTCAGCTGGAAGAGTACCGGACGCGTTATTCGGAGGTCGTGGGTTCGATTCCCACCATCGACACGTTGTTTTTTCTTCTACTTTGTGTTTAATTATCTTTCCCCTAAACAGATTACATTACTAATTTCTGTGATTATCCAAGAAAACTTAAAAAAAAAGACCATCCCCAACGCTTTCCTTGGCCTCGCCGACTGTTGGCTTCTTTCCTTCATGTATTATAACGAGCACCCTCATTTCCCCTAATATATATATATATATATATATATATATATATATATATATATATATGTGTGTGTGTGTGTGTGTGTGTGTGTGCCTGCGTGCGTGCACTGTTACAGACTAGATGGATGAAAAAGAGGAGCTGAGAGTGGTGGAGGACGAAGAAGTGAAGAAGTGTGTGGTAGCGGAGTTGCTGTCTAGCTCGAGCGTATTGTTGTTTGGTCGCAGTAGCGTTGTTTTAAGTCGTAACATCAAGAACGCTACATTTTGGTGGAGAGGGCAGTTTTGATTCCTCGGCATCGCCCCGCCATTGGTGCGCCCCTGGAGCCTCGTCCTAGCCGCCGCATTGCTGGACTTCCACCACTGTTCATTACCATGCCGCCGCTAACTGAGTCTACCTCTGTGCTTCTGACCAATTCAAGTCAAGCTGCTTGCGCCCTTTATCCACCGCACCGGGAGCCCCGCTCTTTCGCTGGCACAGAGGGAGAGGATGTTGACGACTGGCTCCGCCACTACCAACGGGTGAGCTGCTACAACCGTTGGGACGCTGCCACACAGCTCGCCAGCGTCGTATTTTTCCTTACCGACACCACCCTTCTTTGGTTTGAAAACCACGAGGACACGCTGACGACATGGGAATGCTTTGTCACTGAACTTAAACAGTGCTTCGGCGACTCGTCAGCGCGAAGGAAAGGGGTTGAGCAGACCCTCGCCCATCGTGCCCAACTACCCGGCGAGACCTGCACTACCGATATCGAAGAGGTCCTCAAGTTGTGCAAAACGATTGACTACCACATGTCGGACAAAGTCGGGCATCTTCTAAAGGGCATTGCACATGATGTCTATAACTTTCTGATCGCTAAAGAGGATTTCTTGACTGTCTCGGCTGTCCTTCGCCTCATCCGCACATTCAAGAACTGAAGACCCGTCGAATAACGCCTAAGTTTGGAAGACTGGCCAATGTGACAAACGTCGCCAGTGTTGACGAGCATGTCTCGACGGACAATAATTACATCGACTATCCGAGAAATCATTCTTGAAGAGCTGCTTCAGCTCGATTCTCACGGTCGGCACACCTCACCAGTGTCCTTCAACCCATCTGCAGTCACTGCAGTTACACACTGCAGTCACAGACTGAGTACCCTTCTGTTTACACAGTACACCCGGCCTCTATCAACGAATGGCCGCAGCAACATTTTGCGAGCCCTGTTTCTTCGAGGCATTCTCATGAGCGTAACGACCTCCGCCCACGAAGACCTAGGCGACCGTCCAGGTTTACAGAACAGCGCGACCCTGGCTCTTATCGACACCCTGACGAGTACTTTTAGGACCAACCTTCTCTCCACCCTGCTCCCATCTTTTACCAGTGCGGCATCCCGGGCCATATCTCAAGACTATGCCGCCGTCGTCCGCCAACGCAGTATGACCGACCAATGTACTCAGGCACGATCAGTGCTCACAGTGATCACCCAATTGACTCCCATCAATACTGGCCGCCTCCTTCGCACGGCCAGATTCAGCCCGGCGGCGTGCGCAAATACTCCCCAGCTTCCAACCGGAGTCTATATCCACCGCCTGCATTTCGTGCTCGCCGTTCGCCGTCTCCGCGGCGTCGCTCCCAGTCAATACCTCCGGGAAACTAGGCGCCGCGGCCGATGGAGGTGAGGCCGCCGGAGAACGATCGCTACTCGCAGAAATACCTCCACCTTTCGTGAATATGCTGAAAAATAAAATCCGTGTGTCAGTTGACGGTATTTTCACAATGGCGTTAGCGGACACGGGTGCAACGATTTCGATTATGAGCTTACCGTTTAAGAACATGCTGGGACCCAAAGTAACGTTTTCTTGGAACGGAAATGCTAGCTTCTATAGCGTGAGTGGCGATTTCTTGTACCCTGTTGGAGTGTGTAGCGACAAGGTGTGTCTTGGAGGAACCGTGTTTCCAGCGGAATTCGTCGTGCTGCCCCACTTTACACATGATGTAATTCTTGGTGTCGATTTTCTGTGCATGTGTGGCGCAACCGCAGACTGCCGCACGGACGAAATCAGTGTTGAAGGCTGCCTCCCGCCTGAGTTCATCGACGAATGTCTTGTTCGTGATGACGTGCTTTGCGTGTGCAACGATACCGTTTGCCCCCGATGTCTGTGCAGTGCATTCCGGTTTCGTGTTCTCGTCGTGCGATTAGACTATTTGATGCGACCGTCACGCTTAATTATTCGAACTGCGCGAAGACATCTCTTCTGGTTCCTGATTGTTTGGTGTCGATAACCCAGGGCAGTACGCGTTTGTGGTTCATTAACTGCTCCACGCAGCCAGTTCTTTTAGCAGCTGGCATGAAGCTGGCGTCTTGCAGTGAAGACTTGCCCGTATCAGTAGCCTTGGTTACAGATCTACCACAGCAGCACGTCGTAACATCCCCAGTGAATGCTGAGCTGCGTGGTATGATTAGTCATTCCTTTAATGCCACAGAGCGTGATGTTCTGGAAGATCTTTTATCGAAGTATTCATCAGTTTTTGATTTCTCGAAAGCCACGAGCTCACGCTCCTTACCCGGGTCACGCACCAATCATCGCATTGACACTGGATATGCGCTTCCTATTCGCCAAAAACCGTACCGTGTGGCGCCATCCGAGCGCAAGGTTATCAATGAGTAAGTTCGTGAAATGTTGAAGCAGGGCGTCATTCAAGAATCGTGCCGTCCATGGGCTGCTCCACTAATTCTTGTGAGAAAGAAAGATGGCACATGGCGGTTTTGTGCAGATTACCATCGCCTGAATTCAGAAACTAAAAAGGACGTCTATCCACTTCCCTGCATTGATGACGCCATTGACTGCTTGTACTCTGCCTCATACTTTTCATCCGTAGACCTTCGGTCTGGATACCGGCAGATTCCGATGCACGCAGCAGATAAGGAGAAGACCACCTTCATCCTTCCGATGGACTGTTCGAATTTAACGTTATGCCCGTCGGTTTGTGCAATGCACCTGCGACATTTTAAAGATTCATGGATTCTATACAACGCGGACTGAAATGGGAGGTCTGTATGTGCTATCTGGACGACGTAGTCATCTTTGGCCGGACATTCAAAGAGCGCAATGACCGCCTAGGGCTCGTGCTGAACTGCTTGCGCCAAGCTGGTCTCGTGCTGAATTCAAAGAAGTGCCGTTTTAGGGAGCGACAGGCGTTGGTGCTCGGTCACCTCGTCGATGATGATGGCGTCCGGCCTGATCCTCAGAAGACCGTAGCTATTGCCGCGTTTCAGCAACCTCGTAATGTGAAGGAGCTCCGCAGTTTTTTGGGACTTTGCTCCTATTTCCCACGCTTCATCCCTCGTTTCGCAGACGTCGCCTACCTGCTCACGTGCCTGCTACATAAAGACGCTCCGTTCCAGTGGACATATCGCTGAAGTTGCGACTCGAAAGATGCGACTCGTCTTTCCGACAGCTGAAATTTCTATTAACATCACATCCTATTTTACGACACTTCAACCCTGCTGCGCCAACGGAAGTGCATACTGACGCAAGTGGAATAGGCATCGGTGCTGTCCTCGTTCAGCTCTATGATGACCCTGAACATGTGATCGCTTACGCCACTCGGACTCTAAGCAAGACTGAGCGCAACTACACCATCGCCGAGCAGGAGTGTCTGGCAGTTGTTTTCACCGTGCAGCGCTTTCGCTGCTACCTATACGGACGGCACTTCGTTGTAGTAATAGACCATCATTCCCTATGTTGGTTGCTCAATCTCCGAGATCCGTCTGGTCGCCGGGCCCGATGGGCTCTTCGATTACAAGTCTGCGGCTATACTATTTCATACAAGAGTGGCCGCGACGGCACGCAGATGCGGACTGCCTCTCGCGGTTGCCACTTGCCACAACAGAATGTCACGCGGACGACTTCGAGCATCCCATCGCTGCTTTATTTACGAGTTTTCTCGATTTCGCACCTTCCGAACAGAGCAACACAGCGACGAGCACCTAAAGCCGTTCTTGAAGGCTGCTCAAGACCGAACCTCGAATAGCCAGTTTTGTGTACGCGATGGCTTGCTGTACAAGAAGGTTTACTCAGACACTGACCGTCGGTTTCAGCTAGCAGTACCTGAAAACAGACGGACGGAGGGTCCGTCTGGTTTAAGCGCCATGCATGACAATCCAGCTTCCGGACACCTGGGATCGGAGCGAACTTTGCACGGCACTCAGGAGCAATTCTACTGGCCCCAGATGCGCCATACGATTGACCCGTATGTGGCCAGCTGTCCTGAGTGTCAAAGCCACTAAGTCCTACTGCTGTAGTCGCCGGAATGCTTCACGCTGTCATGCCGCCCAAGGCTCCTTTTGAGAAAGTCGAAGTTGACGTTTTGGGTCCTTTCCCACAGTCGCAAAAAGGCAATCGTTGGATTGCTGTATGTGTGCATCATCTTACTCGCTACTGTGAGACGGCCGCTCTTCCTGCCGCTACAGCCTACCAGGTGTTTCTTTTTATGCTGCATTCAGTCATCTTCCGGCATGGTCCCCTGAGAGTGCTTATTAGTCACAGAGGCCGTCAGTTTACTTCCGATGTAACAGAAGAACTTCTCCGTTTATGCGCATCTGATTTCAGGCATTCGACTCCTTACCACCCCCAGACAAATGGTTTAACAGAGCGCACTAACAGAACTCTAACAAATATACTTGGAATGTGCGTCGCTTCGGACCATAAAAACTGGGACTGTGTTCTCCCATTCTTCACATACGCATTCAACACTGCCAGGCATGAGACAACAGGATACAGTCTATTCTTCCTCCTGTATACCAGCTCACCGTGGCACACCCTCGATGCTATCCTCCTATTCGCCACTGACGACGACCTGTGCTTAGCGTAAACTCTCTTCCTGGCTGAAGACGTGCGGCAGATAGCCCGATTGCGGACTTTGGCGTCACAGTTCAGTTCAGTCGTTCAGTCGTGTCCGACTCTTCGTGACCCTATGGACCATGTCACGCCACGCTTTCCGGTCTCTCACTATCTTCCTAACATCACATAACTTCACCTGCAGTGCCTCGAGGATGCCATCTAACCATCGCGTTCGCTGGCTACCCCTTCTCCGGCAGCCCTCAACCTTTACCAACATCAAATCTTTCTCCAGTGACTCCTCTCTTCTCATCAGATGACCAAAGTATCTGAGCTTTAACTGTAGAATTTGACCCTCCAATGAGCAGTCAGGGTTTATAGTCGACAATATCGACTGATTTGATCTTCTGCCAGTCCAAGAAACTCTCAAGAGTCTTCGCCAGCACCACAATTCAAATCCGTCAATTCTTCGGCGGTCAGCCTTTTTCACAGTCCAACTCGTGCATCCATACATCACAACTGGAAAGACAATAGCACGAGTTATACGGATCTTGGTTGGCAGACTAATGTCTCTGCTATTTAAAAGGTGGCCAAGGCTAACCATTGCTCCTTTTACCAGAAGCAGGCGTCTTCTAATTTCATGGCTGCAGTCTCCTTCCGAGGTAATCTTGGAGCCCAAAAACAGAAAATCTGTCACAGCTTCCACTTCTTGTCCATTGATGCTCCAAGACTTGATAGGGCAAGACGCCATGATCTTCGTCTTCTTAATGTTCACTTTAAGCCCAAACTTCTCACTCTCTTCTTGTACGCGCATCAGAAGTCTGTTGAGTTCCACTTCACTTTCTGCCATTAAAGTGGTATCATCCGCATATCTAAGGTTGTTGATACGTTTTCCAGCAATCTTCACTCCAGCTGAAGACTCGTCCAGGCCGGCCTTCCTCATGATGCACTCTGCATATAGGTTAAATAGGCAGGGAGACAATATGCAGCCTTGCCTCACTCCTTTCTCAATCGGAAACCAATCAGTAAGACCATGCCAAGTTCTGACTGTGGCCTCTTGTCCTTCATACAGGTTCCTGAGGAGACAGATGAGATGAATTGGAACTCCCATCTCTTGGAGAGCTTGCCACAATCTGCTGTGATCTACGCATTCAAACGTTTTCGCA
This sequence comes from Amblyomma maculatum, assembly GCF_055883805.1. NCBI lineage: Eukaryota > Metazoa > Arthropoda > Arachnida > Ixodida > Ixodidae > Amblyomma > Amblyomma maculatum. Next base: position 201,926,096 of record NC_139347.1, on the reverse strand, counting down.
TAATCAATAAGCAGAAGTAGATGGGCTTCTGGAACTCTCTTGCTGTTTCCATGATCCAGTGAAGGTTGGCAATTTGGTCTCTAGGTCCTCTGCCCTTGCGAAACCCAGCTTGCTCGTCCGGAAGCTCCCGATCCACATAATGCTGCAGCCTACCTTGAAGGATTTTCAACATCACCTTGCTAGCATGCGAAATAAGCGCGATCGTGCGGTAGTTGGAACAATCTTTGGCACTGCCTTTCTTTGGAATGGGGATGTAAACTGACCTCTTCCAATCCTGTGGCCACTACAGGGTTGTCCAAATCTTCTGACATAATGTATGCAGAATGCTAACAGCGTCATGGTTAAGGTTTTGAAGCAACTCAGCTGGAATGCCATCAATTCCGCTAGCTTTGTTCTTAGAAAGGCTGGCTAAGGCCCATTCAACTTCACTCTTCAGGATGCCCGGCTCGAGATCAGTAATCACAACCGTCTTATGTTGGGTTTGCACATTCGGATACTTCTTGTACAGTTTTTCTGTGTATTCCTGCCACCTCTTCTTTATCTCTGAGGCTTCAGTGAGGTCCTTGCCTCGTTTGTCCTTTATCACGCCGAGCTTAGCACAGAAGCTTCCTTTGATATCTTTGGTTGTCTTATACAGACCTCTTGTGTTCCTTAATTGGCTGTTGTCCTCAACTGCTTGGCACTGTATGTTCAGGAAGGCATTCTTCTCTCTCCTTGCTATTTTCTGAAAATCCGCATTGAGAACCTTGTATCTTTCTCTTTCCCGCACAACTTTTGCCATCCTCCTTTCCTCAGCGATTTGCAAAGCCTCTTCAGATAACCAGTTTGCTTTCTTGCATTTGTTTTGCTTTGGAACTACCTTAGTAGCACCTTCTTGTATTATATCACGAACATCAGTCCACATCTCTTCGGGCTCTCTGTCTTCTAAATCTAATTCTTGAAATCGATTCCTCACTTCCACAGCATATTCTAATGGAATTTGATCCAGATCCTACCTGAAAGGCCTTCTAGTTTTCTGCGTTTTCCTCAATCGAAGCTTAATTTTGGCAACAAGAAGCTGATGGTCGGTGCCACAATAGGCTTCAGGCCGTGTTTTTACTGCTTGTATAGCGCTTCTCCATCTCTGCTGGCAAAGAATATAATCGATCTGATTCCTGTACAGACCGTCCGGTGAAGTCCATGTGTACAGGCGCCTCTTGTGCTGTTGAAAATGAGTATTCGCTATGGTCAGGTTGTTTTCTTGACAAAACTCTACTAGCCTCTGCCCAGCTTCATTTGGCTCGCCAAGACCGAAATTGCCTATAATTCCGGATATTTCTTCACTCCCGACCTTAGCATTCCAGTCTCCTATGAGAAAAACGACGTCTGATGATGGGCTGCGGTCTAAAAGGCATTGTAGGTCCGCATAAAATCTCTCAACGTCAGCTTCTTCAGCAGTAGTGGTCGGTGCATTGACTTGGATAACTGTTATGTTGAAAGGGTGACCTTGGATCCGAAGTGAAATCATTGGGTCGTTTTTGGGGTTGTACCCTAGCACTGCTTTGCCCATTCTTCTGGTTACTATGAGAGCGACCCCATTCCTTCTCTTGGATTCGTGCCCACAATAGAAGACATAATGGTCGCCGGAGTTAAATTCTCCCATTCTGGTCCACTTGAGCTCGCTGATACCCAAGATATCAATGTTCAATCGGTCCGTTTCTCGCTTGACGACATCTAGTTTACCTTGCGTCATAGGTCTTACATTCCATGTTGCTATGTGATATATCTCCTTGCAACATCGGACTTTCCGGTCGCTTCCCGACACATCCACAACTGAGCGTCCTTTTGGCTTTAGCCCAGCCGCTTCATTCGTCCTGGAGCTACTAGGAATCGCCCTTTGTTCATCCCCAGTAACATGTGGGATGCCTTCCAACCTGGGGGGCTCATCTTCCGGCGCCATATCTTTAATGGTATTGAGACTGGCCATAGGGTTTTCTTGACAGGAAATATCAAATGCTCGCTATGACAACCACCATCGCCAGATCACCCATCTCCCTGGTGACCTAGTTTCGCTTTGGAAACCTATGAGGAAGCGTGGCTTACACCAGAAAATGCTGGCACGCTACACCGGCCCATATGTCATTTTAGAGCGACTCGGCGAACTAAACTACCGGATTGCACGCCTTACGGCCAGTGGAAGATGTCTGGCGAACACTGAGGGTACGCACGTCGCCCGCCTGAAGAAGTGTCATACTCGCCCGGAAGGCTTTGTTTGCGAAAGGGGGGGGGGGGGGGGGAGGGGGTAAATGTTACAGACTAAATGGATGAAGCAGAGGAGCTGAGAGTGGAGGAGGGCGACGAAGTGTGTTGTAGAGGAGTTGCAGTCTGGTTCTAGTGCATTGTTGTCTGGTAGCAGCAGCGTTGCCTTAAGTCGTAACGCAAGAACGCTACAATATATATATATATATATATATATATATATATATATATATATATATATATATATATATATATATATATATATATATATATATATATATATTCTTTTTTTTTCGGCACAAGTAAATGTGCTCTGTTGTTAGACTTCTAACGCTTTGCAGTGATGCCTAACATATATCACTGCGACCCAATTCCCGAGCGCCGCATGCGACCTCAGCTAGCATTGGTTCACAATGTAAATGTCGGCCGGCTATAGTGATTCAGCATCGTCAGCCGGACGTCACACTGCAGGGCGAAGGCCTCGCCCATAGTTTTCCAGTTCACCCGGTCCTGTACTAACTATATCCACTTGACCATTGCGAACTTCTTAACCTCACCCACCCACCTGACTTTCTGCTGCCCCCTTCTACGCTTTCCTTCTCTTGGTTACCCATTTACCACGTTTTCATTGCTATGAAAACGTGTTGCTATGAAATCCACAGCAACAACCTAGCATCAAGGAGAAGGAAAAGGAAAAAGGGAGCGGGAATCTCCCAGTCTCTATACCTAGCATGAAGTCAACTTTCACTCAACACAATCAAGATAGAAACTTGGGCAGCATGGTCAACAACAAGAAGTCGCGGGTGAGTGGGGTCGCCACTTCTCCTCCCAGTCCTTCCACTCACCCACACTCAAACCGGTTGAGATCGAATTAAGAAAACAAATAACAGCCCAAACGTGAAGATAGAGCTGCTAACCAGAAAACTACAAGAAAGGCTAACTGAATCCCAGTCGCATCAGCAAGAGGAGGCGATGTAAAGCGATGCGAAACCTAGCATAGGAAACGAACTAGAAGCTAAGATGAAATAAATACAGGAATCCGTTCCCACCATAGTATCCCAACAGATAGCGAAAGCGATGACGGTTCGCAAGTGTGCTTACACAAGAAGACTCGGGAATCCTCTAGTCCACAGGATGTATGTGGTGCCCAGCGAGGAGCAGCAGCAACTCCCCATCCAGAATAACAACGATCTCCAGGCACGAAACTGCGGGATGAACTAAAGAGAATTCCATAATGTTAGTCTGTAAAATAGTCGAGGCTTGAAATCAAGGACAAGGAGAGCGGACCTTAGGATGCATTTGTATTAGTACGAGCACTCTCCAGGAGTGGTGGCCGCTCAGAAACTTGTCCGGAACGCTAGCGTCACTAACTACAATACGTTCCAACTCAATCCCTAACGTGTTTCTTCGTGCTCAAACATTTCACCTCAAATTTGGTAGAAGTAGAATACTAAACTGGATGTCTAAAAATTTCATACCGTGATAGGACAAAATTCATGTGCATTCGAAATCTTCATCAGCGCATTGAGGCTTCGTGGATTGCGCGGCGACGATTGTTGTTGCGCTCCAAGTTCTTTACGCTGACTCTGCCGAATATTTGTGACTACGAAAAGACGAGTTCTTTACTTGGCATGAACATGTCATATTTACTTGCATGAGGCGAAGACAAGTTGCGGCTTGTATATAAAAGTGCATGAAGGAGCTAAAGTGAAAACGTGTATACAGTGCGTTTCGCTATTTGGCCAAAAGCATACTATACGATACGGTTTACCTGTCCGCGGCAGCGGCTCTGTTATTCGGCAAACAAAGGTTAAAAAAATACCACGCAAGATTTCTGAAAATATCGCACATGGTTCCCAGCTCACTAATAGACAGCCGGAAGGTATTATGAAAAAAAGAGTATTGAATTTAAGACAGTTATATGAAAATGTTATTTTAGCAAATAATTATTATGATATAAGTTTCAAAGAACCCGTCAACAAAAGAATACTAATACCAAATAAAGATTTGTGATGTCCGGAGTTTTACCAATTACGGGAAAAGAACTCGAAAATATTATGTACCACATTTGTTTAACAGTTCACCTGAAGGCCTTCTCAATATCACCAGCCGAAAAAAACCAAAATCCCTCTTGAGATATAGAGTGCAGTCATGGTGAATTGTGTTCTTTCTTTATTCGGTTATTTCCCCTTCCTTCTCGGTACATTCTGCAATGCGAAAGGTACTGTAATTCTCATGATGTCCTACATTAATATTCTGTTACGCTTTCATTCAACCCGGTGGCAGGTATTGTGACATCAGTTAAAAGGAAATCAAAAGTGCGATTCATGACTTGATTGCTTTGAAAACTCATTGTTTTTCTTTTGTCTCTTTCGTACTCACCAGAATTGTGGGTGAAATTTTGTACGTTCGTGTTGGTAAGTTGTAGCTCATTGGCATGAATGTTTTAATGATAGTGACGATAATCACATCAGGTTTTTTACTAAACAGAATTTATTAAACTTATAATACTTGTAAAATTGCGTTGTCCGGTGCATGGTATGCGCTGCTTCTGCCGGACCATCCACAAGCACCAAGGTGGTTAGGCGTGGCAGAAAAAGTTTCTGTAAATACTGCAAACAATAAAGCTTTGGTAATATTATTTGTAAGCTTATATAAGCGCAACAGAGACGACACAACAGGTAAGAAAGATTGGACAGGGCGCCCTGTCCTCTCTTTTTAGGGGGCGCTAAAAACAGTGCTAAAAAGCGCCCTCCAGGAGTCTGCTGGGTACTACAAATCCCCGGCGTCTGCATCCAAATGCATGTAGTCAGTATGGATCCACCGCTTTAATTGGTGTTACGAGCGAATTGCAACAAATTTAGAACGCTGAAAATGCTTTCATGGTTGCCACGATGTGAAAAAGGCAGTATATAAACCAGTGTCAGGCACTATACGACGTGCGGAAATCGGAGACGAAATCTCAGCGCACTGCCACTTGATTTAGCCAGGCGGGGGTTGCGCGAATTCGTGTTCGAAAGCTTTACATGCAACTAAGCTTAAGCACGTGGATATACGGTACCGCAACAGGGATAAGCAGCGTAAACAACCCTTCTAAGGCACGAACAGTCTTTCAAATAGGGTCGCTGGGGATCGTTCAATGCATGCTTCCCTGAACTTGTGTAAGTTGATCCGGCACTGGTTTTTCCTTTTTATGCCCCGTTTTGTTGATAAGCCGTGCTCTTAATGTTTAGAAATACGGAGTCTACGTACTGAAAAGTCACACAGAAAGATGAAGCTCGGATGGAAGGAACGTTCAAATTTTGCCGCGGCAGGAGTTACAGTATTAGTCAGTAAGTACAGATATCAGTGAAGGCATGCTGACTTCATTCCGCTGCTGATCTGTCAATCGCCTTTAACTTATTTGATGGCAGCTCCCGAGCCAGAGCTTGTTCTGTTCGCGCAATGCGGGCATCAAGCACAGTGTCAACTCAGGAACGTGCGGTGCATAATGATCGAAATGTCGGCTGCTTAGTAATTATAAACCTACACCAAATGCTGTCTGTTGCAAACATTTTAAATGAGCTCGAGTTTGCCGTCCTCACCTTTCTTTGCTTGAAATACGTGCAGTTTTTATACCTGTGCAACTGCCGAAGATAGTCACATAGCGGACAATTACTGCCGCGATCATAAATAAACAAGCGCGCTTAGCTGGCTGTATACACTATATATTTCAGCTTTGAGCCTGCAGAGCGGCCAGCATAGGGCGAAAGGCGTTTCTCCTGAACCATAGCATTCATCCACCGGACCATCCGTACCAATCACACCGTAGCCTCATTTCGTGCGGCTACGAAAGAGAGCAGTGGAGTCGAACAGTGAAACTGCTAACTTATCCGTGGCACCATACGACGCAAGCAGCAAGGAGAAGGAGAAAACATTTATTGACAATGAAATTATTTGGGAAGGGAGGTGCGTATGGTTGTGGAGCTGAGTGGCGGATCCTATTCGGACTCCATTGGCCGCAGCCGCTGCCCGCGCTCTTTGGATCAGGGCACGCTAGGCCTCCAGGCCCGAGCTGGACAGGACCGCCTCCCAGCCCTCCGTAGTTGGCTGTTTTATAACTTTTATTTCTGTATTTTGCTGGCAGTCCCATACCATGTGGTAAGGTCAGCATAATGCCCGCAGAATTTGCACCTACCTGTGAATCTCGGGTCCACGTGTTTTAGTATGGCGGGGGTTTATATAACACCAAGTTTGGAACCGTCTAAGGTGGCACTCCTCAGATCTGTGGAGACCTTCGACGGTGATGGTGTTCCGAGACAGAGGAGCACTCGGCCAGATCGACGCCGCATGCTTTGAATATTTTCTCGGAAGGCAGCCAGGTTTTTTTTTATGTTAGGCTACTGCCGGTTCACATGATGTCCGTAATAAATGACGACACTTGTCATGCTCATGAAAGAGTAGAAAAAAAGCGCGAGTCGATGTAGAAAGCCTGTGAGATAAGCGCTGCAGCATAGGCAGAGCGCCGTTGTAATACCTAGTCACGTTTTTCTTGGCCGCCACGAGGCGATGCCACCCTGTTCAATACTCCAGTGCTCCTACAAGGTTCATGCTCCTATAAGTGTAGGAGCTTAAACCAAAGCCTAGCAACGCATATTACTGAAATTATTATTATTATTATTATTATTATTATTATTATTATTATTATTATTATTATTATTATTATTATTATTACTATTATTTTATATTATTGTTATTATTATTATTATTATTATTATTATTATTATTATTATTATTATTATTATTATTATTATTATTATTATTATTATTATTATTATTATTATTATTATTATTATTATTATTATTATTATTACTATTATTATGACGTCTACTCTGGTTTTAGAGTTGAATTTCTCAATACTCATGCTGTTAACCTGTGTTTTCCTTTTTTTTTTTTTGCTCTCGCTTGGGTGTAACGAGAAGTGTTGCTATATCTATCGCCTTTTTTATAGTCTTGCCGTAACTGCCAGGCCCAGTCCCTTAAGCCTTTTGTTGGCTTTGACGGGCCTGAACAATATTGTATCATCTACAAAGTGGCAATAAACATTATTATTATTATTATTATTATTATTATTATTATTATTATTATTATTATTATTATTATTATTATTATTATTATTATTATTATTATTATTATTATTATTATTATTATTATTATTATTATTATTATTTATTTGGGATATTACAAGCCAGCTTTTCGCACGCGATGATGATTCTCCTGTCGAACAAGAAGGAGGATTCGCCGCTAAACATCCTAAACGACTTCCTCCCACCTAAAAGCGAAAATTGTAACTTTCTTCACACTCCTCAGTAGAGCTATCATGGAACCGGGACGAGATCCGCTACTAGTGAGGGGAGATCTCTACGCGCAGAGCCCCTCATCGGGCTTTCATCGAGACGACATACGAGTTTGGAAGCTAGCAGAGGCGGCGTCCATGTTTGACCCAACGCTACGAACCGGCCGGCGTACCCCGTGCGGATTGGACACCAGGTGCATAGGGACACGTGTACCGTCCCAACCTTCTCAAAAAACGTAAGGCAAGTGGAGTGAACTAATTTGGGAGGAAGCATTCGACACCGACCACTGCCTGATCGTCATAACGATCCATCCGAAATCGCTTACCAGACCGACGGGACAGACTAGGCTTCAGGACTGAACGAAATTCAAACAGGAATATAAGGATAACTCGGTCAGCTCCATTCAGGAGCAGACGTACCAAACCTGACCAAACAGCTGCTGACAAGCCCTTGCTCGACTTAGACGCAGGTAAAGCTCTCAGAGGCGGTGAAGGATGTGGATACCCACCTCGTCCACCTCTAGGAAGCCACATGCAGCATGGTCAAAAGATGGCACAGGAAGAAGCATAACCGCAAGCTAAGATCTCCGATTGCGTCGATAACTAAATAGGCTGCGGAATACGCGGCGTTACTCGCAAACGCTAACTGTGCAGACAGGTGCAACGCAGCCGCTAGGCAGATGTCTGGCAAAAGCACGCGGCGTCTCTTCCGAGCGCTCATAGATTCCAGGCGCAAACCGAGACGCAGAAGCACCTGCAGATAGTGATACACATATGTCATGGAAATACGGCTAAGCTGGCGCTATATCTCTTGGACCAGTGCCTGAGCACGTCCCAAGACCCAAGCGGAGAAGCTTACATGTGTAGTGTAGCCGAACATGCCGAGCTAGGCGAACTTTTCGAACTATACGAACTAACGGCGATCATCGCGAGGATGAAACGCTGGACCGCGCCAGGTAGGCACGCGATAATGGTAAAACTCGTGGCCAACTTGCTGGAACACGCGTAAGAATTTATCCTGGAAGCCTTTAATTAGATTTGGATGAGCGCAGGTCCACTTCCCACGTAGTGGAAGACGGCGCTGATAGCTTTCATTCCCCAGGCGAACGAAGCCATAGATATGGACAACTTCAGACCCATTTATCTCACGTCATGCGTGGGCAAACTGATGGAAACAATGGTCCGAGACAGACTATCAAGCGAATCTTTGTCGACTGAATGTGCGGCTTCAGGCGAAATAAATAGACTCATGACGTCCTACCACAACTCAGCAGGGAGGTACTAAACCCGATACAATATCCAGACGGGGATAAGATAGTGCTGGCCATAGATATTGCCGCGAAACCTTCAAAACTGTATTTGTTGTTTTTTAACAGCCGCCGGCAGGCGGGCTCATCACTGTGATCCTGGCACACGTATCAATTCTGTATCCCGTGTTTGTTCATGCTCGTTGTAGCGATACGACACGTTATCATTTTCTTTGTCGCGAACTATGTGCCCAGATATCTCTCGAAGATTCCAATCACTTGCGTATGTTTCTACAATGTTCCAGGTTGCGCTAGTAGGAGTTTGCGACGTTATCTAGATTGTTCTCAGCTGCCTTTAAATTGAGCATTGACGAGTGTGACGGGCATTCTTGGTTCGACGATCGACGAGCACGTTTGTTGCTGTCGCCGCCGCCGAGTTACTCAGTTCTTTTGCGAGTGCCAGTCCGCCCAATAAAAAGTTAATTTCAGTATCATAAAGCCCGTGTCTTTTTTTTTTTGGTGTCAACGGCCTTGTCACCACTACGTGACATCTGGTGGAGGTGCTGCCTTTGAGCCTTCAAGCGAAGACCCCAGCCTTGTTCCTTTTACCCTGGAGGACCAGCCAACAGGCCACCGAACCACTTGCCGGCTTCAAGGTCTCCAACCTGAACACGGTCCGCTGCCGGACCCCTTGGATCTCGGAAGGAATCGACGCTGACAATGGCTCAGCCTACATCACCGGTTGTTGTCGTCCAACCCCGTGAGCCCCCTGCTTCCATGGACGGCCGGACCAAGATGCGGAAGACTGGATGAACCTTTTCGACCATGTGGCAGAATTGAATGGCTGGTACGACGCTGCGAAACTCAGGCACGCCTACTTCTTCAAGGACATGCCCGCGTTTGGTTTGAAAATACCGAGACTTTTTTAAAGCGTTGGTAGATATCCAAAACAGAGTTTTTGATGGCCTTTGCAAGTTCTGTCCGAAAGGAAATAGCTCAGGCCCTCCTCCAATCAAGAACTCCCGAACGAGCCCGTTATGGTATAGGTAGAGGAGATGAAGCGCCTCTTTCGCCGCGCCGACCCTAACTTGACCGAAGGTGAGATAGTGAAATTGTTAATGCGAAGCGTTAAAGAGTCGCTTTTTGCAGGACATGTCCGGAACCCGCTGAAACCTGTGGACGAATTTGAAGGGAAGCATCGACCATCGAGAAGACGTTGGACACCCGGATGCGCCACTACGAGCGACCACTTCAGCCGGGCTGCTCAAGCCACTACCCTAGCGCATCTGCAAGCGGAGAGAACCTTCGGGACCTCATCCGGGAGATCGTGCGAGAGGAGCTCTGCCGATTGCTGCCATAATCGCAACAACCCCAGGTGGCGACGCTCGCGGACGTGGTCCGTGAAGAAGTCCGGCAGGCACTGGGCGTTCCTCAAGCGACGGCTGCGACTGTTCCAGCACAAGAGGCAACAGCGATGAACTACGCTGCTGCATTACGTCGCCTTGCGCCGCGACGGGATGATTTTCCAAGGCGAGGCGTTCGCCCTGCAGTGGGTATAGTCAGGCTGATGATGATGATGATGAGATTGCGCCACCAAGCCGTCGGTTCAGTTAGCCATCGCCGTACAGGGCCCGCTTTGCGTCTCCAGGCCGTAACTACGATGCGAGTGTGCGTGGAAGGTCCCCAAGCCCGCGCAGTGGAAACTAAATACAGCAACCTTTGGAGGAGAGGTTGCTTCACGGCGAAAGCACGACGATCCTCCATCGCCGACGATAAGTGACAACGACGCAGCCATTAAATTGCCGATCCAAAAGACGACAACGTCGACGAGATCACGAGCAGACCAAGTTGACATCGCCGCTCAGCGACGTTACGACGGTGTGCTTGGTCCGCGACCTAAGCACAAGCGAAGCAGATATCGAACACCCAAGCCAACATTCAATACTAGGACGTGAACAAGCGACCTTGAGGTTGCTGTCGACGGACACATGGTTACCGCCTTAGTGGACACCGGTGTCGACTACTCTGTCATCAGTGGAGCTTTCGCTGCCCAGCTCAAGAAAGTGACGACCACTTGGCACGGCCCGTTAATACGCACCGCTCGTGGTAACCTTATTATGGCGTCGGGGCGATGCACCGCAAGGGTTACAGTAAATTGACGTACATACCTACCCTATCAGCTTCGTCATCCTACAGCACTGTTCCTGCAATGTGATTCTGGGCATGGATTTTCTGAAGGAACATCGAGCGATCATCGACCTCCGATCCAAACTCATCAAGCTCTCGACCGACAAAGCCCTACCTGCTACGAGAACTTCGACCCATCATGCCGCTATCAACATTCTCGACGGAGAATTGACCATACCGCCCCGATCAAGCGTCATCGTCCCTGTGGTTACAACAGAAGTTGATATCACGGGAGGGGTTGTCGAAGGAAAGACTCAGCTGTTACTGGATAGAGGACTTGGCATCTCAAGAGGCATCGTCCGTTTCCGTCATGGACAAGCTGATGTGCTCGTCACGAACTTCACCGACGAATACCGGCACCTGAACAAGGGCATGACGATTGTTTTCCTTGAAGAGCTAGCGGACACCCGAGAAGTCTTCACGCTCCCCAGCCAACTTGAATACGATGCACCCAACCGTGCCAAGCAGTCCAATTTGGACATTAATCCAGCGCTCTCACGAGACAGACAAGACCGGATTAGCACTCTTCTTGAAAACTATAGCGAGTGCTTTTCTTCAGCGTTGAAAGGTGCGGCAACTTCTCTTGGCAAAGCATCGCATCATCATGAACGAAAACACTCGACCGCTACATCAAAGCCCCTACCGTGTGTCGCCACGAGAGCGCCAGGCCATACGCGATCAAGTTGAGGAACTGCTGCGTGATGACATGATCCAGCCATCTAACAGCTTCTTGGCGGCACCAGTCACTTTGGTAAAGAAAAAAGAAGGCACACTTCGCTTCTGCGTCGATTACCGCCTCTTGAATAGCATAACTAAGAAGGATGTCAACCCACTTCTCCGCATCGGCGACACACTGGACTGCCTCTGCACTGTAGGGTACTTCTCATCGATGGACCTGAAGAGCGGACATTGGCAAATTAAGGTCGACGAAAGAGACCGCGAGAAGACCGCATTCATCACACCTAACGGCCTTTTCTAGTTCAAGGTGATACCATTTGGCCGCTGCTCCGCACCAGCGACGTTTCAACAAGTAATGGACACTGTGCTGGCGGGCTTGAAGTGGCATATTTGCCTGGTATACTTGGATGATGTCGTAGTCTTCTCGTCAAACTTTGAAGACGACCTGAAACAGCTGCAGACAGTGTTGGAAGCCATCAAATCATCGGGACTAACGTTAAAACCAGAGAAGTGCCACTTCGCCTACGATGAACTGCGGTTTCTAGGTCACATCGTTAGCAAGCATGGTGTTCGGCCAGACCCGCAGAAAACAGCTGCAATTGCACAGTTTCCACCACCTACTGACAAGAAAGCCGTACGCAGGTTCCTTGGGCTGGGCGCTTATTATCGACGATTTGTCATGGACTTTCCGCGCATCACCGAACCGTTGACACATGTCACAAAGGCTGACGTACCTTTTAAATGGGAACCGCCGCAAGAAGAAGCCTTCTACGAACTTAAACGCCGTCTGCAGTGCTTTCCGAAACTTGGCACTTTGATGAAAGCGCCGAGACTGAAATTTATACTGATGCGAGCAGTGTGGACTTAGGAGCAGTTCTCGTCCAGAAGAGTGCCGGACAGGAAAACGTAATCGCCTATGCTAGCAGGTCCCTTACAAAAGCCGAAGTCAATTACTCAATGACCGAGAAGGATTGCCTCGCGATCATCTGGGCCACTTCTAAGTTTCGTCCATACCTATACGGTCGACCATTGAAGTTGGTAAGCGAGCCCCACGCGCTCTGCTGGCTTGCTAATTTGAAAAACCCCTCCGGCCGCCTTGCATGATGGAGCCTAATTCTTCAAGAATTCGACATCAAAGTCGTCTGCAAGTCAGGCCGCAAGCACTCCGATGCAGACTATTTGTCACGAGCCCCGGTGATGCGCCAGCGAAATAAGACGACGAAGACGCCTATTTGGGACCGGTAAGCGCCAGCAGTTTCGCAGAACAACAGCGATCAGACCCTGAGCTGAAAGCGCTAGCCGATTACTTGGAAGGAAAGACCGCTTCCCCTCCTGGTGTGTTCAGGCGACATTTATTATCCTTCACGTTAAGCAATGGCCTCCTCGTGAAGAAGAACTTCGCACCCAACAAGACCGCGCAGCTTCTTGTTGTGCCTAAAAACCTCCGGCAGGAAATTCCGCAGGCATTACACGATGAGCCTACACCAGGCCATCTCGGGTTTACACGAACGTTGCGTCGACTCCAGGAGAAGTATTACTGGCCGCGGCTGCCTGCCGGCGTTGCCCACTACGTGAAGACATGTCGTGAGTGCCAACGACGCAAGACGCCACCGACCAGGCCAGCAGGGCTACTAAACCCAATTCCGCCCCCAATCCTGCCCTTTCAACAAATTGGGATGGATCTCCTCGGCTCCTTTCCAGCTTTGTCTATGGACAAGTTGGATCATCGTGGCCACTGACTACCTTCCCCATTACGCAGAAGCAGCCCAATGGTACCGCGGCAGAAGTTGCCAAATTTTTGTCGAGCAAAGTTTCTTGCGACACGGCGCCCCAGAAGTGCTCATTACGGAGAGGGGAACGGCGTTTACGGCAGAGGCGACGCAAGCCATCCTAGAGTACAGTCATACAAGCCATCGACGAACAACTACATACCATCAGTAGACCAATGGCCTTACGGAGCGCCTGAGCAAAACGATCGCGGACATGATCGCCATGTATGTCGATGCTGAACACAAGACCTGGGGACCTGGGACGCCATTTTTCCTTACGTGATTTTCGCGTATAACACGGCAGTCCATGGGCAATGGACAACAAGTTGGACAGCTTGTGTACGGCAGGCAGCCCGCGACGACGCTCGACGCGATGCTGCCGCACGTCACCAACGAGGACAGCTTTGACGTCGCCGCCTACCTGCCACGTGCAGAGGAAGCTCGACGACTCGCATGGCTGCGTATTAAAGACCAACAGCGCACCGACACCCGACGATACAACCTACGACGACGCCACGCAGAGTACAATCTAGGAGACCAATTGTGGGTTAGGACTCCAATTCGTCGCCGTGGACTAAGTGAAAAGCTGCTGCGTCGATACTTTGGGGCATACAAAACCTTTCGCCACGTAGGACAACTGAACTATGAAATCATTGCCGGTACGACAGCATCACAACGGCGACGCGCGCACCCAGAAATTGTACATGTTCGTCTGAAGCCTTATTACGCGCGTTAAAGAATCCGTTGTGTTTAAGCTTTGTAATGTTTATATTTAAGTTGCTTTCTTTGTTTTAGAACATGCAGGCGATGTTTTTAAGTGGGGAGTAATTATATTATTTGCCGGCAGAGATGGAGAAGCGCTATACAAGCAGTAAAAACAAGGCCTGGGGCCGATTGTGGCACCGATCATCAGCTTCTTGTTGCCAAAATTAAGCTTCGATTGAGGAAAACGTAGAAAACTAGAAGGCCTTTCGGGTATGATGTGGATCAAATTCCATTAGAATATGCTGTGGAAGTGAGGAATCGATTTCAAGAATTATATCTAGAAGACAAAGAGCCCGAAGAGATGTGGACTGATGTTCGTGATATAATAGAAGTTGCTACTAAGGTAGTTCCAAAGCAAAAGAAATGCAAAAAAGCAAACTGGTTATCTGAAGAGGCTTTGCAAATAGCTGAAGAAAGGAGGATGGCAAAAGTTATGGGGGAAAGAGAAAGATACAAGGTTCTCAATGCGGATTTTCAGAAAATAGCAAGGAGAGATAAGAATGCCTTCCTGAACATACAGTGCCAAGCAGTTGAGGACAACAGCCAATTAAGGAACACAAGAGCTCTGTATAAGACAATCAAAGATATCAAAGCAAGCTTCTGTGCCAAGCTGGGCGTGATAAAGGACAAACGAGGCAAGGACCTCACTGAAGCCTCAGAGATAAAGAAGAGGTGGCAGGAATACACAGAAGAACTGTACAAGAAGGACCCGGATGGGTAAACCCAACATAAGACGGTTGTGATTACTGATCTCCAGCCGGGCATCCTGAAGAGTGAAGTTGAATGGGCCTTAGCCAGCCTTGCTAAGAACAAAGCTAGCGGAATTGATGGTATTCCAGCTGAGTTGCTTCAAAACCTCAACCACGACGCTGTTAACACTCTGCATACATTATGTGAGAAGATTTGGACAACCCTGCAGTGGCCACAGGATTGGAGGAGGTCAGTTTACATCCCCATTCCAAAGAAAGGCAGTGCCAAAGATTGTTCCAACTACCGCACGATCGCGCTTATTTCGCACGCTAGCAAGGTGATGTTGAAAATCCTCCAAGGTAGGCTGCAGCAGTATGAGGATCAGTAGCTTCTGGACGTGCAAGCTGGGTTTCGCAAGGGCAGAGGAACTAGAGATCAAATTGCCAACCTTCGCTGGATCATGGAAAAAGCAAGAGAGTTCCAGAAACCCATTTACTTCTGCTTTATTGATTATGTGAAAGCGTTTGACTGCGTAGATCACAGCAGATTGTGGCAAGCTCTCCAAGAGATGGGAGTTCCAATTCACCTCATCTGTCTACTCAGGAACCTGTATGAAGGGCAAGAGGCCACAGTCAGAACTGGGCATGGTCTTACTGATTGGTTTCCGATTGAGAAAGGGGTGAGGCAAGGCTGCGTACTGTCGCCCTGTCTATTTACCCTATATGCAGAGTGCATCATGAGGAAGGCCGGTCTGGACGAGTCTTCAGCTGGAGTGAAGATTGCTGGAAAACGTATCAACAACCTTAGATATGCGGATGATACCACTTTAATGGCAGAAAGTGAAGTGGAACTCAAGAGACTTATGATGCGCGTACAAGAAGAGAGTGAGAAGTTTGGGCTTAAACTGAACGTTAAAAAGACAAAGATCATGGCGTCTTGCCCTATCAAGTCTTGGAGCATCAATGGACAAGAAGTGGAAGCTGTGACAGATTTTCTGTTTTTGGGCTCCAAGATTACCTCGGAAGGAGACTGCAGCCATGAAATTAGAAGACGCCTGCTTCTGGGAAAGAGAGCAATGGTTAGCCTTGACCGCCTAGTAAAGAGCAGAGACATTAGTCTGCCAACCAAGATCCGTATAACTCGTGCTATGGTCTTTCCAGTTGTGATGTATGGATGCGAGAGTTGGACTGTGAAAAAGGCTGACCGCCGAAGAATTGACGCGTTTGAATTCTGGTGCTGGCGAAGACTCTTGAGAGTTCCTTGGACTGCCAGAAGATCAAATCAGCCGATATTGTCGACCATAAACCCTGACTGCTCATTGGAGGGTCAAATTCTAAAGTTAAAGCTCAGCTACTTTGGTCATCTGATGAGAAGAGAGGAGTCGCTGGAGAAAGATTTGATGTTGGGAAAGGTTGAGGGTCGCCGGAGAAGGGGTAGGCAGCGAACGCGATGGTTAGATGGCATCCTCGAGGCACTGCAGATGAAGTTATGTGATGTTAAGAAGATAGTGAGAGACCGGAAAGCGTGGCGTGACATGGTCCATAGGGTCACGAAGAGTCGGACACGACTGAACGCCTGAATTGAATTGAATTAATGCCGCGAAACCTTCAAAACTGTATTTGTTGTTTTTAACAGCCGCCGGCATGCGGGCTAATCACTGGGATCCTGGCATGCGTATCAATTCTGTATCCCGTGTTCGTTCATGCTCGCTGTAGCGATACGACGCGTTATCGTTTTATTTGTCACGAACGATGCGCCGAGATATGTCTCGAAGGCTCTGATCACTTGCGTATGTTTCTACAATGTTCCAGGTTGTGCTAGTAGCAGTTTGTAACCTTATCTAGATTGTTTTGAGCAGCCTTTACATTGAGCGTTGACGAGTGTGACAGGCATTCTTTGTTCGACGATCGACGAGCACGTTAGTTGCTATTGCCGCCGCCCAGCTGCTCAGTTCTTTTGCGGGCGCAAGTCAGCCTAATAAAGAGTTAATTTCAGTACCATCAAGCATGTGTCTTCTTTTGGTGCCAACGGCCTTGTCACCACTTCGTGACAATATGAAAGAAGCGTTCCATAATGTAACGCCCAAGGTGATCCTGACACACCTCTCGGAGATGTGGTGCGGCGAGAACGCTGTGGAGTACATAAAACACTTCTCCAAGGACAGACAGGCCAACGTGAGGGTCTAAAATGCCGAAAACAGTCCCTTTCTATTAGGCACGAGAGGGGCGCCACAGGGAGCGCTGCTATCCCTGCTGCTTTTCAACACGGCATCGAAGAATCTGCCGGTTCATCAGGATGAAGTCTAGAGTGTGCCGCACGTGCTTTATGCGAACAACATATCCATATGGGTTGCGCAGGGCTCTCTCGGAGAAATGGAGGACAGTCTGCTAAAGGCAGCCCCATCGTTGAACGTGTACGCGAGATGCCCGCGGCTTTTCAGCATGACAATAAAGAATCTGCTGGTCCATCAGGATAAGGTCCAGATTGCGCCGCACGTGCTTTACGCGGACAACATATCGATATGGGTTATGCAGTACTCTCTCAAAGAAATGGAGGGCAGTCTGCTAAAGGCAACCACACCGGTGAACGTGTACGCGAGAACTTGCGGCCTTCATTGCTCCACGAAACAAAATCTGCATTCTTGTACATTTGCCGCTCGAAAAAAATGCACAAATATAGAATTGCAACTTAGATCGGAACCGATACACGAAAAAGAAGAAATTAGAGTCGTGGCTCTTTTCATCCACCAGAATCCTGTACTCGCGACCCCCATCTCCGCCTCAAGAAACACGAAGGGAGATCCTCGTGGTGCGCAAAAAAAAGCGAAGGCACTCAACCTCCCAATAGCGACGTCAGACGTGTGACTCCAGCGTCTGGGTATGACGAACGCCTTCGAGGAACTAACAGCAGGCCATCTCGGAAGTCGCGATTATGGCAGACACCGCCGAGGCGTCAACAATTAACTCGTCTACACTTAAAACAAACGACTCTAACAAACGATAGAGTAAGACTTCTGCAGGAGGGGCCTTAAACACTGCACATGCACTGTACTGCAACTATCTAGGGACGCCCAAGAGGGTAGGCGCTAGGCTACGCAGAAGCCTCAGCTCGCCACTATGGACAGAATCCCGA
The DNA here is from genome assembly GCF_055883805.1 of Amblyomma maculatum. Lineage (NCBI taxonomy): Eukaryota > Metazoa > Arthropoda > Arachnida > Ixodida > Ixodidae > Amblyomma > Amblyomma maculatum. The sequence continues at coordinate 201,908,054 of NC_139347.1, read as the reverse complement.
TCGAGTGCCGTGAACGCGTCCGGCCCGCTCCAAGGCAGGTGGTACAAGGCGGCAGTGATGCGCGAGTCCAAAACGGGGAGCTTACCTTCAAAGCCTGAAACGTAATACAATCGAAGAAGCTCGTCGCCATCGCGTTAGCGGCAACCCACTTCGATTCCAAGAGGAGGAGGAGGAAGAACATTTATTTCCGCCGAATATGGTGCAGCAGCCACCTACGAGTCCGCACGCAGGCGTCCGGGGAGGCAGTCTGTCACACCGCGGCCAGAGGACACCCGGCCTCGTCTAGGAGAAGAGGTCTTCAGCCTCGGCCGCCAGGCGGACGGCGAATCGCTGTGTTTTTTTGTCGGAGCTTCTTAGCGTGGTCTCCCATTCATCGCTAGTTTTAATCGCGTTGCGCCCTGGGGCACGAACGCATCTCCATATTATATGATCTAATGTTGCCACGTGGCCGCAAAATTTACAAATTTCGGTTTCTGCACCGTCCCTCTTTCGCCCTCTGGCACCCGTCCAACTCCTCCACAGGGGCGAAAAGAAATTTCGAGCTTGGAGTCTTCTCCAGTCGTACGATTCCTTTTTACTCAGGGATCTAACCGGTGGCGGATATATCCTCCGGTCTTTCTTCAAGTTGTCGGTTACATCCCTAAAGGTACCTATACATTCTTTGGTTTTAGATGTTGTGGAGGCGTCCGCAGCACCCCGAGGTAGCGAGGAGCGGGCGAGCATGTGGGCAGCCTCGTTGCCGGCGAGACCGGCGTGTGCTGGGGTCCAGATTATGGTCACGCTTTCGGCGAGAGACGACTCGTTCAGAAGTTTTGCAGCACGATTGCTGACTCTACCCTTGCTAAAATTTCTAACCGCCGCTTTGCTATCGCTGATGACGTGTTTCACGCCTGGTCGTGCAATGGCAATGGCTATTGCAATCTCCTCCGCCTCTAGCGGCGGTAGATCTCGATTTCTTTCGATTCCTATGGCGATCTTAGTGTCCAATAGGGCGACCGAGGTTACGTCGCCTTCTTTCTCGATCGCTGCATCGGTGTAGGCGACCGATCCCGGCGGGAGTTTGTCCAATTTGTTAGCGAGGTGTTTAGCTCTGCTTTTTCTCCTCCCCTCGTCGTGTACGGGGTGCATGTTCTTCGGTATGGGCGAGACGTATAGATGCTTTCTGATTTCTCGATCTATGCTTTCTCTGACACTTTCGCCTTCCCCGGGCGCTAGTAGGTTTACCCAATCGAGGATTTGCCTACCCGCCGCCGTTCCTGCGAGTCGCTCTCTCTGGGACAGCCTGACCGCCGCAGCTAGCTCTTTCCACTCATTATGCAACCCCATTTTCTCTAGAATGTCGTTAGAAGTAGTTATGGGGAGTCCTAGAGCGCACTTCGTGCATCTCCTAATTATGGTGTTTAATTTGTGTTCTTCGGTCTTGTTGATATTTAGGAATGGAGTCGCGTAGCACATTCTGCTCGTGACAAAAGCTTGTACGAGTCTGAGTCTACTAGCCTCCGTGAGACCACTCCTTCTGTTGGACGTCTTCTTAAATACTCTGACTACGAGCTCCACCTGATCTTTTAATTTCTTCATCAGGCTTTTGTTACTACCCCTGCGGTTGATAATCATACCTAATATTCTAATTTCATCTACTTTCCGGACTTCGTTTCCGTTGACTTTAATTTTGATATCTGGAGTTATCTTCCCACTACTGCTGGTCATTACCAGGAGCTCCGATTTTTCTGGCGAACAGCATAGACCTACGTCCTCTGCGTGATAGCTGATTATATTTGCTGCCTCTTGGAGCCTGGATGTGATGTACGAGTCGTTCCCTTCGCACATCCAGACGGTCACACGCTGTTGGAAGATATCACTGAGTCAAACCTCTACATCGCTAACGACATTAGATGCCCGACGAGGGTGGGCAACAGTGTGTCAGCGGACACAAACCCGGACTTGACTCTCTGCCATAGAACTGGCATAGTCAAGTGGACGAACAAGCATCAGGATCTAGGTAGCGACCACTACGTGCTAGAGGTAGAACTAAGTAGGTAAGTGAGCGTTAAGCGCGCTGTGTGTCGGACGGAAACCCAAGTGGATTGGGATAAATTCAGACAGATCAGAGAACGGGAAGAAATTGGAGATATAGAGTGCATTCAAAATTGGGCCGCCCAATTAATTACCCATGTCAACGAGGCCACCGAAGAAATTAAAGGCGAAGCTCTGCCTGAGGCGATGGATAGCAGGCTATTCGGCATGTTCAAAAAGAAAGAAGAGCTAACGAAGAAGCTCAAAAAGCAAAAGTGGAACCGCAATCTCAGGAGAGAGATAGCCAGACACAACGTCGAAATAGAAAAATACGCCCGGAAACTCGAGTCGCAACGTTGGGATAACAAATGCGACGAGATGGAGGGCACCATGAATGGGGCCAAGACGTGGCAACTGCTCAGGTTCCTGATAGACCCGACTAAGTCCAAAACGGTCGCCAATATAGAACAGGTCAAGGCGAGGTATAACTTTAAGGGTACGGACAAACAGCTCATTGACAAGCTCAAGTCCATGTACGTAGCTCCCCCGGCCACAGCGCATTACAGAGATTACAACGGACCGGCGAACAGCGAGCTTGACGCGTCCATAACAGTGGCAGAAGTCAGAGCGGAGCTGCACGGCCTAAAAAGACGCTCGGCCCCCGGGCCGGACCTCGTTAATAACAAGATGCTCGCAAATCTGGACGACGAATCGATCAATGCCCTAACCAAATATTTAAATCAGGTGTGGGAGAGTGGTCAAGTACCCCAAGAGTGGAAGAGGGCTAAGATCACCCTAATCCACAAGCAGGGAAAACCACCGGGCTTGGAGAATCTCCGCCCAATATCACTAACATCCTGCGTAGGCAAACTACTTGAGAAAGTTATTCAGAGGAGGCTAACCAAATACACCGAAGAGAATGATGCGTGGCCGGCTGAATTGGTCGGATTCAGGCCCGGCCTTTGTACGCAAGATACCATGCTCAGACTACATAACGATGTTGTCAGAGACTTCAGGAAAAAAATACGAAAGCTATTCTAGGCTTAGACCTTAAGAAAGCTTTTGACAACGTCAGTCACGACGCCATTCTCGACGGGCTCGCTGAGCTTAGAGTAGGCGAAAGAACCTACAACTATATTAGATCATTCCTGCGAGACAGGACGGCGATCATCAGCTTTCAAGGCTTATGTTCGGAGGAGTTCCCGCTGGGTAACAGAGGCACTCCGCAGGGGGCTGTGCTCTCACCTTTCCTTTTTAACATCGTAATGAGGAAGCTCCCCAGTAAGCTTGGCCATCTCGATTCCAAGAATATCACTCATGACTCGCGAGGGGAGTGTAAAGACTAGCTAGAGGCGTGTAGGAACGCCCACATGGCTGGGTACCGTACCTAGCCTGTCGGCTATGCAAAACAGTTAGTACGCATGCAGCACATCCCGCCGCTTCAGTATGGGCTCCGGCTCACTCGGGGCTAGGTCGAAACTGAGCAGCAGGCGAAGCCGTTCATGCGTTTTCTAATCAGGAAACATCGTCCCGCTCATTCTCCTCAGAAGAGGATTGGTTTGGTTTGGTTTTGTGGGGTTTAACGTCCCAAAGTGACTCAGGCTATGAGAGACGCCGTAGTGGAGGACTTCGGAAATTTCGACCACCTGGGGTTCTTTAACGTGCAACTGACATCGCACAGCCTACGGACGCCTCTTCGTTTGGCCTCCATCGAAACGTAGACGCCGCGGTCGGGTTCGAACCCGGGTACTCCGGCACAGTAGTCGGGCGTCTGACCACTGCACCACCCCGGCGGGGCCAGAAGAGGAGGCCGCGCCAGCCTACGCTATATAACTAAGCTATATAAATATGAAAGAGCACTGAACAAGGGTAGAGATGGGAGCCTTAGCAAGTCTAGACAACGTTTCGAGATGGGGACATCTTCGTCTGGACAGCGCGATCATCCCTGGCAGGGGTTTAAATAAGGTTTTGCTTCCTAAGAATAAAAGCTGGGGAGTGGGAGGCAGGATGGTGGGGAAAGCATAAAGTAGGTCAAGAAGTGCAAAAATGTTTCTTCGGTATGTATTTCTCAGCCTGCAACCTGCGATACTGTGGCCTGAAAAATAAAATAAAAAGCGGCAGTAGCAGGAAAAGCCGCAATGCGGGGTGGATGATTATTATCCGCCTCCTCCAACAACCTGATGTGCCCGGCACGGTTTTAGACACCGTCTTCTCCGCGGAGTGCCCACACTGTGGTGAAAGGTCTTCCGACCTCTTCCACATAGTGTGGGCGTGCCCCTCTAATGCGACCTATACAACCGACCAAACCTAACCCAGGAAGACTGGGAGGCGGCCCCACTCACCTATCGCCGACCTGAAAGCCCAAAAGGCGATGGCCGAATGAGCAATGGCAGTAACGGAAGCCCCTAGGGTTCCGTACTAAGGACTCCACCTAGTGATTGTGAGTAAAAGGGCACTACGCACCACCATCACTACAGAGCTAGATCTACTCAAAGTAGAAATAAAGACGTATTAAAAATAGGAGCGATCAATTCTATTGGTTCGAAGGAAATGAGAAAGCATACGCCTCTTCGACTCTCATTATAAAGTAGTGAGCAGCACTTTAGAGAGACCTTTGTCAAGATGATTTAGATTTCTGCCGTTCCTACCCGCATCATCACGTCCCCGTGTCGCCACCTACAAACAGTTGTTTTTCTTATGTGCTGAGTGATTCTAAGTCATCTTTTATTCTCAATAATATTGAGGTTTCCGGAGTCATTCATGGCCGTCTTTATTTATGAAGAATCATTCTTACTCATTTTTCTTAGGAGGAGGAAAATTTTACGAAGAATGCGAGGCACATCAGCCTCCTGGGTTTCTGCACGACCCCACTCGCGATCTAAACGTTCATATGATGTTGGTCCGTGACGTATGCGGCCCGACTGACGACGATCTTCTGCCTGGCTGGGTCCGCTGATCGCAGTGAGATCTCCCAGTCCTCCCAGGTTCGAAGAGGCACCGGCATGGCAGGGGGAGGAGACGCCGGGCAGGATAAAAGGATGTGGTAAATGTGGCATTAGGGTGGGAGCACAAAAAGCATATGGAGGATATAGGAATAAATTTTGACAGTATACCTAGTGTCGGCAGCGTTCGTGTCTGCAGGCGACGCCAGATTGACTGTTCTCTGGTAGTGAGGGATGGATGGGGTGACGGATAGATGAGACACTCAGCGCGGGAGTTTGCAGTGAACTCAGCCAACGAGTGTATCCGCTCCTTCGATAAATCCCCCACAAGGTCCGCCTGTGCACGGTTTCTAGACCCTCGGGCTAAGGAATCGGCAGCCTCGTTGCCGGGATTTCTCTAGTGCACAGGCATCCAGATGAGATCAACCCGTCGGGGTAGGGGGGGGGGGGGGGGGATATGCAGCAGGCGGTGCGCCGGAGCATGAACCCAGTCTCTGACATGATTTAGAATGGCCGTTTTAGAATCGCTAAGTACATAACTGGCATCTGTGTATGCCAGAGCAACAGGTATAGCGGTCTCCTTGGCTTGCTCAGGGATGGTGCCTGATGGAAGCTCTAAAGTTAGGGGGGAATTGTAGGGGTTGTGGACAACCGCAGTGGCTCCGTTCTCATCGAAGGCGGTATCCACCCAAACTGCATCGGGCTCATTCCCGTACCATTTTCGTACTGGGTCATTCCCGTACTGGGTCAAAGTTTCGTTTTAACATTCACGGCGACTTCACCTGCGATACTTCAAACGTTATTTACCTACTGCAATGCACCGAATGTAATCAACAATATGTAGGACAAACTGAAACCCCGTTTAGATTGCGCTTTAATATTCACAGAGCCCATGTTCAATCACTTCCACACCTGCCTCTATCAAAGCATATTCAATTACCCGGTCATTCATTTGACCAGATTTCAGCCACTATTCTCGAATCCGGTTTTAAAAGCAATCATGAGCGCGAAATTAGAGAGTCGTTTCTTATTTATAAATTCAAAGCAGTGTCGTCAGGTTTAAATGAAAGCACAGGAAAATTAAGTTCGATTCCTGCACCTTGAACGCCCAAATATGTTCCCATGTCAATGTTGTGTTAGTGCCGCATCTCGTTCATTGTCTTCGCATATCTACAGCGCTTGCGTGTCTTTCTTTTTCTTTTTGTGCTTGGGTGGAGCATATCGTTCTCTTTTAGGATGTAGTGATGATATTGCGTGTAATCTTTATGCTGTTCATTGAGCCGCGTTTTCTTTATTTTGTAATTTCTCGCTTCTTTAATTTCGCTGTCTAGCAGTTGTACATGGTTATCTTTGAACTGATGCTATGCCTACTGAATATCGCGCACATGTATGTTTCTAGGTATGTATATTTATCTGCTGCCGCCGCATTTATGATAGACAATACTCCAAAACGCTATCATCTCCTACAGTGACCCACATATCGCCCTGTTGTCACGTGCCCGATGCAAATCTTTTGTAATATCTTTGTACAAATACTGTAACTTCCATTTCAGTGCCGACATTCTGACGACGGCTGTTCCACAGCCGAAACGTCAATAAATTGTTTCACACGTTGGTCTTCATTTTTCACTACTATTGACCGTGGCCAAGATTTCAATTTGGTGTACTTATATATATATATATATATATATATATATATATATATATATATATATATATAGATACCGGGTTTTCCAGCTAACTTAAACCAAGGGTTACAAAATAATATATATGAGGTAGGTCCGTGAAATCAGTTGCGTACAACTACCAGCCTGCTTGCGCACTACAAGCAATTTTTTGTTTTGCAATTACTTAAATGGGTAAATATGTTAATTTTTCTAATTTAATAAATATTAACCTTAGACCAAAAATGTGAACTGGAAAGTTTTAGAACACCTTCAGAAACCCCCATTCCATTAATTTGGATAAAGAAAGCCTCACGTGTACCTTTTTTCCGGGCTCAAAAGAAAGCCCGAGAAATACAAATAATACCACGTGACTAGCGCATTTGAGCGCCGCGATTGTGATGCTCTCAGCCGTGGTTTGAGCGAACGAAATCAGCGGCAGCCGTGACCCGTTTGTCCCGTTGCAGCGGCAGGCAGAAATGTTGGCGATGGTTGGAGCGGAGCTCGCCCGTCGCCACCGCGAACTTGGCCTACGCACCGCAGCAGCCTACATCACGACAGGCAAATGACGATAAAGAACCGGCAAATGAAGGCGCAGCGCTAATTTTAGTCGAGTCACATGTCATCTCGCTCCTTTATCCAAGTCTAAGAACAAGAGACGAGACACAAGCGCCGACTGTCAACTGATTTTTATTGGAGCAAGGCAACACCTATATACACAGCAGCTTACATAAGATAAGTTTCAGTAACGCACGTGCGAGCTAGAGACACTGGGAAAAAAAAAGGAAAAACCAGAAAAGCAAGGTGGTCAAGGGGTGAACATATTAGTCGCATCTAAAAAACAGACCTCAGCGTTTAAGAGAGATATCGAAGGCTTGCTAATGCATCTGTTGCCATATTTCGTGATATGAAAGGCTTCCAAGCTGAGACGTGCTGTCTTATCAATGCTCTTGCCGAGAATCTTCGTCTCATTAAATCGGGCCACGCAAGCACTGCAATTACTAATATGCGCAACTAAATGTGCGTACTTGTCTTTAAAATTTTTAACATTTCTTGAATGGTCCCCTAATCGATCATTGATGCAACGGCCGGTTTGGCCGACATACACCTTCCCGCACGTCAAGGGAATAGCGTAGACCACTCCCGTGGAACAGGTCACAAACCGACGTTTATGATTAATTTGGCACCCACTCTTTTTCTGGCCACAGATGCGGGGGCATAGCCCTCCCAGCTTACTGGGTGCCGAAAACACAACCGGCACACCGTGCCTGTTGGCCACTTTTTTTTAGGTTGTGAGTGGTCTTGTGTGGGTACGGCACAATCAAATGTTTTTGGGCCTTTTCCCCATTACAGCCGCTCTTTCCTGTTCCATGTTTCAACTTCTGGAGGAGGGTCTACATACAGCAATCAATATCGAAGAAGGGATTATCTGATTCAGGAAGCTATTTTGCTAAACTGCTTATCTTATGTAAGCTGCTGTGTATATAGGTGTTGCCTTGCTCCAATAAAAATCAGTTGACAGTCGGCGCTTGCGTCTCGTCTCTTGTCCTTAGTGGTCGTGTGTGTTTGCGCTCTTTCAAAGTTTTCCAAAAATTATCCAAGTCTTTACGCGCAGATTCAGTGGCTGATACCTTATCGTTCATCCGTTTGTCGTGACGTTCGCTAATGGGAGAGAAGCAGGCCTTGTTAGAATCTCCGTGGTGTCGGCTCGCCGCTCTCGCCGCTACTTGCACCGTCACGTGGGCCGGCCGGCCGGCTGTCTGACGCGGCGAAGAAGCCATTGCAGACATATCGACCTGCCGCTTTAACGGTTCCGAGACACGGCCGCCGCTAATTTCGTTCGCTCAAATCACGACTGAGAGCACCACAATCGCGGCGCACAAATGCACTAGTCGCATGGTATTATTTGTATTTCGCGGGCTTTCTTTTGAGCCCAGAAGAAAAGATACACGTGAGACGTTTTTTTATCGCAATTAATGAAATGGAGGTTTCTGAAGGTGCTCTACAAGTTTCCAATTCACATGTTTGGTCTAAAGTCGATATTTAATAAATTAGACAAATTAACAAAGTTAGCTTATTAAGAAATTGCAAAACAAAAGATTGCCTGCAGTGCGAAAGGAGGCTGGCAGTTGAATGCAATTGGTTTCACTGACCTACCTAGGTTTCACTGACCTACCATAGCGGCGGACGTGCCACGTCCGCCGCTATGGCTGAGGGCGGCGCTGGTGAACACTCTCAAGGTTCGTATACAGACAACATAAATACCCAAGCAAGAAGCAGGGGGGGACAGCGGCCGATGTAATTCAGTTGGAAGAGCACCGGACGCGATATTCGGAGGTCGTGGGTTCGGTTCCCACCATCGGCACGTTGTTTTTTCTTCTACTTTGTGTTTATTATCTTTCCCCTAAACAGATTACATTACTAATTTCTGTAATTATCCAAGTAAACATTAAAAAAAAAGAACATAAAGTACCATCCCCAACGCTTTCCTTCGCCTCGCCGACTGTTGGCTTCTTTCCTTCGTGTATTATAACGAGCACCCCCATTTTCTATTAATTGATCTGCTTGTAGCTTACGGGGGTCTCGGTTCTAGCAGTCTTGAAGCCTTAGGTAGCGAAGAGGGTTCTAGCACAGCTTTCGCCCTCGCTCTTGATCACGTTCTACGTGACGCTGGCGGCAACAAAGGACGTTCAACGTCCGCCGCTATGGCTGAGGGTGGCGCTGGTGAGCACTCTCAAGGTTCGTATACAGACAACATAAATACCCAAGCAAGTAGCAGGGGGGACAGCGGCCGATGTAGCTCAGTTGGAAGAGCACCGAACGCGATATTCGGAGGTCGTGGGTTCGGTTTCCACCATCGGCACGTTGTTTTTTCTTCTACTTTGTGTTTAATTATATTTCCCTTAAACAGATTACATTACTAATTTCTGTAATTATCCAAGCAAACATTAAAAAAAGACATAAAGTACCATCCCCAACGCTTTCCTTGGCCTCGCCGATTGTGGGCTTCTTTCCTTCGTATATATATATATATATATATATATATATATATATATATATATATATATATATATATATATATATATATATATATATACGACGAGCTCAGTATTAAAGCTGCCATAAAGCCGACGCACAGTTTTCGGCTTTATGGCAGCTTTAATACTGAGCTTTCGCAGCATTGAAAATGGTAGGCGACGTAAGGCATTACTATTTCGGTGGGCCTATTTAAGGCCCATTCTGTTGCATCCTATTTACTGGCTGGCCAAATTATAAGCTCACTGCCTGATTGCCCTTATTAAAATTACAAAGGCATGACGTACTTCTTTACCTCGGACTTCCAAAGTGAGTTTCAAAAACTGCACTTTACCTGGAAGCCCATTATCCCGCCGTAAGCTTGCACCTGCAGTAAGGCACTTCAAAGCTGACGCCACTGCCGGAGAGCAACAGGTCTGTAAGTTTCTTGTTCCTCGTTTTCCCCATTTACACCCTGAACGTCGGACAGCAAGTATGAAATGTAGCTGAAGGGAGCAAGAGCAATTCTGTGGTATTCACCTGAGGCTACGGTGGGTTATTTAGCGCAGCACCCGCAGGTAATGCACCTGGTGCTACGCTTGATACCAAGACAGCCGCCACGCTAATAATTCCTTCTTCTCCTTCTGCCCGTTTTCTTATTCCCTCCTTTCCTCCACCTCTTTATTTCTGGGCTCAACGGCGCACCTGTTCCCGGGCTGTATTGCCGACTAATCGACGCATTCGAGCATCACGCGGTTCCGGGGGGACAAAAACCTCGAGGGCCGGCCGTGTCTCGAGATGAGGGCGCCATAAAAGAATCCCGCACGGAATCAAACACTAGAAGCAGATTAAACAAGAGGAGGAAGCACGCGAGACACGGAGGGGCGGTTTAGGACGCTTACAAACAAAAATAAAAGGTACAGAAGGACGCTGGAAGTGGACGCCATGACGGGGACCTCAAGGAGCAGAGTGAGGGAGGGGGGGAGGGGGGCGGCAAAGCATTCACGCGACGGCTGCGCTGCGATGGTTTGGGAGAATGTGTCTTCGGCGATTAACAAGTGAGCAGCGTTAAGCGTTCATTTGAGCGTTATTGAAAAAGCGAGCGCCGGATGCGGTTCTCTTTAATGAGTCGCTTCGTTAACAACAACGCGGATGAGGCAAATCTTCATTAGCGCGGGCAGGTGTGGCTCTTTCATTTACCTGCGACGCCTTCGCTTCTTTGGTGCGTTTCTCTTTTTCTTTCTTCGTTCTCCCGATGCGCGCCCAACGTCTGCGCTTCATCCCTAGGCTCTCCTTGCTTCTCTTTTGTTATTCCTTTTCTTGCTTCCTTCTTTCTTCGCTTCATCATTTCATTTATGTGTTCCTTCTTTCTCTAACGATTGCTAACTTTATGTTCTTGTTGCCTTCAAGAAGTTCTCGCCCCATCTCAAGGCAGAACCTTGGGTCCTTATACCCTCTCCTCCAACCTGCCCTCTCGTCCAAGCTTTCGCCTGATCCGCCACGAATTCGAGGCAAGAAGGAGTGAACCTGTTTAATAAATGGCGCCGATGCTCGAGTTTCGATCGAAAATGGAGGGAAAAAATGACAAAGAGTGGGCGCTAGCAGCCAACAGAAAAGAAGAGACAAGAGGGGAGGCCTTGGATCGGGTGGATAAGGGCAGGCCAGAAGCAAAGCAAGAGAAAGTACGCGAAGAGCAGTGCACAGTGTTCGGTGAAATAGAAGTTGGAGATTGATAACCTTATCGCGCTTTATAATTAGAAGGCTTCCCCTTTTCGCTATCCTCGCGTAAGATTGCACGCTTCTTCACATTCTTCTCCTGCCTTCGTTGTTTTTTATTCTGAGCAAAAGAAGTGAAAAGATGTAAAAAGATAAGTTTTCTGCGCATGATGCTGCAAAACTCTCCTTCGCCTTTCTATGCCCTCTTCCTCTGAGAAATCTTTCAGTGCGATGATTTTCAGGTATGCGTTCAATAATTGTGGCATCCCACGGAATGCGCGTGATTTGTTGTATTATCGTTTGTTCTTTCTGTTACTTTTTCCGCCCACGTGCTCACCGCTTTCCCTTTCTCGCCGATTTGCCTGCAATCTTTTATTCCTGTAATTTGGGGGGGCGTTCCAGTGTGCTCTTCGAGACCGCACTTAACAAAGTGTGTAATTATAAAGCGAGCGCAGGGCACGAGAAAGACCGGCAACCTTTCCTTTTCTCTGCGGCGAGTAATATTGCGTTGACACGAAAATTTGTTCCATGTCTCGTACGAAGAAAAGGGACAGAGCACAAACACTCAAATTCGAAATTCTTTCCGAGCCGACGCTCAGTTTTTTGCCTGGCCTGATGTTCTGCGTACCGCAGCACGAGTTTTCCGAGGTTAAGAAATATAGGCCCTGGGACAAGATTTCAAAAGAGGTATGGGGTATTTGAAAATGCGTCATGTTTATTTACTTCCGTTCATTGAGAAGCCTCTGTCGGGAGAGGGCGTCACGTTAAATGCAGATTGGCTGAAGGGGTCTATGACACCACGCCCCTCACAGCAAATCAGATTTCACCTGGACGTCACAGGTCCAGTTGGGCTTTCTTGATTTTAACGTCGCACCAAGCCCTCAGAGGACACATGAAGAAATAAATTAATAATGCAATACAGAAAATTGCTTACTATATACTGGATAATGGGTATCGAACTCCTGTAACTGTATCTTGAAGCCAGAGCGTTAACTCTCCTCCATGAAGATGCACGTAGTTAACCGCGACACAAGAAGGTAAGCTTTTGGAGGAGCGCCAGATAAAAACTACAATCACGAATAAGCTCCCAAGATGAACAATTAACGTTTTGATAAGTGTTCCATACAATGGCTTCAACGGATGGTTTCACGCAGAGCGATTCTCGCACGCATTCGCGTTCAAATACCTTCGGGGTTCATCATCGCATTTTGAAAGCTTTTATTATACTTTTTTTTTGCTGCTGCTGTTCTTCACTTCCAAGCATCCAACGCCGCTCTTGACCAGCCAATAAGTGGCTTTTACTTAATTGAGCCGCATATTGCACCATCCAATGAGGCCACCTGTATGGTCGCCATGAGAAACTTAGATAATACGAGTCTAGACACCTGGAATATAGTCCCGCAGATTTTATCATTTACAAAAATGCTGCACCAATACAGCGAGCGCAACGCGATCGTGACATTTGAATGCAGTCAGTGGACACGCTACCTTCTTTTGGCCTATTAAATACCCGTTACAGATATTCCCATGCAAAAGATAACAATTCATTACTGATGGAATGGTTTCTGAGAATTTTCGAGTGATATTTTAATAAACTCCGCATCGAATTCAGCGCCTTCACAGATCACCACATTTAACGTTGTGTCACGTCGATGTAATCGTCATCAATATCCCAAGTAGCACAATTCATGGGCCCAATGTTGGTACTGTGTTGGTAATGTTAGGCCCAAAGTAGAACCAATGCGTTGTACAATAGTACCAATAATGGACCAATGGTTTTTTATACCTGGGATGCCACATATATCCCCTCCAAATATGATGATAAGGAATCCCTGATATCAGTTCTTCGACATTTCAAAGATCATTGTAGGTATTAGAGCTCTGTCTATGCTATTCTTTGTCATATATTTCGTCTGCTGGCGACTGCGGGACAGCTTGCGTTCTTCTGAGTATTTTGTCGCTCCAACATGCGGAAAACCTAAAGCGCGAGAAAGATCCAGAACAAGTAAGGAAATGCAGCCACAGTTATGTCATGAACAAATTGCAGTGATAGAAACTCAGGGACGATGTGGACTGCAGGTGCCACAAATGTTAAATATTTGGGATTACTTAGGTCCCGTCATTGGCAGGGATTGTAGTACGAAGAAAGGATAACCAATGGTCGCATAGGGTAGCAAACTGATTCCAAGGGACGCTAAGAGTAGCAAGGGGCGGCAAAATTTAGGTGGGTGGATGAGGCTAAGATGTTCGCAGGGGTCAAGGGAATGCAGCTAGCGCAGAACCGGGTTAATTGGAGGAATATGGGAGAGGCCTTCGCCCTGCAGTGGGCATAGTCACGCTGATAATGTGAGCTGCGCCTCTCAGAGTATGAACCGAAAGCGTTAACTACGCAACTCTGGTGCTTGCTTTTTGATGCTTTGTTGACGCTCTTGCGCTTTGATTAAAAGAACATTCTTTGCACACAACCATCAGCATCAGCAAGGCCACCTGACACAGGTATGAAGGCCTGCTTTAACCAAGCCGTACGAATGGAACTGCGTAGCATATACCTGCCTGAATCGGCATCCAGGGGCCCGATTTCCATTCCTTAAATACCCTCCCTCCTCGCTGAAGAAAGTTCGGTTCCCATTTCAAGAAGAGCCGCTAGGCCACGCCCTGCAGTAGTCTGACGGCACACAATCTATCGACCAATCGGTGCTCGGCAATGTCACCCGTAAGCTACGACCTACATGCCCGCGAATTTTCGCTTACAACGCCGACAACGACGAGGTTGTTGGCTTTCCTAGAGAACGGCGCGTCCTATGTTACGGCGTCCCCACGCAGCACGAACAATCGGCCGAATATCGGTACCCTGTTGGCGATGGCTGGACAAAATAATACCAGTATTGGGCCACTAGTTTGTGCTGCCCTGGTCAAAACAGGCCATGCGAGTTGAGAAACGCGCGCATAGCGATTCGCTCTTCTATCGGACGCGAGTCATGCTGACCAGTGCTATAGATTCGATGTTCACCTTATCTGCGGCCCGGCCCAAGCAGAGCAAGTTTTTCACAGATGCGTCCGTTATTATATACGTAAAGCAAAGCGAGCAGACATTGGCGCACTTGCAGGGAAAAACCGACAGGTGGGTTCGCTTCGACTGAACTCTCGTCACCAGCGTAGTGAAAGTAAGAACTTCCATGATCGCGCAGAGGGCGCTTCATCGGCCGCCTCTTCGTAGCGGCGAGACACAAGACGCCCGTTTGCTGTGCGTTGCCCATCCACGTTAAGGGCTCCACGTGGGCAAAATATCTCGGCCCGTGCCTTCCACAGCCAGAGTTGCATCCGGAAGTAAAGTCCCATAAACCAAACCTAACGATGACGGAGGAAACCCTTTGCTTGATACTCCACAGTGCATACGTGGAGAGTGACAGAAAGTAGATGGGAGCAAATGACTCCATAACGTCCTTTCTTTCCTCGCCCTGGACCGTTAACGCTCAAGTATGTCTCCCTTGTGGAATTAAAAGTGTAATTCCTTCAAGTCCACGCACGTGACGCGTTTTGAGGACGACATACATCTGCGAGCACACGCGGGTAACCCTATTGTAGTGATCTACTTAACACCCATTCGTCAATCAGGTACCCTGCAGAGCGGGCGTCCAGAACTGCAATGCAACCTTTGCCGCTCACGGGCGTCAGGTGGCTTCCGTTCCCAAGAGAATGTGCTTACTAAGACTCCCTTCCAGTCGCCTGGCATCTGCTTCAGGCGGTCTCCACGCACCAGACTATAGCGAGGGAACTTGCAGAGTAGCTTTGTAGAACCTGTATGCATACGCCCACGGTGTATCCTCGCCCTCTGTCGCTGAAACCACTCGAAGACAGTGGTGCAGGTATCATACATCCCCTTCACTTCTCTCGCTGCAAGTTATCTCTAAAATGAGTGACCTGTTGCCCTGAGCTTGTATCATACCAAACTCTGATATGCTTTTCCTTCAATTCACGTACAAGATTGGTTAGTCTCAAATTGTTTTGTATTTTTGAGGCGTCCGTGACAGCCTTTACTGAAGTCACACTCGTGGCCCGTTTTAGCACGTTCTGCTCTAGCACTGCGATTTTCTCGAACAAGGGCTGTCTTCTCGAGGTTACGCACGCGCCAGAGTAAAGCCCTGTTTCGAAACACCTAGCTGCCAGCTACATTGGGCTAAATTGAATTTCCTTGAGGCTGCTGAATTTCAACGACTTACACTTCAATTTTTTAATATTTTGTCTGTGATATGACCGCTTGTAAATGTTTGTTTCTTTGTTTGTGGGACAGATAAGTATAATTTTTCATTTATTCCACATCGCCCCCGTTTCCTGAGCATTGGTGGAGTGGAGAAGGTTTGCGATATCTATATCTGGCAGATCATTTATTCCTTTCTTTCAGTTATTTATATTCATAATAATATCGACGATAATTAACTGGTACATGCAAAATGACGTGGCAATCAGTTAGGAACTACACACATGTGTTGCATAAACCTTGATAGAACGGTGTCTAACACTTCGTGCTAAGCTTGCGACATCATTTCAAGACACACAGGCAGTGTTCTGTACAGCGCACCCTACTAAATAGCTGAAGTTCTACAAATCAGCTTTTACAAAACGTTTCTTTGTGCATAAAGTTTCACCCGCTGCAGCCAGCCGTAGTTGTAGCGAAAGGGAAGCGAAACTTTCTCCTCATTTGTGAAAGTTCTTCGGGTCATTTGAAACCACCGCCTCTCCATGGCGGCGATAAATGTGACACCGCTAACCTCAACACCACGGCTGAAGCGAAGCCGAAAGAAAAAAGTAGAAAAAAATAAATAAACGCTGAGTAAACAAACTAAGGAGCAGCTTGGTCGCGCTGAGAATGTAAGACAGCACGACTTATCTAGGGCTCGAAGATTAAGCTAATTTTTCACCTCACCTGTTCTCCTCCACTAGGAATGCGCGCCGTTCCTTTCGCTCGATGGAGAGAAAAAAAAATAAAAGCGTGCACCGAAGGACGACACGCCGTTTCTACGACAAGGCGAGACGTTAGATTCAGCGTCTCTTTATCTAGTTTTGTTTTGTTTTTTCATTTGCTTCGAAACTAAAAAATTTCCAGGAAAGCCGCTCATAATTTTTATTTTGCTGCCTATCTCTTATAGATTACACAGGATACTTGAAGTTATGTGAGCCTAATTTCGGCAAGCTAAAGAAGCGTAAGTAAAAGACGTTTCTTTTTTTCTTTATCGTAGAGTTTTTAGGAAATTTGAGCCTATGTACCCTTCTTCAAATGACATAGCAGATTTTATTCCTTTTCGATTCTATGTAATTACCTGATTTAATGAAGACGTCGTTAAAATCGTTCATATAAGCTTGATGGCAGGAAGAGATGTAGCTGATTTTGAACTTAGTTTATGTGAGACAGTAGAAAGAGATTGTTGGGAGGCAGGGTGCGACGTTTAAACGGTAGCACTACTTTGGTTTCGTTTGACGGGCTTAACCTCCCAAAGCGACGCTGGCTATGCGAGACGCCGTAGAGGAAGGCTCCGGAAATTTCGACCACTCGGGATTCTTAAACGCGCACTGATACCGCACAGCACACGGGCACCTTGCTTTTCGTCTCCATCGGAAGGCTGCCGCCGCGGCTGGGATTCGATCCCGCATTCTTGGGCATAGTAGCTGAGCACCATAACCACTGTACCACCACGTCGGAGCTTAAACAGTATCACTGATGGTAACATTGAGACCTAAGCGGTTTGTATCGGAGGTATTGTCTTCAGTAATTATCCTTATGACACCAGACACAAGTTCGAGATACCCTCCGCGGTGGCTGAATGGGCAGGGCTTTCGACCGATGTACCCAAGGACGCAGGATCACGTCCCTGTCACGGCGGCCACTTTTGAATGGAGGCGTCAAGCAGGGCGCTTACCATGCGATTTAGGTGAAAAGGTTAAAGAATCCCAGGCGGTCGAAATGTCCGGAGCCTTCCAATACAGCATCCCTCAAAGCCTAATCGCTTTTGGAAGTAAAACCTGCAAATAAAGCAAACAAATTAGAGAGAACATTTAAACCTAAATACATTCTTTTTCTGAATTTTAAAGATCGTTTAACCATCTAGAACAATTTAGAAATACCGCATGCTTTCGCTCCGGCGTGCCCAAGGGGGGTCATTAAGTTTTCGCCGTTAGTGCGATCGTCCCAGAAAGGGGATGCATGACAAAGGCCCCACAATGAATAATTTCCTTACACCTTGCTGCTCCTACTTAGCAGTTACCAAGCGGCAAGGAGTAATTAACTTACCATCCTTCTTTCGTTTCTTTCCTTTCTCAGTCTTCCGAGACAATTGCCACTTCCTCATGGGCGACATGTGCTGCAACCTTACAAAATGTACTCAATCAGCAACCTGGTATGTAGCCGCATGGTACGAAATTGCGCTTGGTATCTATCATCTGCGTTCACATCAGGTATGCGTATACGTTAGAGGAATGGGAAAGAATTACCATGCAGCAAAAGATGGGCAAGTCAAAGGTGGCGACGGCAACAAGAAGCTGTTGATGATCATGACTAGCTGGGCCTGATGAAAACGATGACGGTATACGCATTTCGTACTCTGCACCACGTTTTCGACACTGAAACCAAACAACACCGTTACACCCGAGTTTCTAGCCTTTGCAAACGGAAGACAGTTCCTGCTTTTCCATTCCACATTCCGAGTGCAGAGCGGGAACATGCAGCCTTTCCTTGCAATCAATCTCGCACCACGGTGCTGCTAGCAATGCACCACTAACCGACAGAGCCACCAGCCAAATGCGCCCCCTTCAATCCAACGTGGGCCGGCCCTGCACCACCTACGACTCCTTCCTCTCCCAGCAGGTGTCGCAAGCAAAAGAGTTACAGCGAGAGAAACTGCGCCTGCCTGCCGCAGAAGTGGAGGCACAAGTAGTAGAGTTAACGCATGCTAGCGCGCACACACGCACGCATGCACGCAACACAGCACACACAAAGGGGAGACGCGGCGATCGGCGTCGCAACAGCGCGCTCGCATCGCTTAGCGGTGGTGAATTCTTGCGACATTCCAGCGGCAAGACAAATGGCCTGGTCCGCGGGTCTCGAGAGACTTAAGGGGCGCAAGCGGCAGCACTGCCACCGCGGTGGCGTTCAAGAAGCTCGCATAGCGTCAGGGCCGAGGATGCCCGCGCTGCCTTCTTTGCCTGCGCGTTGTGTTTCTGCAACGACGCCGCCTTCGTTCTCGTCTTGTGCTGTCGGCGCGGCTGCGCGGCCACAGTAATTGCCTGCACTCGCTTGGCCCAGGCACCTCCTTCATCGCCTCACT
>NC_139347.1:201674385-201884385 GCF_055883805.1 Amblyomma maculatum | reverse complement strand
AGTCGATATATATTTTTTTCGCTAGTGGTACCTTCAGTATTT
The DNA here is from genome assembly GCF_055883805.1 of Amblyomma maculatum. NCBI lineage: Eukaryota > Metazoa > Arthropoda > Arachnida > Ixodida > Ixodidae > Amblyomma > Amblyomma maculatum. The sequence continues at coordinate 201,884,343 of NC_139347.1, read as the reverse complement.
TCTCTGAGGTGAAAACTGCAGCCCTTGCGTCAACTTTGTCGTTCCCGCCTTTGAATTGCCTTAGGCTGCTAAAAAGCCATACTATAGACTCGCGTTCAGAGTCTACTTTAGGGCGTATCGGAAGTTGAAAATAAGATTCAGTTAAATGCAATGCACTAGTAAGGCACACAGAAGACATTCTTGTAAGATACTTGATGTGATCAAGAAGGTACGTTATTTGCGCCACTGTGGATCTGGTTGTCATGATTGTTGCTTCGTACGTTTGTTTGGTTAGCCTTTGCTTCGACGTGCCTCCTTGGACCTGAATGTCTTCGTTATGGTAAATTCCAACTCTAACCAAGAGAGTCGCTCGTCATCTGACAAATAGAGCGGCTCCTCTTGGTGTCTCCATGGCTTCACTTATGCGATGTTAGGCAAGGCATACCATTTTGATATCATCGTCATAAAAGTGATCGTGGCGCAGCTATCTTGAAACACACATGCTTCAGGATGACACGGGGGGTTGTCCAGGAGGAAATGAAGTGTAGCTATAAGTGGGGAAAATAAAGCTATTGACCTGCGCACATTAATTTTTTTTCAAGCTTGTTTGGCTCAACATGAGCCCGCGTGAGTAACTTAACTTGTAATGTGGGCAGTTCGGGAACACGGAGGGGACAGCTGAAAGAAGCAGGATCTTCAGTTTTATTTTCTTCCTGTAATCGTCATCCTAGAAGTGTAGTGACTATACCAGTGACTTCTCACTCGGCTCCCACCGGCTTCCTTTTCCATCCTAGCCCTCCCGAGATATGTTTTTCAGCCATGCTGCTCGACGTTGTGAATCGCACGGGAACTCATGGTAACCGATCTTTTCTTGCTTTCGTGGTGCACAGCGGCACCCAGCAGTTGCCTGGCATGGTGCTGCATACGCTTAGGACGCTGTTATGCTGAGTAGTCGAAACGATAACACACGCCAACCCAGCCAGCGCGCTCCTTCCGCGTCGTCTGCTCGTCCGTGCCGGCGGCGCCTTGTCCTGGAGTGGTGGCGCCCCCGCGGAGAATGACGGCGGAAACTGTAACTTCTCCCAATACGCGCTTCCCCAGCCATTGAGGCGCGACGCGACGGGCCGCACCAAGTGCGCCTCCATTGAGCGGCCGTGTTCCGACCTACAGCTGCAGACAGAGCCGTCTTCCACCAGAATGCCAGACTGGGAGACTAAAAAATTGTTGAACCAAACAAACACTATCGTACCACTTCAGTGACAACAGTTGCGCTAATACCTATACATATGCACTATAATTTTGTACTTGTGGTGATGCAAGGCATGCGTGAGACATTTGCAACACGAATTCTAAATATTGAGTATGCCATATACGTGGACATTGAGGAATACACAGGTAGAGGCGTATTCTCTATGACTGGGCCACACCACGTATTCAGCGTATTCTACTACCGCCGCCATTGGCAAAGAAAGTCATGCTACAGCTAAAGCCATAGCTGTGCCCCCACACCCGCTCCCGCCCCCTTATTGCAGACTCACCGCACGCCAGCCGTGTTTATGCGGCGGGCAGACCCCTCAAAAAACAACAGAACTTGTTGGTGCTGTCTCAATCTTTGGAAATCTTTGGCAATGACTGGGCAATCAGTCCGTGCAAGGTTAGAAAGCGTGAGAGGCAGCTTATAACTTACCTCAAGTGCTAAGTAGTCACTACAGCCTACTAGAAGCTGCCATTGGTTCAGAAAGCCACGCTATAGCTCAAGCACAGCTGCCCCTCCCCCCCCCATTCACTGCAGACTCATCACACGCCTGCCATGTTATGCGGCCGGCAACCCCCCCCCCCCCCCCGCCAGAAAAAAAAAACAACAGAACTTCTTGCTGTGGTCTCTTTACAAGAACATCCCCAAATTACTTGGAAATCAGTTCGTGCGAGGTGAGAAAGCAGGGAGCGACTTATAACCACCTGAAGTGCTGATTAGTTAGCGGGGCCTTGCCAACCTCACTTCGCAACTTTTCCCTCCATATATAGTGAACGCCTCTTCATCTTTATTGCATAAAATTGCCTCAAGCGCAAAAAAAAAAAAAAAACAAGAACTAAACACTGAAGAAGCTGCAGCTTTACGTAAATGCAGAAAATATTCTGAAATCTATATACAACCGTAAAATGTATCAAATAAACACCATACCACATGCCCCTGGTGTGACATAAACCCTACACTTCTCCACGTGTCACGGGGTTGTACCAACAAGCCAAAACCCTTCAAGACAACTCAGACATCTTACAAAATGTTCAAAGTGTCCCTTACTATCATAGTCTTAGAAGATCAGCTGAAGCTTTTTGAGTGAGTTCGTGAATTAGAAGGGCCACTGGAGTTTGGTAGAAGGGCCAAAGCCAGTTGTGAAGGCCTATTTCCCCATTAAAGCTTATACTCTCTCTCTCTGCCGCCAAGTGCATCAGTTATCATTAGAACATATCTAGTTTTCATAAAAAGGCAGAAATCATGGTTGATGTGATTCAGGCACAAAGGAATCAAGAAAGTGGGCTGAAAGACTGAAAGGTCATAAACATCTCGTTGGCCCCAAGAAAATAAGATGCCACAATAGGGAGAAGCGTACGCTGTATCATTCACCTTACCGGCAACACGACAGTAACATGCAATCTGTTCTGTTCAGTCATGAACAATAAGAAAAGATAATTAGCGTCGGCAGGTTTATCTCCTATTTCTGTTTATGCGTTCTCAGTACGCCAGTGCACCAGGCATGCTGTAACAGGTAGCTCCTGCGGTTGCTCCTCGTCCATATATGCCTCGTTCATCGCTGTCGTGGTTGTCTGCCTTCTTGCTCCTTTATCTCGTTTTTTTTTTTCGGAACACTCCGTTTTTTCCTGTGCCGTCACTTTCGGCAGTGAACCCGCCTCGTTACCCATGCCGCCAAAGGCTCTGTTGTTGCAGCAAAAAAGCGCGCTGCCCGCCCTTCGCATCATAGCATATGTCAGCGCCAGTGGACATGCCTGTTTGAGTTCCTATTAATCCGGACCGTTTGTCCGAAAAATTAGCCTCCCTTTCTCCTATAGCTCTCTCCTCGCTCGCCCCGAGATGTAGCGGTACCGAGCCGCCTCTGCCGCCTCCGGTTTCGCGTTCTCTCTGAGGCTGCGACGGAACAATTGGATGAATTAAGACGCGCGTTTTGAGTCACCACTCGGCTCTTTCCAGCCCTTTATTCCACTCTTCTTTTCTTCATCTTCTTACCCTGGTTCGCTTTGGGTATCTTATTACACGTGGGCGTATGTTCCTCGAGTGTTTCGTTCGCCTGGAGCCAGAGTGCTGGAAGGAGACCTTTCCTCGCAAACTCTCTCTCTCTTTGTTCTTATGACAAACGTCGAGACGTCTGATTTCTCGCTTCTCGGGTCTGCATGCAGTTTATTTTCTTGAATATCTTTTCTGCCTTTGTGTATTTCTCCGTCTTTATGGCCTGTCTTCGCGCAGAATGGAATATGTGTCGTTCTTATTCCAGAAGACGTGAACATCGCGTTTAATTATTTGTCCAAGAGAAATGTTCTTTCCGAAACCCGAGTTATCTCCACTCAACCCCCGCATATACTCTTTTCTTCGTCCTCGATCTGAAAAGAAAGCTTCGCTTATTTAATTATGCCAGTCCTGAGATATTCTTTCTTTTAATGATTCCGTGTACTGACTACCAATGTTTAATTCTGCTGCGGCTTTAATGATTATTCGCGCAGTGTTTCAGACCGCCTTAATTAATGCCGGAACACAGTGGAGGTAGTGAAGGTTTCCTCTCTGTATTCTCTTCGAAGCTCTATGTCCTTGTTCTCAACATCTCTGTGTGTGTGTGTGTGTGTGTGTGTGTGTGTGTGTTTTTTTTGCAGTGAAGAGGAACTCCGTTGACAAGTCAATGCCCATTCGTTTCATGCTGACAGTCGCTTCGGACAACAAAATAGGGCTAGCAGACCACATTTTGCGCGCAAGTATATTCCTTGACAAAATGCTGATGTCTGCTACATGTCCTGCGTGTATCGGCTTAAGGCGTGTCTGTCCTTTCTCTATTTGTCGTCCACATTCGACTTTGAGACGATGCCTAAGGCATAACGAACCAACAGACGCAGACAGAAATTATACTCTAGCATTCATCATGGTTCTTGAAGCTTTTCGTGAGCGCTTTCTGCTAGTTTCTTTTAAGCTGAATTTCGCCTGCAAGCTGATGGTGAGGGACGTTCTTGGCTTCGATGACGACATCGAAAAAGTTAGTTTTGCCAGGCTGTGACTGGTGCGGAGGTGTCCATTTGGTTCTTTTTCATTCTTTTTTATTCAATAAGAAAGACAGGCCAAGGAAGACAACGCAGAAATAAATAGGCTGCTCAAGGTGGGGCTTCAAATAGGGGCTGATCTGTTCAAAGGAAAGCAAATGTTGCATAACGAATAAAAAAAGAAGCGAACTTATGGACAAGAAGAAAAGTGCGCGTGATTTACCGCAGTGTCAGTGTCGACTAAAATAGCATACCGAAGCTGGGCACCTCCAACTGCCAATGCAAATTCAAATCGATATATGATAATAGAGCGTTGGCCTAATCATTGACTACCGGACCTGCTGTAAGCATGCGGGGAATATATAAGGAGAGATGATAACGAGAAGATGGGTATGGGTACTCATGGCAAAGAAAACCTACATGGCCCAACGGTTTCCAACGAAAATGTAGCAGGCGTAGGATCAGCGTCACTGCCGAGTAAACATATTCTTCCTCCGGAAGTGATATACCTCTTTGGAGGGTATGCACCCTCTGACAGCCACGGGCGAAGATTCCTGAAGATTTCAAAGTCGGAATGGTACCATCAGGCCCGCTCGTATAGGAATTGCTTACACCTCCGGCTCCTCGCCAAACCCCGGAAGTGGCGGGACACTTCACTCCTTCTCGACAGATCCACCGAGGGCTTATGGAACGTCACCTTGGCCAAGCTGCGCGCCGGCATCTCCTTGAGAAAAAGAGCTAAGGAAGTACAGACGGCTGGAAACAGCATCCACACCAGCGGAGTCGAAACCCTGCCTAATTCAGTGCTGGAAGTCTTACGCCACGGGCCGAAGTTCGCTGTCGAGTCGAAGAAAACGGCACCGGAACTTCTGGCCATGGTACGACGAATCGCGCGGGCTGGGCCGGAGTTCGAAAGTTCAAGCTCAACGCTCGTCGTGTCGTCTTCTAACCTTGTGCTCCCGTCTACGTTTTGCGCTGTTACCTCAAGATCAACAATACCACAGCCCCGCCGAACCTCCGCCTATCGAGTTCAGCAACATTTTGACGTCAACCTACAAAGCTACCAACTTGCAGCATTTAAACCTTTGTTATGCATAGCGCCTGACAAAAGCACTAACGTGTGAAATAGAGGACATCACTTTCTTTAACCTTCGACTCAATTCGGCCAACTGAGCATCTGTGGGAGTAAACTGCAGAATGATTACTACGGCGTCGAAGGTAGCGATTGGATTCTCAACTCTTGATCCGCAAGCGGTGCGAGCTTGGCCAGTTCTCGACTAAATAATAAACGACACAGGAGTAGCGTATTTAAAGAAGTGTACTTTTTCCTAATTCGGGGACAAGGAACCACTGCCTAGCAGTCGCAGTCCACAAGAGGGTCAATAGAACGGCGGAAAACATTTTCTCTGGTGCCATTTGAAGATGACGTGTCCTTGTAAGAGAAGGGTCTGGAGGCACTGTGGAGCAAGCGGCAATCCGCAACAAATTAGTGAGAGCAGGCTCGTAAGGCACGCTTCACGATAGGCAGCGAAATTCTTGCTTGTCTTCATTAAGTTTCATCTGCACCGTTCCGTCATTTAACCTGAATAAATACGCCATACACAGGCTATCTCGCTAAAGACAGCAGCCGTGCCAGACAGCCTGCCGAGACCATCAAAAAACGAGAAGTCAGACTAGACCATTGCAAAGAAGCATGGCAAGCGCGAAATCGAGATAAGGTCCAAGCGGCAGCAGCGAGTGCGACTGCGGCCGATGGCTAACGCTCATGAAACTTGGAGCAAAAATAGTTAAACTTTTAAAATTTTGAACCTATCGCTAACCTCGGTAGTAGTGGGTTCCAACAATGTTCGGAAATTTGTGTGGATGAAGTAGAAGTAATGCAAATAAATGAAAGGAATAAATTTCTAACAAAACGTTGGCGTGTATTGGCTCATAATGCGGTCTGGCACTTGATGGGATTCAAGCGGCTGACGGCACAAGTACTTAATAAGATAGTTTTAAGGCGCAAAAAACAGACAGGACACATAGCTAGATCGCCAACTTCCAACTTATGTTGGAAGTTGGCGCTTCGTCCTGTCACCTACCTATGTGTCTTGTCTGTTTTTTGCGCCCTAAAACTATTTAATTATGAACCGAAACCAGCTAGCCCAGCAGCAAGTGCTTCTAGACACAAGTACTAGCGCACGTAATAGAATGAAAATTTGATCCCTCAAATTGCTTCACTGCTTTATTAGCAAACCTCAACTGTATAAGCGCTCATCCGTCTGAAATCAATTTTATTGGCGTTCACAACCACAAACCTCTTCAGAAACGTGCACATTTGCATCAATACTCTCAGTGATTCCACTCTCAACTGTTTACATCTCAACTTTGCTCAACCAGCATTACATTTGTGACATATACTCTATCACGCCGTGTTAAAGCACCAACTCAAATACGCACTACCAATATAGGGTCCAGATCAACATTTTTTCATCAACTTCCACTGCATCTGTATTAAACGTAACTGATCATTTATAAACTTACAGCTAGCGGTGTATCAATGGATCAAATCCTTTACAGTAAAATTTACTTCATACAAAAAACGTTCTTTCCCTCTGTCATTATATTATTTTTTCTTTATGATTGAAAAGCGGATTTCTTTTGCGGCCTTCATATGAATCATCATACACATCCCTTAAAGCTCTCACGAAAGGTGTTCATGGTGGTTATTATCCGTAGCAGCATAATATCGTTTTTAGTTCCTTTTGTTCTTGAAGCATCTGCAGCCACTATTCCCGACACATAGCCTAAATTCAGTATGTGCAGTTTTAGGGATCAGCAATACTTTTTTGGTGATGGCTTTATGGCTCTCGTTCAGAGGGAAACCTACCTTTGTCCCACCGCCATGCGGCGTCCTTGTAAGAAATCCCTGACTGGTCGACAGGGTCCTGACGTCAGAGCCACATGACCCCGCCGGAATTTCACCTCCTATAAAGTCGCATGAAACATGTCGTAATGAGTGCGACGAAAGCGATGAAAACATCCCGTCTAGTGTTCGTTAAAATGCACTACGCGTCTTAAAAGTGCATTGCGTATTACACTGTAGACTTTTGACACTACCGCGCATGACGTCTACTCAGTTTTCGACGTTATTCCATAGTCTTTGTATAACTTGTGACTTGTTGCTAATTGCCTAACATGATGTACCCCAATCCTGCAACAGCCTTGAAAGAGGCTTGCAGTTCCATAGTCGTTATATAACTTGTGACGTGTTACTAATTACCTATCATGATGTTCCCCAATCATGCAACTACCTCGAAAGAGGCTAGCAGTATGTTCAAAATAAATAAATAATAAATTTGCTCAAGGCAAAATGTGAGCCAGGGACTCCATACCACTATACTGACTTGACCATACAAGGCACGCTTGTAAATGTAGGGAATGCGTGCGGTCTTTCACCTGAGGTAGTATCTTACGACAGTATGCTAGTGTGTGTGTGTGTGTGTGTGTGCGTGTGCGTGTGCGTGTGCGTGTGCGTGCGTGTGTGTGTGTGTGTGTGTGTGTGTGTGTGTGTGTGTGTGTGTGTGTGTGTGTGTGTGTGTGTGTGTGTGTGTGTGTGTGTGTGTGTGTGTGTGTGTGTGTGTGTGTGTGTGTGTGTGTGTGTGTGTGTGTGTGTGTGTGTGTGTGTGTGTGTGTGTGTGTGTGTGTGTGTGTGTGTGTGTGTGTGTGTGTGTGTGTGTGTGTGTGTGTGTGTGTGTGTGTGTGTGTGTGTGTGTGTGTGTGTGTGTGTGTGTGTGTGTGTGTGTGTGTGTGTGTGTGTGTGTGTGTGTGTGTGTGTGTGTGTGTGTGTGTGTGTGTGTGTGTGTGTGTGTGTGTGTGTGTGTAAGTGGGACGAGGATCCAAAAGTGAACCTGTAGAAGGCGTTGACGTTATCGCAGCATACCCTTCAAGACAAAGATTAACTGTCCCCAAATTTGTAAAGGGTCAGCTGGCCATGGGCTATGCTAATATAAATTTCTCGACAGTGGTTGCGTGGTTATGCTTTGACGAACGTAAGCACGTGGCACGAGATCCATAAACACTTAATTTGGAACGTGACTTTTTCAGGTATTAAACAGGTTTTGTACCCTGGTGCTGTAACGTTATTAATGTTCGGTGGGATAGGAAACCAAAATAGCTTTTGCCTAAATAGAATTCATAGTATGTTTTCTCGCTCGTCTTCTCTTTCACTGGTAGCATAGGTGAGGGCAAAGAAGCGGCCTGAAACAGAAACGGAAACGCTAGTGCTTGCTTGCCTAAACTCCGAAATGCGACTACAGCTAGCTCAAACGTTAGTTCATTTCTATCTTTCGAGATCGGTCCGCATGTCCGGCCATAGTATAACTGATATCGCGCCTTTGCTTATGTCATAAGTAATACTCCCCATTCATTGCCTCGTTGAAGCTCAATAGTCACGGCATTGACTGCGGGCCCTAAAGGCGTGGGATCGAATCCGGGCTGCGGAGGCCGCCTTTCGATGGCAGCTAAGAACAGGACGTACATGTGCTGTGCCGCATGAGAACATGTTATAGAACCCCACGGAATCTAGATTTCTCGAGCCTACCACTATAGACGGTGTCAGTGTTTGCAAACAAACCGCGCTTGACGCTGATTGGTTGCCCCCTGGAAACTTCCGGTAGAAAGGCGTCTGTACTTCTGGTTGTGCATTTTCAAAGCGTATGCGACGTGCGACCAGTGTGTCGATGTTTCTGTGTGCTCAGTTCAGCTCAGTCGTTCAGCCGTGTCCGACTCTTCGTGACCCTATGGACCATGTCACGCCACGCTTTCCGGTCTCTCACTATCTTCCTAACATCACATAACTTCATCTGCAGTGCCTCGAGGATGCCATCTAACCATCGCGTTCGCTGCCTACCCCTTCTCCGGCGGCCCTCAACCTTTCCCAACATCAAACCTTTCTCCAGCGACTCCTCTCTTCTCATCAGATGACCAAAGTAGCTGAGCTTTAACTTTATAATTTGACCCTCCAATGAGCAGTCAGGGTTTATGGTCGACAATATTGACTGATTTGACCTTCTGGCAGTCCAAGGAACTCTCAAGAGTCTTCGCCAGCACCACAATTCAAACACGTCAATTCTTCGGCGGTCAGCCTTTTTCACAGTCCAACTCTCGCATCCATACATCACAACTGGAAAGACCATAGCACGAGTTATACGGAACTTGGTAGGCAGACTAATGTATCTGCTCTTTACTAAGCGGTCAAGGCTAACCATTGCTCTTTTTCCCAGAAGCAGGCGCCTCCTAATTTCATGGCTGCAGTCTTTTTCCGAGGTAATCTTAGAGCCCAAGAAGAGAAAATCTGTCACAGCTTCCACTTCTTTAAGTTTAAGCCCAAACTTCTCACTGTCTTCGTGTACGCGCATCAGAAGTCTCTTGAGTTAAACTTCACTTTCTGCCATTAAAGTGGTATCATTCCCATATCTAAGGTTGTTGATACGTTTTCCAGCAATCTTCACTCCAGCTGAAGACTCGTCCAGACCGGCCCTCCTCATAATGCACTCTGCATATAGGTTAAACAGGCAGGGCGACAGTATGCCGCCCTGCCTCACTCCTTTCTCAATCGGAAACCAATCAGTAAGACCATGCCCAGTTCAGACTGCGGCCTCTTGTCCTTCATACAGGTTCCTGAGGAGACAGATGAGGTGAATTGGAACTGCTATCTCTTGGAGAGCTTGCCACAATCTGCTGTTATCTACGCAGTCAAACGCTTTCGCATAATCAATAAAGCAGAAGTAGACAGGTTTCTGGAACTCTTGCTTTTTCCATGATCCAGCGAAGGTTGGCAATTTGGTCTCTTGCGAAACCCAGCTTGCACGTTCGGAAGCTCAAGATCCACATACTGTTGCAGCCTTCCTTGGAGGATTTTCAACATCACCTTGCTAGCATGCGAAATAAGCGCGATCGTGCAGTAGTTGGAACAATCTTTGGCACTGCCTTTCTTTGGATTGAGGATGTAAAATGACCTCCTCCAATCCTGTGACTACTGTATGGTTGTCCAAACCTTCTGACATAATGTATGCAGAATGTTAACAGCGTCATGGTTGAGGTTTTGAAGCAACTCAGCTGGAATACCATCAATTCCGCTAGCTTTGTTCTTAGCAAGGCTGGCTAAGGCCCATTCAACTTCACTCTTCAGGATGCCCGGCTCGAGATCAGTAATCACAACCGTCTTATGTTGGGTTTACCCATCCGGGTCCTTCTTGTACAGTTCTTCTGTGTATTCCTGCCACCTCTTCTTTATCTCTGAGGCTTCAGTGAGGTCTTTGCCTCGTTTGTCCTTTATCACGCCCAGCTTAGCACAGAAGCTTCCTTTGATATCTTTGATTGTATTATACAGAGCTCTTGAGTTCCTTAATTGGCTATTGTCATCAACTGCTTGGCACTGTATGTTCAGGAAGGCATTCTTATCTCTCCTTGCTATTTTCTGAAAATCCGCATTGAGAACCTTGTACCTTTCTCTTTCCCCCATAACTTTTGCCATCCTCCTTTCCTCAGCTATTTGCAAAGACTCTTCAGATAACCAGTTTGCTTTCTTAAATTTATTTTGCTTTGGAACTACCTTAGTAGCAACTTCTTGTATTATATCAGGAACATCAGTCCATATCTCTTCGGGCTCTCTGTCTTCCAGATCTAATTCTTGAAATCGATTCCTCACTTCCACAGCATATTCTAATGGAATTTGATCCAGATCATACCTGAAAGGCCTTCTAGTTTTCTGCGTTGTCCTCAATCGAAGCTTAATTTTGGCAACAAGAAGCTGATTATCGGTGCCACAATCGTCCCCAGGCCTTGTTTTTACTGCTGGTATAGCGCTTCTCCATCTCTGCCGGCAAAGAATATAATCGATCTGATTGTGTAGACCGTCCGGTGAAGTCCATGTGTACAGGTGCCTCTTGTGCTGTTGAAAATGAGTATTCAGTATGGTCAGGTTGTTTTCTTGACAAAACTCTACTAGCCTCTGCCCAGCTTCATTTGGCTCGCCAAGACCTAACTTGCCTATAATTCCGTTCACTCCCGACCTTAGCATTCCAGTCCCCTATGAGAAAAATGACGTCTGATGATGGGGTGCGGTCTAAAAGGCATTTTAGGTCCGCATAAAATCTCTCAACGTCAGCTTCTTCAGCAGTAGTGGTCGGTGCATAGACTTGGATAACTGTTATGTTGAAAGGGTGACCTTGGATCCGAAGTGAAATCATTCGGTCGTTTTGGGGGTTGTACTCTAGCACTGCTTTGCCCATTCTTCTGTTTACTATGAGAGCGACCCCATTCCTTCTCTTGGATTCGTGCCCACAATAAAAGACATTCCGGTCCGCTTGAGCTCGCTGATACCCAAGATATCAATGTTCAATCTGTCCATTTCTCGCTTGACGACATCCAGTTTACCTTGCGTCATAGATCTTATATTCCATGTTGATATGTGATATACCTGCTTGCAACATCGGACTTTCCGGTCGCTTCCCGACACATCCACAACTGAGCGTCCTTTTGGCTTTAGCCCAGCCGCTTCATTCGTCCTGGAGCTACTAGGAATCGCCCTTTGTTCATCCCCAGTAACGTGTGGGACGCCTTCGAACCTGGGGGGCTCATATTCCGGGTCCATATCTTTAATGGTATTGTGACTGGCCTTGGGGTTTTCTTGGCAGGAAATACTGGAGTGAGTTGCCATTACCTTCTCCAGTGAATCACATTTTGTCAGAACTCTCTGCCGTGCCCTGTCTATCTTGGGTGGCCCTACACAGCAGAGCTCACGACTTCATCGAGTTTCGCAAGCCTCTCCGCCACGACAAGGCAGTGATCCATGAAGGGGTTCTGTGTGCTACTTTAAACTGATTCTGAGTCTTGAATGTAATTATGGTTTTGTCGAGCGACCACTTCATGGCGCTCAGCAGCGAAGCGAAGGATCGGTATTGCTAGAAGCTTTTATTTAGAGGTGCAGCACTGCCCGACCCGCTGGACGACGATGCGGTGCGCTTCTCGTTTTCAGCCGGCTCCGAAAACCTTCCGCCAGTCCCTGCAGCGGATACGTTCGTTTATTTTGTGGAAGGTGTGTGCTTTTACACGAGATAACAGCTTAAAAACTTCAGTTTAAGAAGTTTATGATGCATTTGTCAGCGAAAAGGTTGAAGCGCCTTGCGTCGTTCAAGTCTGGCAAGCGAAGGCATCGTCGTCGTAGTGGCAACTGTAGAAGCCAGCCAAGCTTTGCCCGAAACATATCGCCCATGGTAAATTGTTAACGATGACGGAACAGTAGTCGCTGCTCACTCTACCTGCATGGCTAGGCAAGTAAACGATAATCTCAAATGCCTTCACTGCTTGCAATTATTAATATTTGTAGAGCGCTCGTGCAATTCTATGCGAAACTAAATAATCGCATAGCTTGCGTGTCGCAAGTGCAGATGGCGATTACCGCGGCTGGCAGCAGTAATTTTTTTCGTGTATGGGTTGTGAAAAATAAATAACCGTTAGATAGAGAGAAGGATGTAGCAACTTTCGGAGCAGTGCGAAGAACAAGCAAGTGAGTTGCAGGACTGAGAAAGGGGCAGCAAAGAAATGAACAGCCCGAAGCCACGGATGCATTTTTTATTATCGTTGTTTGTAAGAAAACAACTGTCCTTCCTCACATGTTTGGAAACTGGTAATGACCTGTGAGTAAAATGGTTGTTTTTGTATTTATTTATTTATAGTAAATTACGAGTGACTAAGCATGTGACATAAATTAGCTTTGCGCAACAACAAAAAAAGTCTTTGCCATCCATGGCGATTGTTTCTTTGGTTTTCGCTTTCAGGGAAAATACTTAATACTCAAGCAAAGGGCACAGGCATAAAAGCGATGAAAAGTCTATTATTGTTGCCATTAGCAAAGCAGATGCGCTAATATTTACCCATTTGTAATGCAGCACAGCTCTCGACACAAACGTTGAAATGGCTACTTGAATTATAGACTAGAACAGTCGTGCTGTTACATCACACCTCTTGAAACTTTAATAATGCGTTTACAATATAAATGTGAGCAGTAACTGTGTGAATGCACATCAAGATAGTTCAATGATCAAGGGATGTTGGTACTCATTCTTTACTTTGCTTTGTTTAATGTCTTCCCTACAATGTTTTTGGTAGTACTTTTAAGTTTATATGACTGCACTGTTACAAATGTTAAGCTAGGAGAATGCTGCACTGCTGTTCAGTGTGGAAGCGAATTTCAAATATTGACTGCACAACCCACTGCTAACTGATGTTGGATGCAAGTGGATCAAGAAATCAATCAAGAGCGTAGTAAGCCCAAACAATCTTTTTTTTTGTCACCCTGTCGCGCCATATAAGTCCTCGTCGTAAACTGAGTTGACGTCAAAACTGAATGCAGGCGGAGCCAGTCAGCGACATGATATTTTTCAAGCCAAAGTGCCCCAACCTGTCCCTAGAGTTCAAAATAGCACACCAACTCGGACCGATCAACAAGTGCAGAGTGTTCTTGCAGCAAGTCAAGATAAAAAAAAAGTCTTACTCCAGCAGATACATATACTCCAGATACACTTTCGATCCCCATTGAACTCGATCTGCATTTAACTCATGAAGATCGAGGTTGCCACACGGCAACTTTCAAGTGCAATCAAGCCCGAGCCTGCTTGACTCGAAGCCGCTTCCTCAATCGCTCTTGAGTTTTCAAGCCCATTCGAGAGTGGGCGTCCCCACCCTTGACGTCGCTTAATGCACACAAAAGAAACTTCTAAATGGTAATTCAAAGCGGCAGTGTAACACCAGTTGCTTCAATCCTCTTTGAAAACCTTAATGCAGATGTTTGTTCAAGGAGGGTCAGAAATGTTCGTGTGACAGAGGTATTACAGCAGTTGTAGCTTGACAAAGGTGCAAGCAAGTAGGGCTTGTGTGTTGACTTCTCCACTTGTTGTAGTACAAGGAGAATGCATCCATACATGCCTTCTGTTCATATTCAGAGCAATTATTCTAAATAAGGGCTAAATGATGTTAGTATGACCTTTTTCTAGTTTACATTGTGTGCCATGAATATGCTTTGTTATTTATGTTTCTTCCATGTCAACAGGCATCTGCAGGAAACACGCTGCTGCTAACATCAATAACTGACAGCGAAGACACCGATTCTTCACCTGAAACAGCTGTCCAAGAAGACCTGTTCAGCGAGCCTCACTCGAGTGAGCAAGAATGACTGAACAAGGAAAATAACTGATATTACATGTTTAAAAACTAGTAATTAGCCGTAAACAAACTTTCCTACATACAAAACTTGGTTTATATCTAGTTAAGTGTTTCTAAATGCATGACATCAATTATTCGCCCTCATTAACAACTAAAAAATTCCCTTAGCTTACTGTATTTTCCGACTGCCTTTTTACTTGGTTGCATCTGTTCTTTGTTACAATGCGTAAGAACTGGACCATCGTGTACTATCCTTCTACGGAAGCTTTTTTTTTTTTTTCTCGTGCTGTCTTGGTTTGAACAACCACACAGTCAGCATAGATCATCTGAAGCAAGCTGGAGCTACCTTATACTAGCCAAATTTTAATAGCGGTCATTGTGGCTCTTGAGAAAACCTTATTTGGTGTTGTAATAAAATTAAGCGAAGTATCTGTACCAAAACTGACTTTGATGTTAGTCACTGTATGGCTCTTCGAACTGAATTGTATAATATATCTGTTGTAGACAAATATCTGACGATCCATGTGTACATTTACACGCATTAAAATGGGCAACCAATAATCCGTGTTTGCAGACATTGAAAGAAGCGCAGTGCAGATATAACCAAAGACAAAAGCTATTAAAACTTTTATTTACATGGCAGCATGGTCTCATTCCATACAACGAATGGCATCACTTCACATTAAACTGCGCAGTGCTTATAAGCAAAAAAGAGTCATCTTTCAAACACATAGTCACACAGTTACTCAAGCTGGCTCTTAAGTACAGGTGTTTGGAGGTTGATAAGTGCACTACACACAAGAAGAATTTTGTCAATGGTTGCTTGACCATCTCCAGCTCTCTCCACAAGGCTTACTGGAAGTACTGTCTGGAAAACCCTGAAGACTTTCAGGTGCTGTATGGCCCGTCCCAAGTGTATTCGTACACTGGAAAGCTTTCTCGATGCAGTCACTTTTGCCCCTGGTAGCTGTGTCCTTCGCTTAGTCAGGGATGGCATCAGAATTGCGGCACCATGTGCAGCAAACATTTCTGCGCAGCGGAAAAACCTGTTTAAGAAAAACAAGCCTCCTTTTTCGGCCTTGTTAAGAATTCCACGCTTCAAGGTCAACTCTCTCAAAGTCTGCTTCCCCATGCTTTTGAAGAAACGATATGGTTCCTAAAGGTGTGATAGACAAGCACTTTCAGTGTTGTGGTGCTTACAGTTTGAACAAGTCTTGCTTCGGGTATCCATGTATGTGGGCCCCTAGAATAAACACCTCTGTACAATCAATTACATGATCAAATAATTTGCTTTTGAACGCTTTAGGCCGGTGCGTTAAGCGCACGTCGAGATGTCCAAATGATACATTTCTGCGTGTGTGCTGCCAGCACATCGAACCATGAGGTAAAAATGATACTTATGCTGCCGAGAGAAATGTCAAATCGAAATGCTAGGTCTTCAGTCAAGAGGCCGAGCCGTAGACGCATCAGCACAAGAATGAGCTGCTATTCGGCATCAAGTGAAGTTCTGTTGGTTGGCGTCCAGTAGGGCAGCATCATCTTAAGCAGTACTTTCAACATTTGTATTCAAACAAGGCCTGTATGAAATTTAACATTCTTGTCTGACTGCATGACTATATCTCTTATCATTATTGAAAGGTTTGGTTGTCTGTGCCTTTCCAGTTTGAAAACGTTTTTATTGTCTGTTGAACTTCCAGCTCTAAAGAAGCTGCCCGATCCTTAAGGGATCTGTTTTCCTCGAGGAAATCTGCAATACTCTGCACGGGGAGTGCTGTCTCAGTTTCGGTGTCGCACGTTGTGTGAGCAGTGTCCTCATCCATGACGGCTTCACTTGCACCCATGGAGAGGCCAGGATCAGCTGCTGCAGGCACAGGTGGCTTCAAATTTTTCTTTTGAGCCCGCTCGTATCTTGCCAGCTTGTTCTGCACATTACCTTGCACCCGGTACGGAAACATCATCGGAATGTAGTCCTGGTGGTTCGGGTCAGACGCAGACTTGCCTGAAAAAAAAGCAATTAGATAATAAAACATACCCAGCATAATGTGCACTCGGAACACAAAAACGATGACAAGGGGTGGTAGTACAGTCTCAGTGATAGTCCATACACATCGATATTTGTGTTAAACAACACACTGCGCACAACGTGGACACCATTCGTGGTTCCTTTGGGCTACAGCTGAAACACTTGCAGGAACTATTCCGCAGCATTCGCAATCCTTCACAAAGTACCGAGCTCCTTGGCGTGGAAGCGAAATAGCAAAAAAAGAAAGCTTCTCTCGGTGTTAGCAAAGATGTGATTCATGATACGCTGTTTTCAATTAACTGATGAGTGCTGCACGTTTTTGCAGGCGTTCGTGTACGCGTGCAGGCATAACCTAATCACGCGCTCCTGCAGATTTCATTTCGGCTGCACTGCCATGGCTGTTGCATGCGCAGCGAAAGGTCACTCGAACGCCACACACACCTGCCAGTCTCGCTCAACCAGCGGAACTTTTATCATTACGTTTTACGACATCGTAGGCCCAAAAAGATACTTGCCTTGAACGAAGTGTGCCGAACAAATCTGCGAGCTTTTGTACGCTGCCATTTGTCCCGTACTAAGGGCAGTGATCCACGCCTTTCTACGTTCATCTTCGACAGGGAACTTGTATGTTCGCATTTCTGAAAAAAAAAAAAAAAGATTTGTTCTGGATCGTAGAGTACAGCCTGGAACAGCACAGCAGCTTCCACGTCGAGTCCGTTTCAAGGGGTGTAATGATCTGGCAGAACACGTCGCCCAGCGAAGTGCAAACAGCACGCACAGAAGCACCCAAAACACGGAGGGACCGAGAGACCGGAAGTTTTCTGGGGGAGCATCCGGTTTGAGGCGTGCTGGCGCACTCTGTGCGGCATGGAGCCGTCCAAACCGTCTATAGGGTCGCTCATAGCTTGAGTGTCTTCGGGAATACTTGTTTAACGCTGTAAACATGACGGTCTCCATGAACGCATGGTTGAAGCAGCGCGCTGTAAAATGTTTCTTGCCGTTTAGAGTGTCCTGACCGTCCGTCCCGGATACCAAAAATGCGACAATGTTTGAGGGGCAGCCAATGCTGACGTCAGTGGGACCACGTGGCGGTTGCGAGAACCGTACTCTCGAAACTCAGGCACGTCATGTCTGAGGAAAAAAGTACTGCAGTGGACGTGCTGCTGCTATCTCACTCCACAGATGAAGACGCATGTCACTTGAGGGGGTTGCAGCATTAAACAAAAGGCGATCACAAATATTAGTACATTTTGCGCGGTGAGCTTCGTCCCTACATGCTATCTCATTTCATTTATTTATCTGTAGGTCAAAAGCATGCCCAAGAAGAAGGGGCAGTACAGTACAAAGCATGAAAATTCAGATCACAATAGAAAGTCATGAAAAGGATGCAAGCTATAGCAGTGTTACTCAGATAAATAAAATGTCGCCCTAGCACAACTAACAAAAATGTAAAAAACCGCACACATGAATCTACCAACAGATGGGCAAATTGCTGTGCCATATATATAATAATAAATAATTGGTTCATTGGAAGGGAAAGGCGCAGTATCTGTCACACTTTCTCTGTGGACACCTGAACCGCGCCGTAAGGGAAGGGAGAAAGGTGGGAGTGAAAGCGGAAAGAGAAAGGGGAGCCGTAGTGGAGGGCTACAGAGTCACTTCGACCACCTGGGGACCTTTAATGTGCGCTGACATCGCACAAATTGGTGTGCCAAACAACAGAAAGTATAAAAACGTAACAGAGCCCAGACGAAGACAAGTCCACGTGTCGGAACGTTGGATCGACCTGCGAACTGAGGCTTCCCCCCTGTTTGGTGCCCTTTCATAACGCGGAAGCCATCTTGATCTTCTCGTTCTACCTTGACTCCAGTGTAAATGAATTTGAAATACATACAACAAAGTGGATTACAAACATTGCTATGTTTGGGCTAATTTATGGGAAAAAAATGTTTTCCCAATCTTCTGCAAATTTCGTTCACTCTAATACCTCTACAAGGATGGAATTCCATCCGTTTATGGTACGGGGGAAAAGGTATTCATGTGAGATTTTGTTTTACAAAATATTGGGGTGACGGACAGACTATGTCTGCGCCATGTTTTCCGTGCACTTAGAAGCTTTACGTAACGAGAGAGACCAATTTTTCCATTTAAAATGATACGTAGAAACTGAAGACAACTTACTTTGCGCCTGTGCTCTAGTGTTGTGATTTTATCGTATGCGCATTGGTAAAGAAGTAAAATCCTCCCCTTTATATTTTCAAAGATAAATCGGATGGCCTTCATTTGGACAGGCTCTAATTCATTATATCCTTTTTAGTATGAGGATCCCATAGAGCTGCTACAGATTTCAATTTTGATCGGACAAATGCGTTATAGGCAACGGGTGGACGTAACTCTGGCGCCGACGGGAGCGCCGCTCGCGGCGAGGAGAGCACTTGTTACAGGATACACTCGACGGCCGCGCGTTGGAAACAGCCGCATTCCGTTCACTGCGAGGATGCTGCTGTATTCTCAGTTAGCGAAAAGAGTCGATTTTAAACATAAATTCTTGCATTGTCGATTCCGCAGACATGAACATATATTTCTCCATGAACCCTGTTTTACAGCTTACACTAGTCATCTGAATGCTGCTTTTTTCGCGGCAAACGTCACCTCGGGTTTCTGGGATACAGCGCTTGCCGGTTACCGGGGTATGAATCCTATAAATGCACCTTATGCAACATTCATCTAAAGTTTAAAGTCAGTCGGGAAAAGGGAGCATGCATTTGGTTTTCGTTGCGAAGACAAATGAGGAGGCCCATTCTACGTAAAAAAAAAAAAAAATCGTTCAGAATTTCTGCCCCTCTCTAAATCTACCATCACAAATACGTTTTGCACCTGCCGCATTCGACAGCAGATATATGTCGATTTCAGAAAACAACGGCACGCGAGAAACACTGTGTGCTGCAGAAACAGATTTTGCCTGAAGCATATGCTACTGAGTCCGTCGTACGTCATCTAAAGTAACAGCTGGCAAAATTTTGGGCATGCCTGAAAATTGCGAAAAAAAATTGTTTACAAAGGTTTTCCAAATATGGGTGCTTATTTCGTGTTTAGGTCGTCCCAAAAGATTACCATCCAACGAGAAAATAACGTCAGATGGTGGAATTGTGTGAAGGCAACTTATTGCAGCCTTAATTCAGTTGTAATCAGCTGAGTGCCGACTTAGAATATTTAATTTCCCCTGAGCCAGATATAGCAACTGCATGTTTCCTCAATTTGCAGACTATTGTCTTTAAATTGCCAACAGTTCTGCCGATTAACATTTTCTGTACTTGCATAACACACACTAGATCTGGTTGGTTCGTGATCGAGATTTTGTATCTTGAATGAGTAGCGCAGCAGCTGCACCATGTTCACACATTTTTAGTACACTAGGCTATACATAACACGGTCAATTCCAACCACGAATCTTGCGTGAAGCATCTGCCGACCACAGGGTAAAAAAATGCGGTCGGAAATAAGCGGATTCGAGCCCACGGATTCCTCGTCTGCGATGAAGGCCTCCCAGGCCCTGCTCCGATTTATGAAAAGCACAGGCCTGAACAAAAGGCTATGATTTGCTTTTATGTTACGTGATATGACTGTGACGTGATGTGACGTGATGCGACCGTACGGACTTCACCCATTTCTCTCTTACCCACAACTTTTATATCCACTCACCCCTTTCCCCCAGTGCAAGGTAGCAAACCTGATTCTTTTACCGGTTAAACTCCCTGCCTTTTCTCCTCATCTTCCTCCTCCTCCTAGGTACCAATTAATCCCGAACTATCGCCGAAGCCGATTGCCTGCGCAGAGTGCAACCTGCTGTCCTGTTAAACGTAGTATTTTTTTTTTCTTCACGTTGTCTTCTACATGTCAACTTCCATCTGTGCCGAAAAGCTTTCGGCTGTGCTACTCGATCAGTTTAACGAAGTTGAAATCATACCATTTTGTTGTTCTTGCTGTCCTGCACTCAGCCTCAGGACGTCGGGAATATTGTGGTGTCGTGACAAAGTCCTAGAATTCTCGTGCTATAAATATGTCAAAGCCAAAAACCACGGCATAATGGCTTTTGCGGCCAGGTACGCGACGGAGCAAGATTCCGTTTTCTCAATGGGACCACCGCAGAGCTTGTGATTGAGCAGAGACACAGGTTAGGTTGAATTTAGAGACAAGTTTTAGCCGAAATCACAGTTCAATATGCTGACACGATACCATGCATATAGAAAATTCAGGAATACCGCACCATTGAAATATCGAAATTATGCCGTATTACCGTACGAAAACTTAACTTATGCGTGCTATACGGCACTGGCCTTAATAGCCATGAGAAAATACTCTAAAAAGCAGCCAGAACTGTAAGCTCATTTAATAGAGGTGTATTTAAGAGGGAATACGGCTGCGCGTTGATCATCGGAGGCATGCAATTCGCTTTGTTTCCAGAGGAGCCGGACATCCTCTCTTTCACTTTATTTCCTCTGTAAAATAACTTAGTTGATAATTAAAACAACTACGGCATAGATCGAAACTGGAATAGCCGTAATCGCACTTTTTTATGAATTGAAACGACCCTCGCGGTACGCATGGTACTTCTCCAAACTTTAATGACATAAGGTGTTTATTGGAACACCAGGACGGTAGGCAGTGTCCGAGCACCAAGCGACTGGGTATCGCTCGAACCAGCTCTGTCAAAAAAGCTTCGGCTCCACTTCGTCGACCTCTTCGAGTTTTCGCATAAGATGCTGTCGGTCGGAATTATTACAATGATAATAAAAAAAATCAGTCAAGAATGAACATAACTGTTCCGCATACCTTCGTAAAAAAACATTTGGTAGTTTATCTGTACCTGCAGATTGTCTAACATCCACTTTAAGAAGCATATCCAAGACACCTTGTCTAAGAAGTGTAATGTCGTGCATGAAACGTCTATCAGTATTACAATGATCAAACTCATCCATTTTCGAAAAGCACTCCAAAAATAATCATTGAAGTTTTCAGCAAAACTTTTAGCGTCCTTAATAATTTCATCATCAACCTTTCTTTTGTGAATTACCTGTTTGGATTGAACTAAAAAGCGCCAAAACTTTTGTGGAGCATGTGTAATAAAATCAGCAAAGCTATGACTGAAAAACGTTTCTAGAGCTGCTTTCACTTTTGCTAGCAATTCAGTTTTCAACTTTTCACGGTTTCTCTTTTTCATTTATTTCAGCTGTAAGAATGGGGGTTTATTCAGCAGATCAACAGGACTTGATCAGCAGGACTGAGCAGATCAGCGGCGAACACAGCGGCAGCGAACACAGTCAGATCCAGCACGCGCAGCGATCACGATGCCACTGACTGGCATGTTCCTTGTGCATTTCTTCCTCTTCACAATTACCCGCGGGACGAAGAGGAGACCTCCTGGCGACTTACGGCGTGAGCAAGACGGCAGGGTCGTAATAGGGTTTGAGGCGCTGTACGCGAACAATCGCCGCGCCGGCGTAGATCATGGGACGGCGTAACAGGTTCCACCACATAATTAACCGGAGAGGTGCGCTCCAGAACACGGTATGGTCCATGGTATTTAGCTAGAAATTTTGGAGACAGTCCAGGGGCATTGGAAGGTATCCATAGCCACACAAGAGCGCCAGACGAGAAGTGCGGTGTCGAGCGTTGGCTGTCATGGTTGGATTTATGGCGGTACTGGGTGTTAGCCGTGAATGCGCGGGCGATTTGTCGACAGTCTTCCGCATGCTGGGCTGCTTGAGACGCAGGTGTATACTCTGATATGTCTGGCTGATACGGGAGTATGCTGTCGATTGTATCAGAGGGGTGACGGCCGTAGAGGAGAAAAAAAGGAGAGAAGCCAGTAGTAGACTGCGTTGCGGTATTGTATGCGTACGTGACATACGGAAGGACGAGGTCCCAGTTTGAGTGGTTGGAGGAAACGTACATAAAGAGCATGTCGCCAAGGGTACGATTGAAACGCTCAGTGAGGCCATTAGTCTGGGGATGATAGGCGGAGGTGGTTCTATGAATAATGTTGCACTTGGTGAGCAAGGCTTTCACAACGTCACTCAAGAAAACGCGTCCTCTGTCGCTGAGCAGCTCTCGAGGTGCGCCATGGCGAGGAACAAATCGCTGCAAAATGAAGAAAGCTACTTCTGACGCTGTGGCAGATGAATGTGCGGCGGTTTCAGCATATTTCGTCAGATGATCAACGGCTACGATAGCCCAGCGGTTGCCGGCCGCAGTGTTGGGAAGCGGCCCGTACAAATCAATGCCGACGCGGTCGAAAGGACGTGGTGGGCTGGGTAACGGCAGCAACTCTCCAGCAGAACGTTGAAGAGATGGCTTGCGACGTTGACAGGTGAGGCATGAGCGAACGTACTTGAGTACAAAGGTGTACATACCCCGCCAGTAGTAACGCAGCCGGAGACGAGTGTATGTCTTGAAGACGCCCGCGTGACCGGATTGTGGGTCAGCGTGGAAATAGTCACAAATTAGCGAACGTAGCTGCCGGGGAATAACTAGCAACCACTTGCGGCCATCTGCGCAGTAGTTGCGGCTGTAGAGGAGGTTATCACGAATGGCGAAGTGTGAAGCATGGCGGCGGAGAGCACGCGATGGAGAAGCAGCTGTAGGATTGGAGATAAAATCGAGAATAGAGTTTATCCAAGGATCTTGCCGCTGCGCTGACGGCATGTCATTGATGTGAAGCGATGGCGGGGAATCGTCGGAAGGGGAAAGGCTCGCGACCTCAGCTGTAAGGGGGCAGCGGGAAAGTGCATCGGCATCGTGATGTTTGCGGCCAGAGCGGTAAACAACGCGGACATCATATTCCTGAAGGCGAAGAGCCCATCTTGCCAGTCTGCCGGACGGGTCTTTCCGTGAGGAAAGCCAGCAAAGCGCATGGTGGTCCGTCACTACTTCAAAGGGGCGACCATAGAGGTAAGGGCGGAATTTAGTAAGAGCCCAAATAATCGCTAAGCACTCTTTTTCAGTGACAGAGCAATTGGATTCAGCCTTCGTGAGTGTACGTCTAGCATAGGCGACCACGTATTCTGTATGACCTGCTCTTTGCTGAGCGAGCACAGCGCCGAGACCAATACCACTAGCGTCTGTGTGGACCTCAGTAGGCGCTGTGGGGTCGAAGTGACGTAGGACAGGCGGTGCCGTGAGGATGTGTCGTAAAGCATTGAAGGCATCGTCACACGCTGGTGACCACGACGAAAGGTCGGAACTGCCGGACAGAAGTTCTGTCAAGGGAGCAGCAATGGAAGCAAAATGCCTAATAAAGCGGCGAAAGTAAGAGCACAGCCCGAGGAAGCTACATAGATCTTTGATGGAAGTCGGTTTGGGAAAGGCTGTTATGGCACGAAGTTTGGCAGGGTCTGGAGATACACCTTCTTTGGAAACAACGTGGCCCAGAATGGTGAGCTGGCGGGCGGCAAAACGACATTTTTTTCAAATTCAGCTGCAGTCCGGCATCAGATAGGCAGGTAAAAACGTGCTTCAGACGGTAGAGGTATGTGTCAAAGTCACGAGAAAAGACGACAATGTCATCGAGGTAGCAGAGGCATGTCTTCCACTTTAGGCCACGCAAAATGGTGTCCATCATCCGCTCAAATGTTGCCGGAGCATTACAGAGGCCAAACGGCATAACTGTGAATTCGTACAAGCCGTCGGGAGTTACAAAGGCAGTTTTAGGGCGATCAGCCGCTTCCAATGGGACTTGCCAGTACCTGGAACGTAAATCTAGGGAAGAAAAGAGTTCGGCGCCTTGCAAACAATCGAGAGCGTCGTCGATGCGTGGGAGAGGAAAGACGTCCTTTCGAGTAATCTTATTAAGGCGGCGATAATCGACACAGAAGCGGATAGAACCATCTTTCTTTTTTACAAGGACAACAGGTGAGGCCCAAGGGCTGCTTGAGGGCTGAATCACGCCATTCTGGATCATTAGGTCGACTTGCTCTTCAATAGCCTGGCGTTCGGTTGCAGACACACGATAGGGGCGCTGTCGTAGTGGTGCGTGGGTGCCGGTGTCGATGCGATGAGTGACTGTAGAAGTTTGACCCAAAGAACTTTGATGAGAGTCGGAGGAGCGAAAGTTATGTAGTAAGTTCAAAAGCTGAGTGCGCTGCTCTGGAGGAAGATAGCCATCGATGGAACGGAGGAACAAGTCTGTAGAGGAGGGAGCGGGCGCAGGTGAAGGGGGGCTGAGCGCAGTCACGGCACAGTGCGGCGCGTCGTCAGGTTCCTCAGAGATCAGAAGAGATGCGATTGGCTGGATACTTCCGAGGCATTCGCCATGGCGCAAAGCAGTAGGGGAGTTAAATGGGTTAGAGATCCATAACATGGAAAGGCCAGCGGAAATAGCGAGCACTGCGTAGGGCAATGGAAGGCAATTGCGGCGCAGGAAAGTATGGGCTGGTGTGAAGAGAACGGTGTCATCGCTAATAGATGCACAAGCGACACGAACAAGCACTGAAGAGCAGGGAGGAAGGTCGATATCTTCGGCGACGAGGGCTTTAGCACAGGAATTTGATTGATCAGCGTCTGGTAAGGCATCGGGCACAGTCGAGAACCCCACTTCAGCTCGAGCACAATCGATAATAGCAGCATGACGCGACAGGAAATCCCAGCCTAAAATTACAGCGTGCGAGCAACTTAGCAGCACGACGAACTCAATCGTGTAAAGGGAATTCTGGATAACTACTCGAGCGGTGCACGCTGCTAAAGGCTTGATATGCTGAGCGCTGGCCGCTCGCAACGAAAGTCCCGCAATTGGCGTCTTCACTTTCTTTAATGTGCGACATAGTTTTGCATCCATTACCGAAATCGCAGCACCAGTGTCAATTAGAGCCATGGCAGCAACACCCTCGACGAAAACTTCAATTAGATTTGTAAAAGCAGATGAGGACTTGGGAAGTTCGACTGGGTCGCAGTTCTCGCCTCAGGAACTGCGGCCTCTGATTTTCCTCATGTGAAGCGTTCTGTCGACGTCGCATCGGAGAGATAGAGCGGCGTCGCGGCGACGGTGAACGGCGGTCGGACATGGCTGAGCGGTCTGAGGAGAACTGAGGGCGGGCTGGAGGCTCCGTAGGCGCGGAATACTGAGGCGTCAGAGACCAGTATGCAGAACCATGAGTAGGTGGTGCCGACACCGGGAGACGGTTGCGGCAATAACGAGAAATGTGTCCAGCAAGCCCGCAAGTGTAACAAATTGGCCGGTTATCCGTCGTGCGCCAGGGATTACGTGGTCTTGGAGCCGGTCGCATAAACTGCGCAAGTTCTCGCGCAGGCGAAGGAGGCGGCTGAACGTAGGCAGGTGGCGGTGGAGCATATGTAGGGGGCGGTCGGGCCGCAACAGCCGCATATGTTAACGGCGCTGTAACAGGCATGGGTTGAGGGGCTGGAGGAAGAGATTCAGCTACCTGTTCTTCAGTAATGTGGCGAAAACTGGGAGCTAGGTGTGAGGAAGGTTCTTGATGGCAGGATATAAGGGAGAGCTGTCGAGCAACTTCTTCCCGAATGAAGCTCTTAATTTGTGGCAGGAGCGCAGAATGTTCGCCTGCATCTGTCAGGCCAGCAAGGGACTCAGAGTGCATGGTGTTCGCGCAAGTTATGGCCCTTTGTTTCCGCAGTTCATCATAACTTTGACACAGTGTGACCACTTCCGCGACGGTGCGGATATCTCGAGCCGACAGCATCTGAAAGGCATCGTCATCGATGCCTTGCAAAATGTGCTTGATCTTCTCGGCCTCTGACATGTGTGGGTTAACGCGCTTGCACAAGTCGACGACGTCCTCGATATAGCTCGTGAAATTTTCGCTGAGACCGCGTACGCAAGCGCTGTTCAGCGCGGAGTTTCCTCACAGCTGGTCGGCCGAAAACTTCAGAGAAGCTGGCTTTAAACGCGGACCATGATGGAATGTCCGCTTCATGGTTTCGAAACCATAGGTTTGCTACGCCGGTGAGATAGAAAATCAGGTTGCTTAACTTTGTTTCCGCGTCCCATTTGTTGTAAACGCTCACTCGTTCATAGGATGTGAGCCAGTCCTCTACATCTTGGTCGTTAGTGCCGCTGAAGATGGCGGGGTCTCGCTGGCGGAGGGAGCCGGGACAGATGATGGCCGAGCCAACCTGTACGGCTTGGTGGTTGACGTCCTCAGGCATCGCAGGAGGTGGTAATGTACGGCTGCGGAGTTCCAGGGCGAGAGGATAGATCTTGACCGGCAGCTCCACCAAATGTAAGAATGGGGGGTTTATTCAGCAGATCAACAGGACTTGATCAGCAGGACTGAGCAGATCAGCGGCGAACACAGCAGCAGCGAGTACGGTCAGATCCAGCACGCGCAGCGATCACGATGCCACTGACTGGCATGTTCCTCGTGCATTTCTTCCTCTTTACACAGTTTTCGCTTAGTCTGGGTAATATCTCTGTTTATCCAAGGGTGTCATTGAGGTTTGCTGATAAGCCTCAACGGAATAAAACTCTCAATACAATATGTAACTATGTCTTTAAACTTTTGCCATGAAAGCTGGGCATTATCAGGGACAGTATGTAAAGGTAGGTCTAGGTAATCCATAATTCATTCATCATCTGCTTTATCATAGCCCCTAACCTCAATTCTTTCTCCTTGTTTTCTGACATTGACATTCACACCTAATGAAAAATAAATTACCTTTTGGTCCGATATGCCTGTTTATATTTCAACGAGCCCTTGACTGAAACCTTCAGTGATGAATAGGAGGTTTAGAATATTGTCTCCTCTAGTGGGTACGCTGGGGACCTGGGGCCATGTTCTGGACAATTCGCCATTTTGTTGAAATTGTGACGTACGCGTGACGTGTTCAGTAGGGCGGTGCCAGGGTACGTAAGCACACAATGGGGTTACGCATTCTGAAGAAAAAGAGAAATAAAGTGACAGAAAAAAACACGCAGTCGTCTGCTACTACATATTTGCGCCAAGTATGAAAAACGACAGTGCTCTTGCAGGAACCGATACTCTGCGGTGCACTCCGTGATTCAGAAGCTTTGGGTTGCAGTGAGGCGAGTGAAGTATGTTGTGGCGTTGCGGTATTAGCGTGTCATGACATACTTACGGTCAAACACTCAGCATCTGCTACGCACGGAAAGGCTGCGCGAGTTTCAGCTGAAGAGCAAGAACGGCAATGGAATATTCGCAGTGAGTTGGTGCAAAATGAGAGCGGAAAGTAGCATTGCTGTTCATAAGCGCCGATGACCTCTCACGTTCACTTATCAGCGGCTTTTACATGCAGGTACTAAAATGTCTAAGGACATGGTCGTAAACATAAGGAATCGACAGATTTCCTAAGTACCTCCAGCACTGACGAAAAGGCGCCGGAGCAGCTGGTAATGTCCATATCTGAGGAAAACGCTCCCAGTCTCAAACTATCAATTACTGTTGGGTACTGGCTGTGCTACCCACCTTTTTCGAAAAGCCTCGTTATGCCCAGCTACCGTCAGGTCCCCAAGTCTGCTTAAGTTTCTAACTTTTTTTCTCGGCTTGAGTTGTGTAGAGCGCGGAAAGCAGCCCAGAGAGAGAGAGATGGAGGGAGAGAGAGAGTGTGTGTTCCACACACGCACACACGCGAGGTGGAAGGCATACGCTGGGCTTTACACCTTGTTGGTTAAATTTTCATGCGCTGGAGTGCGAAAAGCTCTTGCGAAACACGAAAGATGTCCGAGAAAGAGAACAAAACAGAAGAACAGAATAGAAGAAAGATTAATTAGGCGATTCTCAGGCTACAGTACACGCGCAGAGGCCGATAAACGGACAATAAGGAAAGAAAGCGAAAGATGACTGAGGAAATCATTGCATGAAGCTGGGGCGGCTCCGCGCGCGCGTATTCCTTACTATCGAAACGGTAAAATGCAAATCAATAAAGGGAGATTATTTTCAGGTTATATTAAAAAAGCAATCAAAACAAAATGTCACTCAACTACACCATATATGATTAGAACGTACTGTTATAACGTGATCCGGAGTACTTATTTTTTTTTTTCAAAAAATAAGCAAATGGTGAGCCCGCATGCATATTAAAAGAAATCTTTATATATGAAACACATCACATGTGGCAAGCAACATGTGCTATGTGCATGGAGCATACATTCCTTTATTAAAATAGAAGCTGTGAGCATTTTTGCTTGCTTTGCCCATCGTGGAAAGGCTGTTCAATTCATTAATATTGCAGTGAGTGCTTAGTGCAAGGCAAAAAAGGCAGTGTTTAGGGCCGACGTTTAAGAACGTCTTTGGTGATCCCTCGCTGCTTGTCGCGCGAAGTTCCTGCACAGCCATTGAACCATATGACCCCTCAGGTTGTACTCACGAACCGATCAGGCAGATAGTTAGAAAGCATCGCAGTGCTCTCTGAAATTCATTATGATTTGGTAGGAGCTGTTTAATACGGAGACAAAGAGAAGAAAACACGGACTGGCGCCTTTATTTCTCTTCTTTCCTTAGTCTCTGTGCTAAAGAGCGCCCACTAAACCATTATGAACAATCTACAACTCGTCCAGCTACCCCTTCTGTAGCTCTCTGAAATGCCTCGTCTCGCGCAGATCAACCGCTTGAGTTAGCGGTCCGCAATGCGGCGCTTGGCATCGACGGCGCGGATCGATGGTTTCTCTAGGAGAGCAAAGCATTTGCAACGGAAGGGTAGCTACGACCCTCGTGTGGCTGTAAATTTGCGTCTTCATTATTAACCCGCTAAAAGATGACGCAGCTAGAAAGTTCCCTTATGTCGTCGTTTCAGTGCTTTCTGCAGTACAACAAGATGTGTCAGCTTACTTCACCACCCGCCAAACCCTCTACCAAACTGCGGTGAGCTAACAGCCGCCTTCACTGCACGTCGAATTCGCCATGTTTTTTTCGCGACCGCCTCAAGTAGTTCAAAATGCGGCGCCCAACTTTGGTCATTTACAGCAATGGCAGACCATCCTTTACGTAATGAAACGTCATTTTGACGTCATCATTACATGTTTATGCATGACGTATTTCCCGCCACACAACGTCAGCCAATCAGATTTCAGGAGTCGGCTCTTGACAGTGGGCGGTTCATTTCAGCCCATTCGCAATAGAAGCGTAAGTGCTTCACTTTCTGTCATATATACCTCTGTTTTCCCTCCACAGTTATTTATATATACCCTCCATGCATCAGGAATACCGCTGCTAAAAATTCGTTTTCACGCTCACGTCATTTTTACGTCACCGCAAAAAGCCATTTCGACACACCGAAATTTCGCGCCACAAATTTGAAACATGTGACTGTTCTGAGAACCAATCAGAGAAACAAAATGGCCTCCGGACGGCAGCCATGTGTGTCGAGATCAGAGCCCTTGTTGCAAATGAAAAGCGAGCATATCATATCGTCAGGTAGTGATGACATATATTATGGTGAGGCCACCCAAAAAAAAAAAAATAATGTGCCTCTGCCCGTGCCGGTAGTGATGACAAGCCCGGTAGACACAAATGAAGACACTGGCGTCGCACTTGAATGAGTAGCTAAAGGCCGACCCACATGGAGCGATTTTCCCGCGGCAAACCTTGCGAACTGCCACCCGGCGGCCGTTCGCCAGCCAGATATTAGAGAGATTTAGCTTACCGGAGACGTATGACGTTTGTCGGAGACGTACAGACGTAGACGTATCGGACGCCTACTGCGCATGCGTGAAAACTGCCGATACGTACAGGCGGTGGAGACGTACTCCGGAGACGTATGCCGCGTGATGTCAAGCTTGCCGTAATCTCGCGAGATCTCACGAGATTTCAGCAGCCATGGAGCCAAGCCGTCAAGCTAAGCCAAGCGCCGATGGGATGGGTCTACGAGTGCTTGTAGAGTGCTGCTGTGCACAACGGGCCACATAGTTCTCCCGTTTTCCCATAGTTTTCCCAAGCATCCCGAAGGAAAAAAAAAGTAATGGCGTCCTCAAATGCTGCAATATGCCCGTGCCAAGAAAACATCATGCGCAAGCGTTTCAGTGCGGCGGACGACCAGCAAGTAGCTCGAGATCGCCACCATCCTGTACATACACTCTACAGCGCAGGGAGAAGGCGCCGTCGAAAGAAGTTGCAACGATTTCTAGGGATCCGCCAAAGGCGAACGAGCGCTCGCTCCGCTGCGCAATGAAGGCGGTCGCAAAGGCATTTGCAAGCCATCCAGCGTCAGAAAAAAAATGTTTCTGGTAAGTCACTACCCACTACCTTCTCTATTCAGACGAGCGGACTGGACAGCGCGCGACTGTCCGAGCGGAACAATTAGTTATCATATGTGACGAAAACGGCATTTCGAGTAGCTCAGAATGGCAGTGACTCGGCGCCTGCCGATCGCGTGCGCTCCGAGTAGAAGTGGTGGTGGAGGATGCTTTCCCACGATACATACGGCCCACCCGTCTGAACACCGCCTAGTCGATTGCTGGGGAATAGCAGCGCAAAGCAAAAAGCCACTTACTTTGTGCGAATTAGATACATGATATTTCAGCATTTTTGCTAAGCATGGCTCGAGTTGCATAATATAATACACGTCGTGTAGCTGCTTTTGTTTACATGTGCATGTAAATGTGCACAGCCACCAGGAGCCACAATAAATGAAAATTGTTTGCAAGATGATTTGCTTTATCTTCTCAGACAATTGTCTGGCACCATTAGCTAACAGCACATGCTGAATGCAGTGCCAAAGCCAAATATTGCAAGAGGACTTTTAATTTTTTTTTTTTTTTTGCTCCATTATGAACTTGTGTCCCTGTGTCAGCACGTGAAATGAAGTGCGCCAATATTTTATGCTGTTGGACAAAACATTCAGGCACTGGAAGTCCTATGTGCATTTACAAGTCGCAGAGGCTAAACTGGTTTGCTCATTGTGTTACAAAAACACCTGAAAATTAAAAAATGATCCTTGTTAAGGGCCATTGCATTGAATGAAGAAAACAGTGTCTGCGTCGTGGCACTTTTCTAGTGTCCTGGCGCAACTTTCAGCTGCACAATTAGATCCTATATTATGTTGGTAAGTTAATTACCAATCTGTGTCTCAATGGTTATTCCCTTTTAGATGAAAGTCAGCCAGCAAGTGCCTGAATAACATGGTGCCCAGAGAGACTCATGATGATTAAAGCAATCATGACAACTCCCTCGATAGTAAGCGACAACACTTCTTATATTACTTTCTTCAATGTTCTTGTTGAACATGTTACAGCTATTTACAAAGCACTGCGATGTTCAGTCTTGATTCTCTTACTGCATTGTACAAGGTGTAGCCAGAGTGCTGAAGTAAGCTCGTGCATGAATCATTAAAGTGTTATGCACCAACTATACACACTGTTGTCGTGTACGTGCCGGAAAACAGCCCAAGATCTCATGGCTGCAGAAATAATTATTTTTTTCATTTGTTTGCTTGCTTCCATGGCACAGCCACAAGTCTGCACAATGTGGAGCCGCTGCTGTCAACACCAAGCCTGCAATCAGTGCCGCTGAGGGGTGAGGACATATTTATGTTATTTTGAGCAGCACCAATTTGTAAAAAGTTTTATTTATCTCAATGCCTTAACAACTTACTGAAGTTTAAAACTCAAGACTGCTTAGTACAACTGCACTAGAACCTAGTTGTTAGCTTTTGCATTCATGCCAAAATTATGCACGGACCAGCAGCAGCAACAGTGCATTATACAAAATACAATGGTCTATGAAAGCAGTGATAAATGAAGTAAATGAGTAGGAAAACAAATTATTCACAAATTTTCATGTTCATGGTGCACACTCACGAGACCATCGCAATGCTTTGTGCGTTGTTATGCTTGTCTCAGACTGTTTTGAACCTACACTCCATTTGGTGGCATGACTGAGTCTTCGGTTTGAGAGAAGAATGACGTTTCGAAGATGAGAGAACAAAAACAATGAAATTTGATTGCACTTCTGCAGACTTATGTACATACTTCAAAGGTCTTAACAGCAAAAGGTGAAAAGCAAGTTCATAGCAATGATAGACTATTGAGCCTCTTGCCCAGGGCCAGTATTGTCTTTTTTTTACTCCACAAGAAACCTTTAAACAATCAATCCAGCCCTCTCACAGACCTTTGGCCAATAAAACACGGCACATCTATCCGGGTCAATCAGCCAGTCAATCAAACAGTATTGGTAAGCAATGTTCCTGCAGTCAGACCTTGGTAACAGGCGAGGAGACATAGAAAATTCCTTTTTCACTTCGATAGCGTAGCAATAATCGAACAAGGAGTCTGTCTGCCAGAAAAACACAGGGCATGTCTGATGTCACACACAGCGGATCAAAACAGCATCTGTAGAACTCAACTCCTAATCGATCAGTGTAATGGTTTTATGGCCATGTCCCTTCTCCCAAACAGGAACCGTATCTTCCTGTGCGGTGTGCAATCAGGCGCCGGTCTCCAGAATGTATTCATCATCAGGCAAAGCGTGGGAAGTTCCCACATGATTTTTCTTTTTGCGGCTTCACACTTTTGTGTGATGTTTGCCTGGACGCGTGATGCATTTCCAGCTCTTAGCTCATTGCAGCATGCTGCTGTGCATGTGCATAATCAACGCAAAAGCTCAGAAGTAATATTTTATGGAGACATTTCTACCTCAATTACCCATTTGGTGAATTTTACTTATCCTCAAGAAAAGGATGGCAAAATTATATTATGTTTACTCCACCCTCCATTGTGGTCTTAATGCATTGGTTCATGCGAAAAAAATGATTCAATTTGTTTTCAATGTGCATCAGAAGGAGCGTTCACTGACATAAAATAACATCAAATACCATGGAAAATTTTTTGCATATGCCAGCAACAGGCAAGTCCCAGTATATATTGCTGTTGAACGTGACACTTAGTAATCTCTGCGAGCCTACAATTGCAATGTTCCGGCTCTCATTGCTGACAGCACGATTAAAAAGAATCTTTTTTCCTGGGAAAATAATTAGCGTTGTCTTTGAACAATTTATATTAAGTTTGTTTGATTGTAACCAGACAATAATGTAAACATGAAAGCTTTGCTTTGCTTTGTCAACATGTCTGCATCTGTGCCCGTCATAATAGAACAGGCATCTGCATGTGGTGGTGGTAAAACTAATAAATATCCAACAAGTGCAAGATAGGCGTCAACTTATCCGCTAAGATGACGGCCTGGAGCCCTTGTACATGGGCGACGTCAGCTAGTCGGATTATACCTAGCAGAGTTTCAGGGCGTGAGCTCGACAGTAGTTTCCCGAAAAAAATTTTTTGTCTCTCGATTTATATTTTAGATTTCTGGACACGCCCATATCATATGTACCAGATCCGCCTTACATATGTACGGCAAATTTGATGGATATGTCGATGTGGGCAATGTCTTTGATGAACACTTTCAACAACAGTGGCCAAAACAGGCTTCCTTGTGGAAAACTGTTAGTGACTGTTAGATCGTTCAAATGGTGATTACTCAGGCATCCTATTTGTGTTTATTCTCCTCTCCTTCGGGGCAAGTGCCAAGGAATATACCCTACAACTTGTGTGCAATTCTGTTCACAACTGTATAATCACACCATGTAGATTGCTACAATGCGAATTCACTGCCTTTTCCTTTCTTTTTTTCATGAAATTCTAGTTTAAGACTCGTAATTATCAAAATACCCAATTGCTTGTCCATGAACCATTTGTACCTGCTATATACCATGCCTATTCCCCGCCGTGGGTATGTGCCATTACCACTAAAGACCGTCATCAATGGCTCTGATACATAGGTCAGGGGTGGAAGCAGGCTCAAGCATTTTGGAGCAGCTTTGGGAGCAGTAATAAAGCCATTTTAGAGCAGCTTTGGAGCAATGAGACATGAGTTTTGGAGCATTTGAATTATGTTTTGGAGCAGGTTCTTAAGGTCAAATGCCTCTGATAATTGTAGTAATTGTTTTTCTCTTCCTGACAGAAAAAGATGAGCTCTTCCTTTTTATGCAAGTTCAATGCCTCTCCAACGTCGCACTAATTTCTGACAAGACAACGGCCAACAACTTGGAACAGACTAGCAGCAAACAAAACGCTTGCTGGTGTGCTTTATAACTGAACACCTAGTGTGACCTTGTGACCTAACGCATTTGCCCATTCTGACTTGACAGATTCAAATGTCGAGTTTACCACTTCAATGCACTCAAGCAATGCCACTAATTTGGAGCTCAGATTAATGGGCATGACATTTCATCTCTTTATCTTGTGCTGATAAATTCCTATGCCTGTGCTGATAAATTCCTGAGCAGTGGTCAGTAGTGCTTTCAGGAAATGTAGATGGCACTGAAGGGTAGCCTTTTCATCCTTCGGCATTTTTGCTTCACTACCTCCTTCCAATAGTTCTATCATTCTTTGCTTGAGCAATACTGGGGCTCATTTTTTCTTGGCAATAGGCCTTGTATGGCTTTCCAACACTCTTGAGACGCTTCCTAGTGAGTGACATCTTTGCAGTACCAACCCATAACGATTCAAATATGATTTTTTCTGCCCGACAACCTTGTTACTGAAAAAGAGGCTCGATAAGTGACTGCTTGTTCTTAGACCACAACCATTAGAATAACGCATGTGGTTTTTCCCGTCGGACAAGTTTCCTTCCGAACGGCTCACGGTAGTTTGCACCTATCTGCTTCGCTTGCTGCTCTTGCTTCTCTGTCCACCGGCGATTCAAAAGGCTGAGAGGAGGTGCTACGTCACATGCACAGTGCATTTTTTTTTTCGCAATTATCTCCAATCGCCAGTGACTCATATTAAATTTACTTGCGAACAAATATTTATTATGCCACATGTTTCCTTCCCTTGCAAAAAATTTGTTTGTATTAAGCCCAGTGCTAGATGCGTTATATCTGCCACTGGTGCAGACATTGTTCCCGTGTTGCACTAAATTTGATGGTAGAACATTAAAACAGCCAGTTTGGAGCAGGTTTGGAGCAATATTGCATTTTTGATAAGGATAGAGCAGGAAAAGCAGTTTGGAGCAGAATGGAGCATATGGAGCGGCACTTCCACCCCAGATAGGTGTATTCACAAGAGGAGACTGCTGCACTTCTGTGCCATGATATAGGGGTATGCCATATGCCCAGACATTTCATTAATAATCATGTGCATAGTCATTCACTGCAATACCAGCTGGAGAGCAATATTAAACAACCTCCAGCTTTCTCATAACAGCTTTAATTTTACAGTAATTTCTGTGAACACTGCACCTTTTTATTCCAGGAACGTAGAAGAATAAAACATGGATGTTTTATGCAGCACATGGTGACGAACACTGCCCCGTGTGAAGATGGACATTTGAAGATCAGCTGGTGAAATCTTGGCAATCAGTTGACAAGATGCTGATTGTGCTGATGAAAGAATGAAAGTTATTTATGTTGGCACTATATCACATTGCAGATACCACCGGTTTATTTTCTCCAAAACTCTCTGGACCATGTTCACTTTGCCAAATAAACCACAAATACATTTTTGCAACACAAATGCTGTCGGTCTGTTTCTCTTCTTGCATTTTATGGTGCATACATAGCTGAGGCTACAGTTTCGCAAATACAGGTTCAAAATTATCCGCAAAAGGCATTACACTAATTTTAAATTGCATATTTTAAGAAATATTTGCTGTGTTAGAATTTTAAACATTTGCAATGACTCGAAAAAAAATATGTGCACAACCTCTTTCAAAAAAGTGAGCCTCAGCTACAACGTTGAAAACAGTGTTAGTGGCCTGTGGTCACCACTTCACCAAAAGAAATTCAAAATGTGGCGTCACATAGTGGTAATTGCTAAAAGCATATCATAGGTCAGTGTTTCTCAAATAAGGGTTCACGAAGTGATTTTCAGGGTCCACGAAACCCACAGCCGCAAAAAAAAAAGACAAGAAAGATATGCGTGATAGCTTTGGCCTGATTAGGCACAGTTTTGCAGGGTTAAAATCTAGGAGATTCGAAGGCGACTTCAGTTTATGAAAAAAAAAAAAGTGAGTGCGGAAACATAGGGAGAGGGCATCTACGGCATTCATTGATGCAAACGTTGGTAAAACTCGAGCTCTGGCTGCAATACTGGATGGGTCTACAATGCAAAGCGTCTCGGGCATGATGACATCATGACAGCTCAATGAGAGTACAATTAATTCAGTAGTGTACAGAAAACTGTGAGTAATAACTCTAGCAGTACATGCGATCAAAGAATATATGAGCTGTGAATTAGCGGCATTAAGTGAAAAACTGTAAAATGGCATCATCACTTTTCGCATCTGGTAGCACAGGTTCTCACTGAAGCCGTCAGACGGCCTGACGAAGACAGGCTGTGGTGGTTCGCCGCCTCGTTCGCCAAAGCAGATGACACTTCACACATACAGACACTTTTATAACTCAGATGCCACCTTTCCTTAATCTAGACAATGCACAAACGCACACACAACCATTCGGGTGAAACACTAGAGACGGCCCAAGCGGCCAACTCAAGTACAGCATTCAGACTGGTGGTCTAGTGCATATTTGCGGTCACAAGCATCTCGTGCTACTAGCAGTTCGAAGTCAGCGTTGGGAACAAGTGAAGCCGTTGGTCTGGAGCATAGCTGTCAGGTGTCCACCGGTAGACGGTCACGCAGTCGAAGGAGCATGGGAGACGACGCCGAACCAAACTCATCGCGTCCTTTCAGTTCGCCAAGTAGCGAGATGGCGCACCGAAGCTGTAATATCGCTGCATACAACACGCAGGCAAAAACCCCTGCATTTGAACACGAACACTATCATACGCCACCCTAAACGCCACCACGCACATACCATGTCATGTTCGCCAAACCTACCGCTGCACCAGTGCCACGACCACCACATAGGCCGGCTAAAAAGAGTCGCAGATAACAAGATCATATCAGCATAGCAGAACATAGCAGGATTGCACCATCATATGGCACAGTTAGTTTGGCGCACGTGGTAGAGGTATCGATCAGCGTATTGCCAAAGGAAAGGGCTCAACTTAAGTACAAGAGCAATCGATGAGGTTATATGACAACTCAATAAAAGTATGATAAATTCGGTGGTGTACAGAAAGCCCCAAATAATGTCTCTAGCAGTATATGAGGCCAAAGGCTTAAGCTGTCAGCAGCACTAACTGAAAAACCACATAACGGCATCATCACTTTGAATCTGGCAGCACAGGTTCGTAGGCACGTAGTCATCTTGAACTATCCCAATGTCGTCGTTGACGCCACCATAGCAGATGCACCATCACCATTCGTCAGCCCATCTTTATTACTTGTGTGAAGTAACCTCGTCTCCATAGCTTGCTCTCTATAGTTTCCTCTACAAGGAATGTGAACCTTCCTCAGACAGCCACAGTAGCTGTGGCCCGGTGACAGATTGTGTGCTGAACGGTGATGAAGAATGAAATATATCGCCTGATGACACATACATCTGATAATACATGCTCCCCTGCGCAGGTCGTCAATTTTCTGTAGTCGCTGGCCGGTGTGTGGTTTTGGGGCAGCAATGGAAGAATTGAGCATGCCTATTCTTTTGTACATAGATTCATCTGCAATGCCACGAGGATGCTATATAACCATCGAGTTCGCTGCCTACCTGTTCTCCTGTGTCCCTCACTCTTTCCCAGAAAGATGGGAAACTGGAAAGCTTGGCGTGATATAGTTTATAAGGTCACACAGAGCTGGACACGACTGAATTGAACTGATTCGTCTGTAGAGGCATGGCAATGTGGCTAGCCTCATCGCAATGGAAGCACAAGAGGCAGTGGATTGAAGCCCTCCATGCTTTGCTTTCCTGGGGCTTGGGCATCGCTTGTATGATGGGAGGGTGGCGTCCCATCAATTACTGATTCAATTCAAAGAGGGTCTGGAGTGCAGATATGCGACCCGGACTTTGTACTATAGAGGCATAAGTTACGGCTAAACCTTCCACTACAGTAAAAAATGGCCAGTAGGCAAATGCATGCTAGACTTCTTCATGGACGTCCATAAGCATGGCCACCTGAGGCTGTTGGAACAACAGTAGCAGCCAGCCAGCGCAAGTCTTCCCGAACTATCTCGCAAATAAGATCCCGCAAATTATCTCTACTTGTAGGTGTGCCATCGTAGTGGCTTGCAGAGTATTTTAAGTGGTTGGTTGAATGATAGAGCGCCGAGAGTTACAACATTTTGGAACAGCGAGAAAGTAGTCATCCAATGCTGGAATCAATCGAGATAAATATTGCTGCATCTCGGCATAACAGCGTCAACAAATAAACAGCATAAATCTTTGGGTAGCATTGTTGCATGCAAAGATGCTCATCTTGGAAATGAAGTAACTGTTCTAGACAACAGAAACAGAAGTGGACATGGACGTACACAGGCTCACAACTGTATTTTACGAACCGGAAGAGGACATATATACAGCAAGCAAAAGTATAGCGTTAAGCATACGGTTTTGTGCACTTTATATGTGTCATTTTTACTTAGTAAAATCCAGTTGGGAGTCTGCAAGCCTCCTGTACACTTGATTTTGATGTCCAAGTTTCCTAGTGCACTTACCCTATTCACAAGGTATGCA
Source organism: Amblyomma maculatum (assembly GCF_055883805.1). Classification (NCBI taxonomy): domain Eukaryota; kingdom Metazoa; phylum Arthropoda; class Arachnida; order Ixodida; family Ixodidae; genus Amblyomma; species Amblyomma maculatum. The sequence goes on along the minus strand of NC_139347.1, from coordinate 201,845,321 downwards.
CCACTGCAAGCTGCAATTATTGCTGTAAGGAATTCAGAGATGAATTCTGCGACTGTTGACAAATGCCTCCACTATGAAGGTCACTGCTTGCCATGCTTGTCCATATTTTACTGAGAAAGGCAGGCTAAAAAAATGTTTCAAATTTTTTGACTGCAGGACGTAGGCCGACACTTGTGCCTGAAAAGGCACAAGGCACCTGACCAATTGAGGCAGACACAAGACAAAGTAGATAGATGCATGACTGCTGTAGTTCGTTAGCGAAGTGGCAACTTTATACTTGCGCCCTACCTGTTACCATCTCAAAGTTTGGCTCTTGAAATAGTCAATAAAAGCAAAATCCCGTGCTACGCTGCCAAACCCCCCCTCTACGGCTTCTCTAACAGTGCTCATTGTCTTGTTGAAAACAACATGATGAGGCTGCAGTACGGCACCTCCAAACAGCTTGTAGAGTAGAGGCCACCGGGGGTAGGCTGCATCACTATAGATCACATATTTATGACCCATGGTGATCTTCTGCAGGTTCTCAAAGTGCTCCGTTTCCTTGAGGATCCCTAAAAGATAGCAAGAATTAAAAATATAACCAATGTGGGTCTACACAGGTGCCTCTGTTCTCTTTGTATAATGAGATGTAATTACAGTGGCAAGTTTTTAGATACAATTTTTTCCTACAAATTTATAAAATGCCACATGCTAACACAATCTTGCATCACATGAGTGCCGCGTTTCTTTACAGATGAAATGCTGTTTTTCATGAGGTGGGGTCATTGAGTACCCTTTCCCAAAAACCAACTCAAGAAATATAAAAGTACTTGTGGAATTTGCGCAGCAGCGATGTTAGGCTTTAATTTGAAAATGCACTCCCCTGAATAAGAAAAACATATTACAGCTAGTTACTGCAATGAAGACATGACTGAACAGGCTTACCTGCATCGTGACGCCTGCCTTTAAATGGCCCATCCAGCTGGCAGACTATGCCATTGGCACACATACTGCCTGATATTTCTGCACAGGCTCCACTTGTGCCCAGAAGTCCTCCTTCTGAGCCACAGACGGTCGACAAATTTACCTTGCTGTGCCATGATGAAGCCCCAGCAGTTGAGCACGGGGGCCTTCCTTTGCATGCACCGCCTGATGAAATTGAAGCGGCTGCAAGCAACGATCGCTTATAGAGTCCCTATAAAGTGGTCACGAGAAAGTAATCTTTCAGCGTGCACCTCCTTTACTGTGCCGTAGCATAATACTTATTGCATTGCTCTTGGAAGAGTTCACTAGAGTTCCCTCGTACAGGCCCATCAATTTTAAGGTGAAAATCTTTAATGCCTCATACTGTCGGCATTCGTTTGTTTGGTCACACTATAGCTGTCAATCAAATGATGTCATGATGATGCCATCAGAAAAAATTAAAATCCTGTTTTCACTGGGAGCCGAACCTCTATCCCTCGCATCCCCATCCGAGCGCTTTAGCCAACTGTGCAACGCTCGGGATCGTGAAACACAGAACAAAATTCTCCTTGTCTACTGTAAGGATGATAGTAGCGATGACAATGAAGTTGGAATTAGCAGTGATGACATTAGCAATGATAATGACGGTGCATTTAATTCATAATGATGATGAGAGCAAACGTGGTGCACCGTGTGCACCAGCAACGCTTAGACTTTCACATTTCTGCAGTGTAGTTTCCGCAGTGCTCCCGGAATTTTTCAACACTATCATCGACACTTGATTTTTGTTTTCAAAGCAAGCGAAATTCAAAAACCTACACTAGGTTATTTTCTTTTTTTTTTGTAATTTAAAAATTATATATACATCTCACTTTTGCAAATGGTTTGAGACAGTAAGGTTGTAAATAAAAACCAGGAATTGCACAGAAATCATGTGTAAAATGAAAAATGAGCCAGATTCTGCTAATGTGCAGATGAAAATGACCCAAATCTATTTCATTCTTGACAGCTTTCTTTCTCAGCGCTTTAGCATGATAGGGTGGACTACTGCGAGTGTAAATTCAATTATTGCTTCTCCATAGCTACTTCCTTATCGCTGACTGATACGCAGAGATCAGAGGAAAATCTGAAGCCAGAAAATAAAACACTGGGGACGTAGCCCTGCAGCAGACGAAGCAATTTGTGCATAAAGCTAGCAAAATACTTATAAAAGACTACATTTAGTTTAGCCTGTTGGCAGCGGCTTTCTGCTTTTAGCAACATAAGCAACTAGCTGAAACTGGCAAGAAACAACAATATTTGCCGCTGTCTTGTCGCTTTGCATCTTATGTGAATCTACCGTTCCCCGGCAATACAATGGTGCACTGAATTAAAATAGCTCTTCATTAGACACATTCCAACTAATTTTTACCAATAGAAAATAGCCTCACATCTTTGCTTGAAGCAGAAGCCCACTAAGCATTTATTTGCTCAGTTTAGAGCAAGTCAGTGCTGCTGACTGTGTGACAATGAATATTACAACTCTTCATCAGCTGTATTCACAGTAGGGTCATTTACAGGTATTATTTTCACAAAGAGACTAGAAACGACTCAGAAAAAAATTTCATTCAGTCAAAGTAGGGTCAAATATAGGTTTTCATATCGATAAGGGCCAAATCCAAAATTGCTTACATTGTTTGAATTATTACATGAAATATTATTAAATTTCTGCGTTGAGTATTTCTAATACAATAAGATAATTAAAAAATAATTTGTGCTGATAACAACCTTTTGTGTATTTCTCAGTTTGTGTTTCCGTGGACTTCCCTAATTTAAAAAACAAAATTGACTTGTAAGTGTGCTAGTGTTTATGTTGATGACCTTATGCTGTGCTAGTAGGCAAGATCGAAAAGCAGCATAGCACTGGTTGCATTAGGGACGTTAAACAGTTTCACTAAATTCGATGTCGACAAGAGAGCACCTTCCCAAAGCTCTACAACCGAGTTGGAGAGCAGGGGTATATATGCCTTTGCACAAGTGCGCCTAAGTTGATTGACGTAAAAAAAATCTGAATGATTACAGCAGACGGTCGGTGACTTGGCACGAGTCAACTGCAATTGTTAATGTATGTTATGTTTTACAGCAGCCAAAACTGCTCGGCTGCTAGAAACGACACAACGCCTTCACGCGCCAGAGAGCACTGGCCCCATGCCGTCATCCCTAGGAGCATGAGCGCTGGTGCCTTTCGACTTCAACATGGTAGGGTTTTGACGTAGTTATATCGAGGAGAAGGTTCTGTAGCGTTTATGCACACATGGAAGCTGATGGGGATGATGTGCAATGAATAGCGCGAGAGTGCTTAGTAGTGTGCACGCGGGATGATACGACATCCCGCACCGCTTCTCACAAGGAATTTATCGCTTTAAATCCGCTCCGGCCTTTTTTATTTTCTTAAATTTAAAAACGCTATAAGCGGTCGCACAAGTGTTAGACTGTTTTGATAAGCTCTGAACCTCGGGATTTGCACTAATTCACATTCAAAGATGTCTACTCAAACGCCACAGTCAGTCAGCTTTGCTTTACATGTTTCGGCGAGCATATTTATTTGATAGTGGGTGGAAGTATGCAATTGTACCAACTCGCCCAACTGTCCATCCTACTTCAAAATATTTATTTGACATAGAAAGCACTGATATCAATAATTTGGCTTGTAACCACAGCCACCACACCATGCACTACTTACCTCGGAGAATCGCTGAAGAGCTTGCAGATCAAGCCACTTGCCATATCGTAGAGTAGATGACCGAAGTAAAATTCGAGCTGTGTCAAAGTGCCTCGGAGCCGGAGACCCTGACACGCTGCGCACTCATGACCTCATTTGGAATTAGGAGGGCTAACTGCAGCTCTCCAAAATCCTCTTTCTGGAATCTAAAAATCCTGCTGAACACTGTGTTGTTGTTGGCGCTGATGTTGAATGGTACCACGCTCACGTAAGTTCCTTCGACGCTTTGGAATATCGCGCTCCCGTTTAAATCTATACATGTCTTCAATTTCATCCCATGATAGGGGGCTTAAAAGCTGCCTGTCGTGAAGGGTGAAGGACGCTGTCGGCATGATGTAACGTAACATGGGCAGATTGCACCGATAGCAAGAGCAAACTCTAGCGCACGACCGAACAGCAGCAAACACGAGCAGTTGTTTCCTTCCTCCATGCGAGCACTAAAACAAACGGATTTAATGCAACTAGGCTTGGATTGTTCAGGCTTGCTGCAGGTGGCAAAGTGGTTAAAAGTGAGCTCAAATTAATAATTATTCAAAACACAGCTAACACGCCAACATGATGACTTCGGGGATCTGCATGTGACATTTTTGTGACATTATTTGAAGTATTTATTAGAAATAGCTTCAATCTTTTTTTTTATTGGAAAGACATTATCATCATCTGCATGTACGTCTGCCGATACGTTTGACGTATGGGCGATAAGTCCAGCTAAACGTCTTTTGCCCGGTGTCAGCCGAATACATCTACATCAATTTGCACGCGAGCGCAGTAGGCGTCCGATACGTCTACGTCTCTACGTCTCCGGCAAACGTCATACGTCTCCTGTAAGCTAAATCTCTCTATTTTCGCCGGCGGCCGGGCAAACGGCCGCTCCTGGGCGCGACCAGCATGAGATGGCAGCACTTGCTGCCGCGGCTGCAGCTCCGAGTCGTGCGCACCGACGATACGCAAAACTTTAGAAAAGTGTGCTGAAGTTTGTTGTTCCCGTAAATAATAAGCGTATTGTCAATACTGAATCCGTCCTGAGGATCGCTCAGCCGCTCCGAGTGGCTGATATAGAAGAGACAGCTGCAATGCAAGCAAGGTCCTGCATCACAACCAGCTGCCGCCGTTGCGGCACAGCTGCTCCGGTCCGCTTGCACGCCGACTCCGCTAAAAAGTGGAGCCGAAGTTAATCATATTTAGCTTTTACTGATAGAGAAGGGGATTGAGAGTCAGGAAGTTTTATGAGTAGGCCATTTAATATAGCACGAAGGAATTTCATAGCGCCGTTTGATGTACTGTACCATCGATGCGAAGCAAAATAGGCCTATCGACGACTAGGGAGCAGCGCACGGCAGATCACCGTCGTCCGCCGCGCCAACGGGTGGCACTGCTTTGGTAAGGTCCCGCCATAAGGTGCTGTAAGCGTTTCGATTTTTCCTGCTCTGATGATACAACTGAAGCGGAAGCTTTTTCGATGTTCCGCCCAACACTGGCTCAAACCCTGCTTCAGAGAGACGCGCCTGCAGTACGCTGTTGCTACGGGGTCGCACATAGTTACACTCGGAGACAGTATACAAGCGCCGTCGGGCGCAATTTGAGACGCTGCCTATTTTATGTGTTTCTCTTGAAATGTTATTTAGTGTGAAAAGTGCGCTGTTGAATCGGACCCAGGTCGTGCGTTTTCTCACTCGGGCGCCGACGCTGCCGACGCCGCCAGTTTTTCGCTGCATGTGGTTCGGCAAGGCGGCGGTGCGTCGGCGTTCCGCCGTGCCGCATGAAGTTCGCAGAGAAAGTTCGCTCCATGTGTTTGGCCCTTAAGCGAATCGGCGGCGGCGGTAACAGCAAACGTGTTCGTCTGTCGTCGAACTAAGAATGCATTTTTGTTAGTCGTCAGCGCTCGATTTAAAGGAGTCGAAGAAAGAACTAGACAAACACGCGAACGGGACTAGCATACCCTGGAACATTCTAGAAGCACACGTGCGTGGCTAGAATTTTTCGGGATACGCCTCGAAGCATCTTTTGCGACAACGAAAATGATATCCTCATCTCGCGACAATTAGTAAGAGCAAATAGAGAATACAGCAATCGATCTGCGCGCTAGAATCACAGTGACAAGGCCAAATGCCGGCAGGTGTCGAAAAAGAACAAATAAAAAGGAATGGTTCGCGGCAATGTCAATGAGTATATCGCAAGAAGGACTGTGTCCATAACTCCAGTTATTACATTCTATTTCTAGGAGATCACAATCACCGGTAACTATTAAGCTTTCCCCTAAATATCAAAAGGTGATCATATAATTTCCGCATAAAGTTATCATCAACAATCGGTGTGCCATACACAGAACATATTGTGAATGTCACACCGAAAACAAAGATATTCGAAGAATAAGCTATAGTGGTCATCAATTTGATCCAATTCTCTTATATCGTTTTCATTTCTTTTTTTTTTTTGTCGCTATATCTGCGACGCCCCCACCTCGAGAGCATTTACGTTTTCCTAACAGTTCGTGGAAAGGCGAGATGATTTCATTATCCACCACCCCATCGTACTACCAAGTTTCAGATACAACGCATACATGGCGATCATGTAGTAATAAAATACCTTGCAATCTGTTCATTTTATTAACAATGCTTAGGCATTCAGTGAAAGCAATCGAAACTGACATGACCGTGATTGCTATTCAGTGTCTTCTTGTCCCATTTCTGCATGATCTTTTTCCAACTGTCCGCGTGTTGCGTACGTTTTCCCAAATGTACAACTCATTCTCAGCGCAAATCTTATCTGCCAGGCCTTTTTGCCACAACCTTTTTTATTTTTTTTTTTGCGCTGTTTGAGATCAGATTATGATTGAGCTGCGTGTCTGCGCAATAACCATTTTGCAAAAATATTTCTATTCCTTTCAGTTTGTGAACGCTTTTCATGAAGGCTTGTTTTTCAGTGTAATCCTGAAAACACGGAACGACTGGCCTTCCTGTGGGTGCTTTCTCATGTCTGTCGATTCGTGCCACTGAGGTACAATTTACTCCCAACTTATCTTTAAAGACGTCTCGGATAGTGTAATTTCAGTTTCATTGGGATCCTCAGGAATCCCCAAAAACAATTGAATTCGAACGGCGGCTGCGGTTTTCCACTTCACCGAGTTCGTGTTTTTTTTTTTTTAGTGAAATTTAAGTTTCGACCGTTTTTCGAACTAGTTTCGAACAAGAACATTTTTGGCGAGATGGCTTCCTTGTGAATTTAAACAGGGCGAACAGGAAGACGCAGGACAAGCTACAAGGAAGCCACAGAAGCGCTGACTCACAACTCAGCCTAAGCATTTACTCCAAGACCAGATAAAAACAAATATCAATAAAACGAAGCAATCACGTGAAACAACCCCTGGGTTCACCTGCTACACAAAAAGTCACTCAAAAAAGAAATCGTTTTGCTTGAAAGAGTATAGAGAAGTCTTGCTGACACACCTATTGTCCCTTGAAATAAAATATGCTCCAATTATTTTTCTCGTCAACTTTTCTTTGTGGCGATACAAAATCCTTAACCTGGTTAAACATGGGAGTGCGCTTATTCTCCTTCTTCCTTGTTTCACAGGAATGGCAATATCAGACCAAAAATATATTGTCCTTGCCACTTTCCAAGTTGTTCCAGTGTTCCAATAGTCGCTTGTCAATACAGCGTCCTGTTTGTCTTATAGGTTAGGATTTGTATCGCCACAAAGAAAAGTTCACGAGAGAAATAGTTGAAGCATATTTTATTTCAAAGGACAATAAGTGTGTCAGCAAGACTTCTCTTGCTCTTTCAAGCAAAGAGATTTCTTTTTTGAGTGATGTTTTGTGTAGTGTAGCAGGTGAACTCAGGGGTTGTTTCCCATGATTGCTTCGTTTTCTTCATATTTGTTTTCATCTGGGCCTTGGAGTAAAGGCTTAGGCTGAGTTGTGAGTCAGCGCTTGTACTGTGTCTTCCTGTTCGCGCTGTTCGCGCTGTTTAAATTAACAATGTATGTTTACCAACTCGCCCAACAATGTATCTTGGCTTCCTTGTGAGACGGCAGATGCCTTGGAGGAATATAGTCTATGCTACAGTGGAAGAGAGCATTGAACGACGTCACAACGACTGCCGTTTTGTTCTCTATAGAGCGTTGTGCCATGCCGCGGGGCTACAGTGGTTAGGGCGCTCGACTTTGTGCAAAGTGATGGGGAATCGAATCCTGGTCGCGTCAGCGGGTTTCTGATGGAGGCGAAAAGCCAAGCGCCCGTGGGCTTGCGTGATGTCTGTGCACGTTGAAGATCCCTAGGTAGTCGAAATTTCCGAAGCCCTCTCCTATGTTCTGTCTCATGACCTGAGTTGCTTTGGTACTTTAAATCCCTCAAATCAAATCAAACTATGGAGCCTTCTAAAAGGCAGCCAAGATGTATTTACCACCTGCTCCTGCTGAAGCTGCACGGTAGGCAACAGCATGGCGGCGGTGATGTCGTTTCAATACCCTCTATACCACACCACATTGGGCTCAACTGATATCGTACCGCCCTGTCATGGCCATGTCAGGTATCGAGGGATCTGAAGGGAGCAGCACATTTATAAGCAGGCTTTGAATTTTACTCGTTTTCATCCGCCATGCTCGTGGTTATCAATAATGCCGAAAGCACGGCGCAGCTATGTCGTTTAGCCGCACTTCATGTAATATACACAGTTTTCTTTTTCACCACACAGTATCGACCAGTGGCATATTTTGGTTTAAAATTTAATTAGAATGTATATCTAGGTATAAAAACCACGCATATCTATCAGCCACTCGGCAGTATGTTTCCCAACGAAGGTTGCTAGAGGCTAGCACGAGCTGCCACCGGTAGAAGCAGCAACGGCGGCAGCACAAGTACAGCGGTGTTTCCAGAGCTAATTCCGTCTAATTAAGACGAGACCGAGCTCTAGTCCTCGTGGAGACGACAAGTGTCATTGACCGTACGACGCAAAAGCGGCGACATCGTTAGGCGCCCGCCCACTCGACCTTTGACCTCGCATCGAGTAGCCGACGAGTAGAATTCATGCGCCATACCTGACTCGCAGCAGGGAGCTATGGATAAAGGTATAGAGAGAGGAAGGAGGCTAGACTGACCCGTTTTTAGCCTGCATGGTACACAGAATATCCTCCCGTGTCCGGTCCTTTCTCCCTGCAGCCACTTTCAGCAAAGCTTTCTTTTTCATCTGTCTCCTCTCGTTTCCTCCCTATCTCCTTCCTCTGTCTGCCTATCTCATTTATGGTTGCATTTCGTATGTGCGTGTGTGCGCCCACGTACGACAACGGAGAGAGTCGCCAGGGAATTGATAACCTCAGCCAATTCAGAAGGGCTCGCTAATAGCAGCGCTCACAAAATGCACACTGGTGTGAACCGATACTTGGCTTTGCAGAACCACTTTTTATAATCTCCGTCGCCAACCTTTTTCCCATAATTTCTGGTCTTAACAACAGCGCGCGAGCTCCAGTTAATTCTGGTTAAAGCCTGATGCTTTACAGTTTTCTTTAAGGACACCTTTCTGTGCCGGCTTTCAGTGGCGAGAAGCGTATATATTCGCATACACCATATTCGCACAAGGAGAGACAAATACTGTAATTTTCTTTTTTTAAAGGAAGGAATGTCTGCTTCGGAAAGAGAGAAATTAAAAATAGTCGACACAGTTTTTGTTGCTCATCTTTCACCTGCCGCTTCGAATGAGAAAGCTGCCGCAAGCGAATTTTAAGCAGGGAGACGAGCTCTACTACAGTAGAGGCGTACAAACGTACGCAATTAGCGAACCAGCGAGGTAGTTTCTCGGCGGTGTGCCCGTACAAGGTCGTGAATTCAGCTAGAGTGACTGATGTGCTGCCGAAAGGTGTCATTGGAGCGACTCACAGCCTTCCGACAGACATTGAAGAGCTTTTCTACTCCGTTCACTATGAAGGGCTTTTCTGTGTCGCCAGTGCTCTCATCAATCTATATGGTTTCGTACCCTTCTCAAACCACTGTGGCGTTTCCAAGCACGTTTATTTTTTCCTTTCGCGATATTCAGGTATACTTTAAAGGGAGATTTGGAAAGCTCCATATATACGCAAAATTATGGAGCTTTTAGATAAGACCTTTTAGATAAAGAGACGCGGTTTTTTTTTTTTTTTGGCCATTGAATTTGATTGTGCTTTCTGTGTTTTTTTTCTTTTTTACGGGCATCTCATCTGTATTTTAGTAGGGACCACCTTGTCTTGTTCCCCTTGCACCCGCAGATGCCTTATTTGTTGCTACAGATGTATTTCTAGCAAACCTCAGTTTCTGGTTACCGCTCTTCCAATCAACATCTCGTCTTTTGTCTTGACCAATGTTGAAGTATTTTTGTTCGCACAACACTGTGTAAGGCGCGCCTCACCCGAAAACTGCGCATGCAATGCTGGCAACCGACTTGTTTGATAAAACGGGCACTTTCTAATGGAGAATTCGGTTATAAAATATGGTGGTTGGAAAATTCGGGTTATAAAACGACTCTTCTACATTTTATTGTGCAATATGAGACCACTATAGCACCACACGTCAGCAGCCTAGCACAGTTTATGGTATGTTGTCCCCGCCACGGTGCGACCGCGGGCGGGATATCTGTTGCTGCTCCGGCACAACTGTTGCTTTCGTTCATGTACCGCTCTTTTTCGCTATTCCTGTTCCGACTAAAGCAAGAAAAAAAAGGTAAAATGCATCGGGTCTATCGAGTGGCTCCGGCTGGGCCAAAATGTACTACCTCGCGCGGACAGAGAAGTTGAGAGATGGGCCAGGAAAGCCAAAGAGAAGGGCCCGTCGCAACAGCCACATCCGCTGAAGTGTAAGGGTGACGACGGTTTAACAACAGGTACCGTTGCGACTAGGTTACTCCCATCGACGAAAGCCTGAAGTTCCCGACCCGCAAGGGCCACAAGCAACCCTCCAGCATCCCCTCCTCTGTTTTTCTTTTTTTTTAATATTGCCTCACTATATATATATATATATATATATATATATATATATATATATATATATATATATATATTGCCTCCAGTAGCACGCGCCGTATCCCTACTTCCCCTGGGCACATCTTCTGTTCCCACGTCGGTACTAGATCCAGAGTCTGCATCGTTAACGAATCACTCTTCAATTTTTGAAATTTATACTCCAAGTAAAAAAAAAAATTATATTCTATGCTGCTGCTCTTACTAGAAATTTTAACCTGTTGTAATACATGTCTAAGTTTCGACACCATGTATCAGTTCGTAAGCAGAGCCAACGTTTCGACAAGCCCCCTTGTCGAAACATTGGCTCGGCTTGCGAATAATATGAATTCTAGACGCACAGCAGGACGCAACAACTCACTGACGGAAAAGTTGAAAGCATCTTGCCTCAGCAACCTTTTTAAACGATACATAGGTTGGATTGTAAGTGCTTATAGATGTCTGTTTTCATTTAAGATGCCTTCTCTCTCTCTCTCTACAGATTTTATTGCACAAACCTGTAGGCGAAGCGTCCCTGCCGTCCTTGCAGTTGAACACTATAGCAAGGAAGACATTTGTACTGATAGCACATAACTAAAAGATGAGGGATTATTAAAACTAACTCCTCCGACATTTTATATTTTGTATTATTTGCCACATTTCTCACTCAACTATAGATTTTTTTACACGTCCATATGAGAAAATTAAAAAAATGACAAAACAGTAAGATTCCTTCGGCGCTTAATATTCTATTTTTATGATCCCAGATTGACATGACATCAGTCATTAAAAGCGTATTACAAAAACGACTGAGCGAACTTTCACGTTTTGTTGCTTGCCGTTGAGCGACATAATATCCAAGGTGCAAGGCTGTACGAGGACATAATGACCTTCCATAAACTTCGCTCGTGGACGGCATCAGAGCTCAGGCAAATCGAAAACAATCTATGAACATGTGTTCGTATTTCTCAGGCTGGGAAAGGCATGCTTTCGAAGAAAAACATAAAAGGGGAGGGGGGGGGGGGTGATGAAAGTACGACAGGAGAGAGAACGACGCCGCTGATCACTAACCGCTGCCCTGCACGACGCCAACTCTTTCACCGCAGTTCACGATATCGGTACACAGGGCGACACGACAGCAATGTTGAGAGAAGAAGTTAAAAAGAGAGAAAGTCGCACAACTAAAAATAGCAGCCAAACGATTCACGCGCATCTCTGAGCGTCTCGTTAGCGATCGGTGCCCGGGCCGTGTCGGATCGAAAAAGCTTTGTTCGCTAGCGAGCCGCTAATTGAACACGATGGTCTGTCGTCAGGTATGCTAATCGCTCGCTCATTTACAAACGGCTTTACGAAACGCAGCAAAGAGGATCGCCCCAGCCTCGCACCTGCAGAGAGAGGGAGAGAGAGAGGCGGAAAACGATGCCGATGCGCGGCTCACCGCATGCCCAAATGTAATGAAAATGAGGCGCCATCGGAAGATGCAATTTCAGAGAAGAAAGGTATGGACAAGTGAAGTTTGAGGGCTCGGCAAGCGTACAGGTTTTAAGTGAGAAAAAAAAAATAAACAAAACAACGCGAACGAAATTACCTCCTCCTACATTCAAGTACGACTGGAACTGACCCTTCTACTGATGGCATGAAAGAGGGACCATCTGCCATCCTTTGCGTTCAATCATCTCAATTCGCTTCAATTTGGGTCTGACTTGGAAGAAAAAGATTAATCTAAAAACTTTCTTTTTAAAAAAAAAAGCTCAGTTTTGAGGAGTTGTTTTGTGGTTGGGGCCCAAGTGTAAGGCCTGCATAGACTGCTACAGTCTAGACTATGTCAAACCATCAAGCGCTGATCTTCCAGGTCACTGCTTGACCGTGTTACCTCCCAGTGCTCCGAAGCGACGTTGTACATTATGAGCAATATAGGTATGCAGCCCCGTATCGTACGGTGAACTGATGGGTTTTCTCAAAACTAGGTCCACGTGCTTCTTTTTATGGTCGGGTGTACCTTACGAAGAATAAAGAGAGACCAGAATGTGGTCCAAATGCAGCGCCCACCAAGCTACTGACTAGCCAGTTTTTTGTGCGGAGGTAATGAATTCTTTCTCATCACCCTCCGATTTTCAAGTACGTCGTTGTAAGCAGTAACCGGCCGCGCGGTCTCGTCAGCGTTTCACCCTACAAACATGACAACATGACAAGCATGACACCCGCCCTTGGCTTTCGTTTCTGAACGTACCTTTTCATTAGTGTTATTTGTTTTTTTGCCCCAGTGAATACTGAAAATGGCAGCCGCTTCTCCTCTCCTGTTCCCTCTTCCAAGTCAACACAGGCAATGTTGGCGTTGTACATGCGCGCTATGTTTTTCCGATTGTGAGCTTTGCATAATCAACGGGAGCGGAGAAGTTCGGATGTCGATATTGTCGTCGTCTCTACAGGAATGCTTCATGTCCGACGCGTTCCCGTCGACAAATCTTCGCAAAATCGTGCCAGCCGTCTCGTCAGACACGTGTGACCGGTCCTTTCCAGAAAAAAAATAGCATGATTTAGTCTTCAGACCGCTAAATACCAACGGTAATAGTTTGCTCTTCAGAACAAGCCATCGCAAGAGCGTGGTCAAAATAACCGTGCTGATCACTGGCGTCAAACAATGGACACGCGAAATGGGAGGAAACAGAAAACAGCAAGCTTGCAAAGAGTTTAAATTTATTATAATGGGTGATCGCTGTTGCGTTAACTTAACATCGAAACAAAGATATGCCCTAAAAGCGGATAAAAATAAGAGAAACCGTACTTAGTCCTCCGGCAGGGGCTATGAAACGCCGCACCGGTGAATGCCGCCATTTTGAAACTGTTTCGGTAGGAATTTTAGCGATGTATTTTCACCAGTTTTCTATAAATAGAGCAAGCAGGTGTCCAATATATCCGACAGTGGGATATATCAGGATGGTGTGGTTATGCTCTTAAGGGGTTTAACGTCCCACAGCGGCTCAGGCTATGAGAGGCGCCATAGTGGGAGGACCCCGGAAATCTGACTGCCTGGCATGTAGCGCTCTCCGCGTTCTTCATTCTTTGTGTAGCTTCAGCTGAGATCTGTGGCAATTCCTCGATTTAAGGACAGGATGGACCAGCTTGTGACCGGAAAATTCAGCCGGCCTTGCTACGCTTCCACGCGAAAAACCGCCTCTGATGTCCCAAAGAAAACACAGACACATTTTTAAGATGACAGCCTTATTTCGCTCATGTGTGCTGTTAGGCTGTGGTGGTTCATTTTGAAATGTTCAGCCGCTTCCTCTGGAGAAACCGGCGCAGTTGAAAAGGCCGAGAAACCTATCTAGCAGCAAGCGCAGCCTATTACACAGTGCCGGCCGCCATGCTGCACCTCCTCATCCCCGTTATCGCGAAGGCACGGTGGCCCACGCATGCATCCCACCGCACGCACCCAGTCCTCCTCAAATCATGTCCTTAAGAAGGTCACGCGTGCAGACCACGGCTTCCAGAAAACCCCAGGTCTGTCTAGCGAGCCGGAGGAGAGGAGCATAGTTCGCGAGAGCTGCGGTGTTCGTGCTCTCTCCCAGCTCCCCTTCCCCATTCTGGAAGTTTCGGTCGTGGTTGAGACCGCGCCACGTGGCGATTGCTGGTTCTGGATAATGCTCTGACAGCTGTATGCACTGCAATTTTGTTGTGTCCGAGCATCCGACGAGTCCACGGAACTTTTGCTAGCACCTAAGGTATACTCGGCCATATTAGAAAAATATAGAGGCAGAAGAATGCGATATCCCCCACCACACAGTTCTCTCAACAGAGCGGAAGCTCCCATTTCGAGACAATTACAGACAGGTTCATACCCAAACCTACACATACTAAACAAAATGCACCCTACACTATACGCGGACAGATGTGCGTGGTGCGAAGAAAAATCTACACTATATCGCATCACATGGGCCTGTCAAAACATAGAGGTGGTTCCCACAATTCGAAACCCTATTACGGAGAAGTGGGAGAGTCTGCTGTCTAGCGACCTCTGCGAAGACCAGCAAGGTCTGGTACAGCGAACTCAACGGGCAGCAACGGCCAGCGGAGCCCTGGACTGAGGGCAACTGACCATTGGGTAAAAGTGGATGAGGTCGACGTAGAAGACTACTGGGGATGCAACAAGAAGACTGCTCTGAAGACGCCCCAAAAACCGCCAAAATAATATAGGCCAAACTAAAGTCCTTCCTTCCTTCCTTCCTTCCTTCCTTCCTTCCTTCCTTCCTTCCTTCCTTCCTTCCTTCCTTCCTTCCTTCCTCTCTTCCTTCCTTCCTTCCTTCCTGCCTGCCTTCCTTCCTGCCGTCCTTCCTTCCTGCCTGCCTTCCTTCCTTCCTTCCTGCCTTCCTTCCTCCCTTCCTTCCTTCTTCTGACAGCTGTAGCAGCCAAGTCCCGGTTTCTTGCTCCGTGGCCCCGGCTTAGCGAAGTCGTGAAGGGGACCTATTAGGGCAAGTATCATATAGCGTCCCAGCTCGCGGTGCGTACCGTGAGTCAGCCTCTGCTTTGGTGTAGTCGCCTGTCTGTCTTTCTTAAATACTTTTCAGTGCTTCGTGCTGTTATTGTTTATAAAGTAATTTCTTCTTCTGCTTCAAGTCAATCCGCTTCCTTCATTTGTCTGTGTATCAACTACACACCGGCAGACAAACCGACGAGCACCTGGAAGAGGTGCAGAAGAAATGCAGAAAGAACACAACGAACCTGACCTTGTTGATGTGAGTGAAAGTGTCGGCTAAATGAGTCGGCAGCGCACATCGGCAGATATTTCCACAAGAAAAAATGGCACCACCACCTTTTCAGGTGTTCTACTAAAGAGCGTTAGCTATGGTTCGGTGTGTTTGGCTTCTGGGTCCACGCGCGAAGTAGTAGTAGTATAGGATAGGATAGGAAATACGTTACTTTCCCCAGGAAGGTCTTGTGCTAGTAGCAGAAGAGGTCCATCTTCCGTCTTGTCACAGGGTCGGCGCCCCTATTCCAGGCCTTCGCTGAGCTTCACTGCTCGCTGGGCGTGCTGGATCAGACCTAGTTGGCAATCCATATCGCCGCTGGAGAGCCGGCTCTCTCACTGTTCCTCACTCGGGTCTTTACGAAAACTATCGTTATTTCTACATTGCCACGTGATGTGGTATAACGAAGGTTTGCTACCACACCCGATATTGCGACGGGTAAATCTTTATTAGGATATGCAGGTTAGGGAATGTTCCTGTCTGCAGTCGTCGCCAGTACACTGCCTCTTGTTGTTTTAGATCCCGATGAGGCGGCGGATAGCGGATCCGTACCCCCTAATAGTTGTTCAGAATGTCTGAGTACGTAGGATCGACTCGCTCGGGTAGATCGTACGATTGGGAGGAAGATCGGCTCGTGTACTCTCGAGCTACCTCATCAGCTGGCACCAAGTAGATGTTGTGTGTGACTTTTTATGGGGCCGCGCTCTGGAGGGGCCTGAGCGCGGCGCGACCTATGCGGCCGTTCATGTAGTTACGGCACGCTTCTCTCGAATCTGTAAGAATGGTAAGGGACGTGTTGCTTCGATACCCGGCTACCAACACTAGAGCAACGGCCAGTTCCTCCCCTTCGGTTACCGTGCAATCCCTGACTGAGGCGCTAGGTAATTCATGTAGGTTGGAATCAATAGCTACCGCCACTGCGCTGTTCTGTGAGCTTCTTGTATACGGAGCCGCATCCATGTATACCATTGTGGATTTTGTAGCTAGATTTTGTTGTACATACTTCGTCCGGGCTGCCCTACGGGCCACATGCAAGTTGGGGTCCATGTTCCGGGGAAGGGAGCTAACCTTTAGCGTCTGGCGAATTGCGTCCGGTATGCTCGCAGTACGATTCTCGATTTCCGCAGTTCCACCTAGCCCCAGTCGCCGAAGAAGGGAGCGCCCCGTAGGAGTCTGCTGGATCCTGCCTATCTGCGTGACCAGTTGGGCTTCTTTGATCTCTTCGAAGGTGTTGTGAACGCCAAGAGCTAGTAGTTTTGCGTTGGAGGTATTCATTGGTAGGTGTAGGGCTGTCTTGTAAGCTTTGCGGATGATGATATTTGCACTTTCCACTTCTTCTTTGTTGACGTTGAAATACGGAGGGCGTAGCCCACGTGACTGAGCACCAGGCTCTGGACAAGGCAGGGGTGGAAGAACGGGCTAGTTGGTAATTCATCTTGGAAATCAAACTAGCGCACTTCAAAACAAAGACACAGGAAGAGAACGACAACACAGCGCTGTGTTGTCGTTCTCTTCCTGTGTCTTTGTTTTGAAGTGCGCTAGTTTGATTTCCAATCTGAACAAGGCGCAGGGTATCCCCCTCTCGCATACCGCTCCGCTTCTGCGACACGCGCGTGATCGTCCTGGCGACTTGAGTAGTAAAAGTAGTAGTAAGAGTAGTAGTAAAAGACTTTATTGAGGCGCAACACCTAGGCGCCTATTACATCGATAGCCTGCTGGACGAGCAGGCGCTGTTCTTCTTCACCCTCAGAACCAAGCCAGTCCACCCAGGTCCAGATAGCATGGGAGGAGGTGGGAAAGAATCCCGATTGCAATGCAACCGGACATGAATATAGGCAAGGTGAAATGTTGGCATAAGGGCATGGGCAGTTGGGGCATGATGTATCACAACGAAATTTGTAGAGATATAGCCGTGCAGGGGTTATGAGTGTGTTCAACTGTATTTGCCGAAGGATATGAGCCTCCCGAACAGAAAGATTAGTATGAGGGTCGGGGTAGAACTTGGGGTCTACGCGAGCAGCATTGTAATATTCATTGATGGTGGCGCGAAGAGACAGTCTCGATCCGCCCTCCAAGGATCTTGGCCAGGGTATGAACGGTGCCCGGTTATGAGTTTCACGAACGAGCTGGTTCGCCAGCTCATTGCTGTCAATCCCTGAGTGTACAGGGATTCATCGGAGGAAGACTGGGAAGGGTGCAGCGCAACAAGTGCAACCTCGAGCTCCGTAAACAGATGACGGGTTAGACGTTTAGAAGAATGGCACGGATAGCAGCCTGGGAGTCGGTGTATAAATATAATGAGGCACAGGCGCGAGAGAATGGAAACTTTGAATGACATGAATGATGGAGAGGACCTCAAGCAAGATAATATCCGGAGGGTGGAGAAAGGGTCCGCTAGTGTGTGAGACAAGGGTAGATAGACGAGGGTGAAAGAGGACCTGGCTTCCGGACCCGCGAGGAGCCCCATAAGAGGCATCCGTGTAAGCGACTCCATGAGTATTGAAGGGCGGACTATGATGAGAGGCAGCAGCATGTCGGCGGCCAGCATGCAGGACCGGCGACATAGTGGCTGGAAGAGGAAGTATACGGAGGTTTCTGGCCTCTGGAGGGGAAGGAGTTGGCAGAGGGACTGACTGGATGGGGGAAATGTTAGCCTGGTTTAGAAGTCAGCGTCCATGAACTGTGCCGGAGAGGCGAGCTATCTGTCAGTCACGGTGAAGGGAAAGGAGACTGCGAAGAGAATGAAAAAGACCGGTGGCATATAAAGCTTATCTGTGAAAGTGGGTATGGGAAGACAAAGAGCAGCTTTAAAAAGGCCGTGAAGACCTGTTGCAAGTGTGTCTAGCTGGCCCTGGGTGAATGAAAGATATGGTACAAAGTAAAGGAATTTGTTAAGAGCCAGCGTCTGAGCAAATCGACAGGCGTGAGCTTCTCTCAGGCCAGAGGACCGTCTCACAACTCGGCGAAGTAAATGGGTGATGGACTGCCTGGTAGCAACAGCCGCATGGAGAGCCTGGACATTTTTGGCTGCCAAGAACGTGGAATTGAGAAACTTTGTGATTGGGGAGCCCCCCAAGGTAACGGATATCAGTGAGTTGTGAGCTCGTTGATAAGCAGAGTGAATCTATAGTAGAAGTTCTGACTTCTCGGGCGCGGGAGACAGGCCTTCATGGTCAAGAAAGCAAGAAATTTTATCCAATCCCTGCTTAATGGTGTCTTGAACGTGACCAGGAGATCCGCGCGAGCACCACAGGGTGATGTCGTCGGCGTGAAAAAGGTGCTGAAAATCGGGAATAGACGATAGCTGAACCGCGAGAGGAGCCATTGGCGATATTAAAAAGGGTGTATTCAAGAACGGCACCCTGCGGGGTACCCTGGGTGAGACGGTGGGGTGTAAAAGTGAAGTTCAATGCTCGGAAACGGATCTCGCGATTAGAAACAAAAGCTCGAATGTAGTTATACATGCGGAAGCCGCAGCCTGTGCTGGAAAGGCAGGTAAGAATATGGTCATGGGAGATGCAATCGAATGCCTTGCGGGCATCGACTGTGACCAAGGTGTGAAACTGAGAGTTACCACAGGCTAAGAAAGTACGCTGAAGTATAAGAAAAAGGTCTTGTGCAGATAGGCGGGAACGAAAATCGATGAGGGTATGAGGGAGCGAATTTGAAACCTCCAAATGCCTATTAATCCTAGTGAGCGCCATTCTTTCCATCGTCTTGCCGACACAGGAGGTCAGAGAAATGAGCCGGAGATTTGAAAGGGCTGGAGGCTTACCAGGTTTAGGAATGAGATATAAGTGAGGAAGTCCAGGACGATTGCAGAGAGCCTACTTCCCAAGCGGTGTTATAGAGATTGAGAAGGTGCTCTTTTGCGTTATCGGGAAGATTGCGAAGAGCGGTGTAAGTGATTCCATCTTCACCGGGAGCCAACGAGTGGCGTTAGCAGAAGCGCAGCTTAATTCAAGCTCGCGCAATGTAAAAGGGGCATCGAGGGCATTGCTTGCACAGCCTGTGGATTCTGGGTAACAGGGGGACAAAGGGGGTTGGAGATAAAGATCTGCAACGGTTTAGAAAACCTCATCGGGAGACTTTGTGGCTAGGGCTTTAGCAAGAGTCGGAGCAGGGGCAGGGGTGGCACCAAGGAGGGTTCGCGCCGTATCAAGATTGTTGCATAGGGTATTCCAACGAGAATACTCAAGCGTAGCACAATATGTCACGATATCGTCTCGCAACTTTGAAAGCGTGGTCTGCAGTTGGATTCTGCGAGGTTGCAGTCTGGCTGTTTGGAGAAGCTTTTTGCGACGCTTCCATAGCCTGATGAGATGGGGGTCGGGGTCAGAAGTGGGATAAGCAGCGGTCTCCGTGCGAGTAGAGAATCAAGCCGCTTGGAGAGGGACATTAGTCCCCTCCTCATAGGATGTGAAGGAGGTAGAGGAGAGGAGGCAGCGAAAAGCCTGCCAGTCAGTATGTCGAATGCGCTGCTTACGGGTGGGTATCCGAAGAGGGACGGAGATGAAAGTAATATAGTGATCACTAAGAAGGGTATCGGCAGTGGCTGACCGCTGAGGTGATATAGGACCAGAACAGTAAGTGAGTTCAGGGGTTGAATGGCGTTGGGAGAAGGTGCCCGCCCTAGTGGGTACTCCGGGGGTGCTGAGGAGAGTGAGGTGAGCTTGCTGGGCCATGGAGTGGAGTAGGCGGCCGGCACGAAAGGTCTGCGAATAACCCCACAGTGTGTGCGGGGCATTAAAATTGCCGCAGAGAAGTATAGCCGCATGAGAGGGCAATTTGTTAAGAAATCTACCTAGGGCCGTGAAATATGTGGCGTAAGTGGGGGTGTTGCAGAAGGACAAAAGTGCCAGGCTGAGGTGAGCCTGAGGAAGATAGTAGAGAGTGCCCTTTAGGTAGAATTGGAGCGATGAAGGAAATTTAAGGGCTGCTACCCAGAGGTCACGGCGAACGTAGATAGAAGAGAGGGGGTTAGTAGCTATAGAGTGAAATGCCGGTAGCCAGGGACGTTAGCGGAGCACCGAGTTTCCTGGAAAAGAAGGAAGTGGGGATGAGAGGGGGGCGTAAGAAGATACCGGTGTAATGGAGTGCGGTTAGCATTGAGATTGCGACAGTTCCACTGAATTATAGTGAGGTCATCTGTGTTGACATCTAACTATTTTGATTGCGCTGTGGCGTGCCATCGCGCTTCTTTGGGGGAGGTGGATGAGAATCCGTGGTGGTTTACAGTGAAGTCTGAAAGGTGCAGATCAAATTAAAGATGCGTTCGAACTGAACATTGACGTGAGTATTGAGGCGATTGAATTTGGCATCAATTTGGGTGATAGCTTGTTTATGCTGTTGGAGGCGGCGCTCAAGGTCAGACTGGTATTTGAGACAGTCAGCGATGACATTCTCTATGCTTGAGAACTTGTAATCTATCGTAGTGAGTAGCTGATCCATGCGAGCCTCAAGAGCATCTAGGCGGCGGTCGATGCTGTTGAGATCTTTTTTGAGGGGGGAATGGCCACTTCGAAACTAGCCACATGGAGCTCGAGGGTATCAAAGCGTTCTTCAATAAAGGACGTAGGAGGGGACGAGTGGGAAACGAGTGGCTGTGCAGATGATTGGAGAGAGTAACGAGGCTTGGGAATCGGACGCGTCGAAGATTGACGTGATGAAGAGCACCCGAGCTGAAGCTGGGAAAGTGCCTGTGTTACTGCTGCGTAGGAACCTGGAGGGGAATAGAACGCATGCACTGCAAGAGGAGGAGAGCCATCGTTTATAGGGGGCTGCGGAGGAGACGGCTGAGTGTCCTGGCGAAGGTTGACATGCTTTTGGTAGGCGTTCTTGGCACACTCCTTGTTTTTCTGCTTATAGTAGGTGCAAATAGAGCGAAAGTGGCATGCTCGTTTGTCTGGCAGTATCGGCACCAGGGCTGCGTTTTTCTAGTTGGAAGCAGCTGCAGGGACTCCCCTCCTCATCACTTGCCGTGTGTGTGAGAGCGCGTATGGTCTATCCCTCAAACGCCACCTATTGCGCTGATTATAAACTCATCTCGGCAAACGTTTTCCAATCGAGTTACACATTACCTTGAGACCTCAAGTTATTTTCACCCGTTCCAGACTGGCTTCCACCCTCAGCTAGGAACACAGGACAGTCTTTATCTTCTCCACACCAACCTGAACAGAGCACGCCGATGATGCAAATGCCATCTTGACATACTCGTAGCTGTCCATTTACCCAAGGCATTCGACACCATCAGCCATCAAGCAATTGTCGACGCCCTCATCCAAACTGGAGTTGGAGCCCGCGTCATCAACTTTACGCAATCCTTCCTGAATAACAGAACCTAAAATTCAAATCAATACCAACCACGCGGCTCAACATTTTAGAAACCGCACGAGTGGCCTCAAGGCTCAGTCATTTCCCCTACCTTATTTAACATCGTAATGCGAAAACCGAATGGCAACTAGACGAAATCGATTGCCTATGGTTCACAATATACGCGGACGACACCATGCTCTGGACCACGTATCGTAATATGGCTCGACAACAAACGGAGGCGCTCCAACTAGCACTAAATACAATCGACATTGAACTTCATTCTACAGGCATGCGTACATCCCCGGAAATAACAAAATTTCTGGTCATACATCCACCGCCTGGGGGCGTGGACGTCAACCTTCACTTCGGCAGTCAAAGCATCGAACAACCCCCAGAAGGTCATCTGCGGATACTTGGCGTTCCTATCAGTCAACATGGTACTGCTAGGGATTGGATCCAACAGCTAAAATCTCAATGGAAGCCAAGGCTCCACTTAATCAAATGGCTCAGCAGCAAGAGTGGGCGCACAGGGACGGTGGTAGTGCGTCGCCTCACTGTCGCTATACTACTCGCTGAGCTCCGCTACGGTGCCCCTTATTTTGACTTGACCGCAGCCAATTGCAAGACACTTGGCTTACTTTACAACTCTGCCTTGAGAATTATAACTGGACTACCCGTACACAAGCGCATCACGGAGCTTCACAAATTCGTTCAACTCCCACCAGTGGATGCACTTATCGCTAAGTATCGAGCCAATCATGAAACTGGCCTGCGTCACACACCCAACGGGCATCGCATCCTGACTTGAATCTTTGACGAAGCAAACTTTCACTTTCCCATATTGGACCACCCTGCCGAATGGACAGAAACATTGGTAATGGATCCAAAACCCCTTCCAACCAACTCCAATGGGCCAGGAAGAGATCACCGAGAACGCCACATAATTGATACACAAGACCAGCACATTGGTCTCCGCATTTATACCGACACCGGCCTATGTCATGACGATGACACCGGCATCACGTTTGCAACTACCATTCACTACCAGGAGGGTTCACAGCTGCACGCTACTAGCCGCAGTGGTCGCAGGTACTGGTCCGCCACTGAACTCGAGTTAACGGCCATCGACGAGGTCCTTCAACACTGCACCAAAGGAACAGATTGTTTCATACACGTCTACACTGACAGTCAAGAGGCTATAAAACCCCTGCAAATCCGTGCAAACAAAACCGCACCAAACAGCGCTGCCGCTACCTGCGAGAGACCTCACAAGTCTCGGTATACGGATTCATTGGTCACCTGGACATTACGCACAAGGAACCGGGAACAGAGGACGACCGCCGGCATAGCCTTGATGTGGGCCTGTCCAACTCGAACCAGCCTTGCTGTTCTCCCGTCTCCTTCATCATACCGGACTCCGTCATCACGCGGCTTAAATATGAGCGGAGGGGTTTGTTACGTGACCTTGTCCCCGATATTGCTCCTTCGATCCGTTCCGGCCTCTCTTGTCCTGCCCAAGTTCTAACTCACAAGCTGCGAGCCGGTGCAGCGTACACACCGGATATCCTGAGTCAAGAGCGCAGAACCAAGATCAGCTGCCTCAACTGCCCTGCTGACTCAGTTGACCTGCAGCACTTGATCTGGACCTGTCCTGGCACGGCTGGCCTCCGCGCACGCTACACATCTGATCACCACATTCAGACTTACGAACACTGGACAGCCCCCAATACAACCGCAAAGCGCAAGCTTAGTGCCCTGCTAGACTTCATGTCGGAGTCTCGTGCCCTCAACCTCACCTAACCCACTACACCCCTTCCCCTTTAGGCCTCAGGTCATCCTCATGGATAAAGGTTTATGATGAATGAATTCGTAATATCCGGTTGGCTTAATTCGTTAAGTTCGAATTTCTCTCCTAGGTTCCATATTCGGGTTTCAAGGTCATCATTCAGCACGAACCGATGAAGTGGTGTCCCTCTGCGACCTCTGGCTCGGCGCCACGGCCCACCGTTAGAGGGACGGAGGGTGGCTGCTCCTGGCCCTGATGAGGCGGGGACAGGTAGGTCACCGCCGCTTGCGGGGGGGCTAGCTTGCCACCGAATTTTTATCTGTTGTAGGCCGTCATTTCGCCTGCCACCGCTTCGGTGATGGACGACGGCTCTTGCGGCGAACGTCTTTCTCTCTCTCTTCTTTTTCCTTCTCTATTTTTTCTTCTGTCTGCTCGAGGCATAGGAGGTGGCTCAGCCACAAAGCCAGTAGCATGCTCGTGCATTTTCTTTTCCTTCTTCCTACACTCGCAGCAACCCGACCCACCGAAGGTCGCCCTCCTCTACGGTTTCGAGGACCAAAGGTCGTCAGTGGGAACCTCGCACACACGCTGGGTCTCAACTAGACTAATAATTGTATGCTTCATATCGTACCGAATCAGTTGCAACTACTCCACCCTCTACGCTAAACTGGTGGGTCACAGTTTTGACAGCAACGGGGTCTCTGAATGACCCAATCTTGGCGCCCGTTCAGTTGGCATATGCTATAGGCAGTTTCCAGAGAGTAGTTCCATTCTCCCTAATAGGTAGCGTTACTAGGACGGCCATCATTTTTGGCCTTCGGAACGCATCGCGCACAGTGGGGACTGCTGCTGTGTGTGTAATAATGCCGGCTGAATTTTAAACATCGCGGCTTTGATGAAGTTGTCATCTGTCTTGTCGAAGTAATCTGCGGGGAAGTAGAGCTAATGACCCTGTTGTTTATTGGCGGAAGAACAGATAATACTTTTTACAAAAAGTGCACATCATGGCCTAGGCCACCGTTTTTCTGGGGGGTGTGTCACGAGTTGACATTTTTTCTGGGAGAAAAAAGCGCGTGTTAGTTGTAGGGAATTGCTATACCTCATGCACCAGTTCATTTTAGCACCGGAAGTAGCCATGGGAATGCGAGAACGGTCCTGATATTTTCTCAGAATTTGTATGTTGATTCTTTGCACTGCTGCTGCGTTATTTTCGCAGGGTGTTAAGAAGCACCTTGACGTGGCTGTTAATGTCTATGCATTCATAAGAACTGATTGTGCAGAGATGGAAAGTCAGTGTGGGAATTTCAGTGAACCTGCTTATTTTATTTAGACAAGCGCTGCTGCAATATATGTAATAACTGCTGCTTTTATGAAACAATAATGCGCGGGTCCATGAGAAAATTTAGCATGATAAGATTTTTTTATATCCCAGCTTGCTCGGGATACCTACTGTGGGTTCTGAATTACGGTGCAGTTTCCAGTCATTTTCGGCCGAGCGCAGGTGAACGCCGCGGAGCGCCTTATATGTGGCCTTCGAGCACCGTAATAGTGTTTTGAAGGCAAGACGTTAAGATTACATAAAATTATATCTTATTATTTGTCGGGGATTACACGCGCGTCCTTGTTGAGCAGTAAATATTGTTCACAATGCTAAATGGTGAACATTCATAATGCGTCTCAGCCAGCACGGTCTGAACATGTTCTTGCCATTTGCGCAAGAAAATTGAAAAAAAAAGTTTGAGGGAACAATGAGTTTGTAATCTACTCAGTTTTACAGGAAACCACGTTTTTCAGAAAAAACATTAGAGGGAAAATTGACCGCAACAACAAATAGAAAACGATCCAACTGCTGACGGATTTGTCGACACGTTTTATCCAATGCAGATAATCAGAAGGACGCAATAAATGAACTGCATTGTTAAATTAAACATTTTGTAGCACCTACGCATACTATGAGTGTTCACATGAAGTTTTTGTGCCATCCATACCAGCTCGTCCCCAGCGACAGCGGGTGAGCAGCACCGCGCAGCCGGGTGCCAACGCACCGAAGCCGTCAAACCAGAAGGCCCGAAGGTCGGCGATGGCGGAAGGATCACATGATCAAATATGGCAGCGCCCATGCGCTCTGTTGTGTGACTGCTGGTCAGCGGCCGCACGCGCGCGAGAGGCAAACCTGAGGGGACGTCACATCTTAATCGGTGTGGTTGTGCGCCATCTGGTGGGTTTGCTTGGTGGTCATGAGTGGCAACTGATCGCGTGTCTGCCGCCATCTTGAAGCCTTCTGATGGGCAGACAAGAATTTCAGAAACGTCAGTAGTAAGAGATAGCGCTTTTAAATAATCTGTCCGCACCTGAAATCGAACCCGTATCCCTCCGATCCACAGCTGAGAGCGCAAACCAATACTCGACTCCGGGCCTTTTCTTTTTTCCATTATGGTAGTTATTGCATCGAAGCAATTTTCTATACGTATGAACTGTACATAGATTATTAGGAAGCAGCATGAGATGAACACGATGAGCAATAAGTTATACATATTCAATGAAGCGGTGAACAAGAGGCAATGCAGAGCACATCACTAAGAGTGAGTGCCAATCCCGGTCGAACTTGGCCTATGCATACAAATAAATGAAGAATCATTTATAAAAATTGTCCTTTGCAGAAACAACAGATTCACAATGCCGATCATCGTGCGTGCTTTTCAGTGGCTGCGTAATTGAATTAGAAAGAACATGTCTAAATGCTCATCAAAGTATGGTAGTGCAGTAAGGCACCGTACATACTGCGGTGTCAAACTAGGCCTTTTTTTATTGTTCTTTGCATGACATCCCTGAACAGTACTGCTCCTTTGCATACAGTGAAATAATTATTCCGAATGATATCTGCGGAATCAAACAGGCAGCAATTTACGGTAGCCACAAAGATGCTCTTTTCCCTTGAAAAGGCCCTAATGGGCAGAGTCAGTATGTAGCTTAGCAAAAACGTTTCCGTAAACCGCAAGAGAGGAATTTTTTAAACTCTTTAAAGTACATCATCATCAGCCGGGCTATACCCAATAGACAAACTTCGCGATTCTAGACAAACTCTAGAATTTGTTTGACAACCTGCTTGATAACGCAACAGCAATATGGAACAGTGTTAAAACTACAATCCACTCTTGCATGACAAATTTTGTTCATAGCCGGCATCATCATCAAGCGGATTATGGCCACTGAAGAGCGAAGGAATTGTTCATTTTCTCTCAATTAACCCGGTCCAGTGCTAGCTGCATTCCCTTGACTCCTGCGAACTTCTTAGCCTCATTCACAAACCTAATTTTTTGCCGCCGCTGCTGCGCGTTCCTTCGCTTGGAATTGAATTGGTTACTTTTAGCGACCACCGGTTACCCTCTTTTCGCACTTCATGTCTTTCCCATCCCTTTTAATCTTCCTGATTTCGACTAGAATACCAGCAACCTGAGTTATTTCTCTGACCCGCTCTGCACGCTTCCTATATATTAACATTACACCTACCATTTTCCGTTCCATAGCTCCATACGCTTTCCTGAGCTTAAGTAAAACCATTTTCGCCATCATGTCCCGATAAGCCAAAATGCATAAAAATGGTGCATGAATGGAGGGAAGGACGTAAAAATTAAATCCGTGTACAAAGCTTTCCTTGAGAGTAGAAACAGGAACTACTCCATGACGGGTTCGTGTAAAACAGATCGTAATTCTCCTTATCTAGCGTAGGGAATATAGTAGTGATGAGAATGACGATGCAGTTAGTGATAACGATAATTATGATAGTAGCGGAAGCTATGATGATGGTAGTAATGATGACAATACTAATGCAGTTATTGATATTTAGAATAGTAGTGATGACAATACGATGCATTTAGTTGATAATGATAATTAATATTGTAGCGAGTGTGATAATGATGATATTAGCAGTCATGATGCAGTTGAAAACCGTCCTGTAAAACTGCTTTCGTCATTTCCGCTCTTAAGAAGACTTAAACGCAGTCCTGTATTTTTTTTTAGCTTTTTTGAGACCTTACGTGCAGTGTCTTTTCACAGCGAGAACTGCGAAGCATGGAGCTTCATAGTGGATGTTTGATTTGGTTTGTAAGCTTTAAACGGAAGCTGCACCTGTTTAAAATTTTGATGAGTTTCGAGTGGTTGAATGATTATAGCTTGCAGTTTAAGCATGCGAAATATCTTGGCGCTAACATTTGAAACAATGGAGCAAATTGCGATTATGCCCGCAACGGCTATCAGGCTTCCCCGCTCTGCACAGTGATGGGTGGGGGATGCATGACGACGTCACTGACAGTACCGGTACGTTTTCTGCGTAGACATACTTGATTTGAAGAAGCAGGCTGCCGAAAGCAAAGCCCTAGAAATGTTGATTAGTACCGTCAGAAAAGACGCAGCAGGATGTAGGCGAAGGCAACAAACGTAAAAATATTACCGTCCATGACGTCAGCATCGTTACCTGGCTGCTAACGAGATGCACCCAACGTCGCCACAACGGCAGTCGCGATCGTCATTCCCGACGCGTTTTGCTTCGCCCAGTCGGTACTCCTCTGGGCAATTCAGAGGCACGTCCTCTCGCCGGGAAAACTAAACACGGCGACCTCCGGGAGTGAGGCCGCCGCTACGTCACAGATTAAACAGCCTCCACCCGACGATTTGACGCGACGGCCCGAGCGGCGACGACCCGATCCGATGAACTTACCGACGTGCTGCGAACGCATTGTTTCCGGGGACACTTTTATAACCGCCGACAGTTGTTATGTGACCGCACTTGTGGATACCGGCGCCGATTTCTCCGTCATGAGCAGCCAGCTAGCAATTGCACTCCGTAAGGTTCTGACGCCTTGGTCTGGGCCGATGATGCGTACAGTCGGTGGTCATGTGATGACACCGATTGGCATGTGCACTTGCCGCATAGAGATCTGCGGTTTTACTTTCAATGGCACATTTGCCGTATTACAAGAGTGCTGCAAAGATCTGATTCTCGGCATGGATTTTCTTCAAGAGTATGGTGCTGTTAATAGACCTTCGGGAGCAGGTAATGGTATCATTTCCAACCAAGCGAGCCGTTAATGGCAACACGTACTTCTGGAAAACGATGTTGTGCTTCTGTGACGACCACGTAACCATCCCTCCGCGTGCGAGCAAGTTCGTCACAGTCGAATATGATCACAGCACCGGCACGCGTGGCATTGCTGAAGCTAACAT
Organism: Amblyomma maculatum; assembly: GCF_055883805.1. Lineage (NCBI taxonomy): Eukaryota > Metazoa > Arthropoda > Arachnida > Ixodida > Ixodidae > Amblyomma > Amblyomma maculatum. The sequence continues at coordinate 201,816,588 of NC_139347.1, read as the reverse complement.
GTCACTGCTTCTAACTCGACAAGTTTGTGTAGCTCGGGGCCTTGTCAAACTTGTCCGTGGTCAAGCCGATGTGCTAGTGACAAACTTCACATGTGAACCCCAACATTTCACGGCGAACACGACGGTCGCTTATTTTGAAGAACTTGGAGAATGTACAGGCCAGTACGCTTTATCAAACACGTCAGACCTCGACAATGCGACGCCTACAGCCATTCAGACCGATGTGAACCCGCACCTCTTGCCCAGTCAGAAACGCTGCATAGAGAATCTTGTCAATTCGTTCCGCGATTGTTTTGCATCAACCTCCAAGGTCCGACAGAGGCCACTAACGAAGCATCGAATTATAGTTGCCGATGACCAACGTCCACTATGTCAGCGTCCTTACCGGGTGTCTTCAAAAGAACGTGATGCCATCCGCCGCCAAGTAACAGAAATGCTCCAGGACGACGTTATCCAACTGTCGACGAGCCCCTGGTCTTCGCCTGTTGTCCTCGTCGCGAAGAAGGATGGAAGCTTGAGGTTCTGCGTGGATAGACGCCTCAACAATGTCACGAAAAAGGATGTGTACCCCCTGCCGCAAAATGCAAGAAAGGTTCAAGCAAATCGCACTTTTATTGAAGTTTGAGCTAGTTAGCGTTATGGCAACCAAGTGCCAAGTAACCAAATTGTAGTCGATTACTGTTATGTACTTATCATGTATTTTCTGTGGCTATAAATATATATGCTGCAATCAGTTATATTTGAAATGGAATAATGTTTGTAGGTTCCTTCTTTTCTTTCATGTGTACAAACTGGTCGTGACAGTACCTAACATCACACAGGAGATGAAATAGCATCATCTTGAGCGCCTCATTTCGTCTTATCATTCTTGAATTGTTCGCATGTATACATGGTGTCCTCTTTTTGTAACACGCTGTATTTGGAAGCTGCCATGCTGTTTTCACACGTGGGAAAAACAAAATAATTAAGAAATTTATTTTAACTTTCAATCTTATGTATTCTTTCTGTTTCGTTGACTGAATGATGGCTATGGCGAGCGAGGTGAGTCGATGGGTTATGGGACACAGGAAACAATTTGGCCTACGATTACGATACTTGGCAATGACAAATTTGAGCTCAACTCTCAAAGCAGAATAGTTTTTCATAATGCTGACGTACGGAATTTGAGAAACATGTTTCTATATAAGTATCTTCTTGAGCATACGTTATATTGTCCTCCCCAACAGCTATCCTTCAACTGGCAATCAATATTTTCCGGTTCTGATTCTTATAAAGGAGATGATTTCATGACACTTGCAGGCAGAGCCGCTGTCTCAAGCGTAGCATGGCCAACGTAGGTGTGTTTTTTTTTTCTCTTCTGTGCTAGCATTGTTCACTGCAGATATTTTGTGCACACTTTGAGCCCGGCCTATAAGGAAATGGTGCGACCATGCTAATGGCCCCCGTCTGCGTCTCCCATTTTCGATTTACGTCCATGTTCGTGCAATTCGCTTCCCACTAAATCACTGTTCTCTCAATTTCCGCCGATGTGATATCGCGCGCCTTCCTAAGAATGCATAGCATAGACTCGTCAACTTCTGCGTTTTGAGAAAAGGCCTCCGAAACAAATTTAAAACCCCGCTTTCAGCAAATCCACACTGTAAGGCCGCAGTGAAAAGCGACTCGCACGTGGAGTCGAGCTGGCGGTCGAACCCCCCACGCGCCGAGGCCAAGGAGCGAGCGCTGTTGTTGTTGTTTTTCTCCTTTTCTCCCCTCTTCTTGGGCGCGGGCGCGCGCGGGAGGCTTGGTTTGTTTCGTCCCTTCGCCCCGAGGCGTCGCCAAGAAGCGAACGGCAGACGCGTCCTTATCAGCCGGGAACAACAGCGGCACGATTCTGCGAACCACTTTACGGCCGGCTCGTCCAGCGATCTCCCGCCGTGGCGCCAAGCATGGGTTCAGGGAGACGCCGTTGATGAAGATTTTTGCACTGCCACAAGCGCTCACTAAATGTCCTGCAGAAGGCGACAATAGGCGCGCCCCTTGGCCCTCCCAAGTAGGCAATCAGCCCAGCGGCCTCCCGCTGTGTCGCGAGACAATGGGTCCGAGCAACGGCGACTGTACACTGCTCTGGGACAGTGCCGCCCCCCCCCCCCTTTTTTTCCTCGAACGGGACGGCTGGATGGCCTAGTCTCCAGATCCCCCGCGGCGTTTCTTTCACAAAGGCGTCAGCTGCAAGGTCGCGTCGCAAACACGCCGGGGAGAGGAAGGAAAGACAGGCGCCGTGTGAGAGGGTTTGGGGACCAGCGAGTGGAGAGAGTGTGTGTTTTGAATGTTGTATTTTTATTTGGCGTAATTAAGGACCTGGGTCCAAAATTATTCCCAACCCACGGGGGTTATGGCAAATTTTTCAATAATTTGATTGGCTGCTTTATTTTCGGAGCGGATCACCTAAGGTGACCACCCTCGGGTCTTTATTGATGTTTGTCATCAAAAAGTGGTCCTCGGACCATGTTTGGCAGTCAAGATTGAGGCTCCGTGCTTAGCACGTATTTACAGTCCCTAGGCTTTAACCGAAATGCTCGGTAGAAAAGTAAGGGCTTGTAGAGTGACTTCTCTGTGTGAGAGTCTGTTTTGTTTTAAGTTCCAGTTGTCTGTGTGACTCTTGTTACTGTAATTTACAGTTTGCCAATGTATACTATTTTTCTTCGGTAAATATAATACACCCTCGTTGAACATCACTGGATCATCATCTCCTACTTTATCAACTTGCGGAACCTGTCGAGTTCTCCTCTACCTGCCGAAGACAGCATAAAATTACTCACACGAACGTCCCTACGTGGTTTAGGAGCAGCATATTTGACCCAGGATCGAAAAGTACTGGTTCACATTCGCATGTGGTATTTCCATCTGTGTGTCCAGTTAGCCGAGTTGCCGAGTTGGCAGCGGGGCACACAGTATCAGTTTATAGCACTTTCATGCCTGCATTCTTCGTGACCTGCCAACTTCCATACGTCAGAGGAATGATCGTGATTTTTCGCTCACAACGCCCACCGCAACCAACTATACCTTTCTCCACCACTTTCCACTGTACACTGCCACCTTGTCATCTTGTGCCGCAGCCCAACTCACAATCAAAGCGTCACAGCACAATGAGCGCTTGAAATACGGTGGCGATCCGGGCCCCCATATCCGGGATACACTTAAAGCTTTGCTTTAGGAAGTGATAGCGCTATGGGCACTGTCTTTAATGCTTTCCGCTGTTATGGTGACTTGAATGCTCCAAATTTTATTACTTGAGTGTTTTACGATAGCGGGATACTTATCCGCTTAGGAAGATCCGCCGAAGACAGGCTGCCTGCTCCGGCTAGAAAGAAAAAAAGGCTACCGCTCGCAGGCAGCAAGCAATTATTGTTATTCTACTCTGAACATTACGGTTGTAGTTGCATCGTTGCATGTTTTTTTTTTTTATGTTACCGATTTGCTCGAATTTAGTAAAACACGTTGTTGGGCTAGTTGGTGCATTGCATGAAGTAAGACTAACCGGCCAAGAAGACGCACACAGGAAAAATCGACACAGAAAAGAAAGAGGCTGGATTCTCTTTCTTTTCTGTGTCGATTTTTCCTGTGTGCGTCTTCTTGGCCGGTTAGTCTTACTTCATACTTCTTGCTCGAATTTCTTTCTCTTAATCGCCTGGAACTTCCTCTTGAGTACGCCACTACAGTTTTTCCAATTCCCCATGATGAGTACGTGCCGCGCTTCAAGAGGCCAACCACAACAACGAGCCGCAACTTTCCTTTCATATCGCTGCCGTGGTTGAGATGTGCTATTAATTTAAGCTTGCGCTCAGAGTGGCGAATACAGGACAGCACCTTGCCACTTGGTTCCTCTTCCAGCGACGGCTTCTTTTCACGTTTATCATTTTTTTTTTCTTCACCGTCATCTCGTATCTGTGGGCGCAACCACAGTCGAACACTATTTAGGCGGCTGCAGTAGATGCAGCTCAATTAAATCAAGAGCCAACGAGGAACGTCATGCACGGAGAAGGCACGACACGAGGATAAAAAAACACTGTGTCGTTAGCCAGCCTCGTGTAGTGTCTCCTCCCTGTTTGGGGTTTTTCGTTTGGCTGGCGTATTATTTGAGATATGAATCAAGTTGCTTATATCCAGATCATCAAGCTCTTCACAGCTGTTGCTTGAAGTAAAGCTTCCCACTGCCAAAAGCAGCGATTGTCTCTCTGCATTATTATCACATTCACGACAGCGTTCGACCAAAAACAGAAAACAAAGTGGATTGAGAGAGGCACGCTAGAAATCGGGGGATCAACAGAAAGCTTCCAGAAGAGTAGATTTGGCACTCATAAACATGTATGTCTCCAATGCAAAGGGTGTGGGCTCGTCAATCGATGCCATCCTAATTGACTGCAATCTATCTTAACGAAATATTTCAAAATTCTGAATTTCCCCTAACAGGAACTCCTCCTCAACTTTGCTTTTATTTGCACATTGACTTTTTTTTTTCTTTTCTTTTTGCGTCGTTTTTAAGTTCCTCCAATTATCTCCAACTGCCGAACGCCAGAGGCAGGACAAAGACGCCGGCTTTTCCGTTGCACTGGCTCATTACTGCTGCCCCTTAAAATGAAAAGTGCGTTCACTGTCCGCACTTACGCAAGTAAATAAGGTATTTATGGAACCATTTGCTATCGAAAGGATCTGCGCGCCGCCGCTGTAAGCTGTACGCTGCAACTCTCATCAGCCAAACCCGTCGTAAGGCCTCAGTCGCCAGTCCCGGTCCTCGATGGCGGACCGTATATGCTGCTCTTCGGAGCCAGCTTTTGTCCCGGCGAAGGGAACGAAAGTCAGTGGCTGCGGCTGGAATGCAACTTCTCTCCCGCACGCAGCGAGCGAAGGAGACGTCGTCGTTTAACGCCTTCCGACAGCCAGCCAAATGCGTCCCGTCGTTTCAAACCTTTCTGCGTGTCCTCTCGCTAATGGGAGCATACTCAGAGCTCGGCGTGCCCGCTTCTGCGGCTTTTGTTGCGCGTGCTATCAGCGCGTTTACCGCTCCATCGCACTTGCGCGTGGGCGGGCGCAGAAATGCGACAGACGGCCGCCGCCGCCACCGCGCTCATCACGCGCACGGCCGACAAAAGCACGGGAGCCGCGCAAATGAGCTGCGTCTGTACCTCCCACCATGCAACGATCCCGGATGGCCACGCTAATTATCGCGCGTTCCAGCCGCGGAGCGCGAGCTCAACGCCGCTTATGATGACAGCGACCTTGAACACCTTTGGTTGGTCTGGATTGGAGCTCAGAGCTCATCACTGTCACCCGTTCGTCAGGAGCAACATGGCTGTTTTTGCAACGCACGAACAAAAATTATTGCTGCTGCTATTCAGATGGTCACTTGTTCAGTCAGCTCGTTAGTTTGTTAGATCGTTGGTTCGTTACTTCTTTCACTCATGAAGTCGTTCACCTGTATTTCGGGTTCTTTCAATTCACTCGATCCACTCTCGTGGTAGTGAGACGAGTGTGACCGCGCGATGAGTAATTAATTGAATATTAAGATCTGATGAGAACGTTTCTCCCGATATTTTTATATTATTCAGAATGCAGCCGGCACAAGCGGAGCATATGCGTATTGTTTCATGAAGCATGTCGTTTTCACGAACTCTGCACATGGCTAGGCCCAGGCGCCTTTTTATGATGATTGCTGGCACAACTTCGTGGATTAATTCTCCAACCTAACCTTGAGCTCTGCGCAAAGACAACAAACTCTAGTTCCATTCATGCAGCCTCTTTGCTGGGGCGCATTTTACGCGAGTTGGACTTCTGAGAAAATGGAAGAGATGATAGGTATCAAATACTGCGTGTGGTGCGTTGTTCTGCACAATTGTTGTAGGCATGACAGAATACAGTGGGTGTAAGATGAATGCATTTGATTGAGCGATTGATTGATTGATTGATTGATTGATTGATTGATTGATTGATTGATTGATTGATTGATTGATTGATTGATTGATTGATTGATTGATTGATTGATTGATTGATTGATTGATTGATTGATTGATTGATTGATTGCAGAGTTAGGGAAGGGTACGTTTTTAGTAGAAGCGCTATCAAACAAGCAAACGCCGTAAAGCACCCCCGTCATGTTTAAAGTATGCTGAAATGTTTCTCCCCAGGGGTATTGTTTGTTGGTTTGGTGCATCGTGCACATAAGGAACTAAGAAAAGAGGGCGTTCTAAAAGAGCCAATTGGTTATTACCAAGCTAACTCCGGCATGATTAGAGTACTAGTATTGAGAAGTCCTGTGGTCCCGTGTTTAGAAAAACCCCTTCCGAACGCTGCACTAGCTACGTTAATTTCCACTTTGACTCGACGACGATGTCCTTATGACCCTCCCGATGTAAAATTAAACAACACGAGTTCTATAGCACAATTGTGCTATGGTATTTTTGTTTTTGTCAGTCCTTGCATTCAAACAAGGCCACGAACAGCTTGTAGCACAGCGCGAGCTACATTGCATATCCTACGAAGACACGCTGTACTCAATGACAAGGGCAAATGCTTCTCCTATGTCATACTAGTCCTTGACGTCATCATTACTTTCTGTAACTGCTGTTGTTGCTGCGAGCAGGTGCAAGTGGGGCGCTGCCCAGCTTCTCTACCGACGCTTCTTCCTCGCGGTCGGTCGGGGGAGGTCGAACAGAGGCCACCGTTCTATGAGATAAGCCGTACGGGGGAAACACAAACACAACTGGTGCGGGCGGAAACTTCTCCGGTGAGATGAATAGGAAAAAGGGTCGGCCAGTGCCGGGGAACCACGTCTTATTCTTCCCAATTCCCCTTTGCGATGGCAACGAGTTGGCCGGAATGCGTGGGCTCCCCAAGAACAACAAATGGATTGCCAGTACCAAAAATGGAGGAATGCCGTTGTTTGCTTAAGCTTGCAAATACGATAATCCAATCGCGAGGAAGCAGCGACTCCCAGGCCGCAGCCGCGAAGACCTTGCGAGAACAGCGCTTCCCTTGGGAGCCGAAGGGATCCCATCTGCGGGAGCTGCTTCCAGCCTGAGCCGATCGCCAAGTGGAATGGTTCGACTTTTTACCGAAGTCCATTTCACCTATCTTTTCTAATGAAATCTATTTCTGCGTAAAATACATGCCTGTGGCGTCAATACGTTGCACTCGTTTGTCCGAAGTCACTCACTTCTGTGCCGTTCGAGTGTTCCGGGTAAAACTCAGATTGAAGGGCTATTTCGCTCTAGGAACCCCTGTGTAAGAATAATGCAGTAGGCTTCGTTTTTACAGGATTTTTAGTTTTCGAAACTTTCCCCATTAAAATTTGTATCAGAAAGTACGACGCTTTAATGAGCGATAAAAAACACTTCGCCTGACCTGGATATGTACTAGATGGTGAAATGCTTGGGCTCGAATGAAACGGAGTAAAGCAGTAAGACAAGGTTCCAAAGGTGCAAAAAAGTTTGATCTTCCGTATATTCAGCCCTTAACTGTTTTTGGAGAAGATCAGAGGAACAAAATCCAAAATCGACTCGTTACATAGTCAACAAAGTTTTAATTGAACTCAACGTTTGTTTTTTTAGACAGCAAAATTGTTTGAGTTTGGACACCATAGTCTTGGGTGTCTGCCCTGTAATGCCAGTGCACGTCATATCATGGCAGATGCTATTCTCGAAGTCCTAATCTACTGCCAAATATTACGTACGCAAAAGATATGAGAGTGTAATTTGCCCTGCAGTGGGTTATAGTAGAGCTAAAAGAATGATGACCATAAACATATGATAATGCTCTCACACACCCCTGATTGTAGTCGCCACAAGCGCCTCTGTTGGACAGTGGTTACGCGAGTAGCGGCGCACATAGTATCGAGTTACTCAACCATCCAGCCTTCTGTTCTCTCCCAACTACCGCATGGATTGAAAACATTTCGCAGTGCTCCCGAGATATACAGCCCCAGATATTCGCCTATATAATGAAGAAAATGACGTATATATTGTTGTAAACGTCTCCACAGGAATTGCTAGTACAACCGCTACTGTCTCTGGTATTCAGAGCGCAGAAGTTTGCATGTTCTGCTCCCGTGCCCGGGGGAAGGTCTGCAGCCACCAAACAGCGTTAGAACTTCGGCAGGAAGCACATTCTTGCGTACTCAGAATACAATATTGGTTATTCCGAATACAGAATAAGGAATTAGGCCGCATCAGTTGGGCGTCCACAGTAGTCAAGTAAGATATAAGGACCACTCTTGGAGTTGTGGTAATAATGAAACTTGCCATGTCATATGTCCATCCATAGTTGCATACTAATGTCATCCCATAACATGTAAAAAAAAGCATCAGGCGCTGAAAATCGCAGTGAATAGATTATCTTTCTTAACGAATAAAGCTGAATTCCGGACACAAACGGAAGCAATGATGCATGAGAACCAACTTCCTCAAGGGCTCAAAGGAGGAAACAGCTGCCCCCTTTCGGCCACTATTAGAAAGCTGCTTCAAAATTAGTTTACTGTACGCCCACACATATTTAGTGCCAGCAAGACATCCAGTCTTTACTTCGCAATGCTTTACTGACAAAACAGAGCCTGGGAATTATACTTATTTCCTACAAAACTGCTGCTAGAGTACTTATCATGGTAAGCAGAGGCCCAGAATATGAGCTCCTAAATTTAAAGTATGTATTCCGAGAAACACGGCGAGATTTGCTGCACAAAGTGCGAGCACAGTATCAGCATTTGATCGGGTTCCAACACTCCACAGGACAAGACCTGGAACGTATACTGATACTGAATTTAAATGTTCACTTAATGACGAAGGAAACAACTTATATCGGCAGTTCTCGAGAAACACTTGAGAAACAGAACACAAAACGGCTGGCGTGTGCCTCTCGGAACCTGGAGACAACGTCAAAGTGTTTTATTTCAGACAACAGTTAGTTATCTCGGGGACAGACCAAAAGACAAATAAGTGCCTGACGAAGAGTCTGCCCTCTTATTGCTCCAACTCAGGGGCACAAGACATTCAAAGCAGAAGGCACACACACAGAGCATAATGCATAATCGGACATGATGAAACGCCTTTATGGTGACGAATGAAAAAGCACACACACAAAAAAAAAACAAGATAAGTGAATAGAATGGTCACGCCTGGAGTGACAACTGCTTGAAAATGATATTTTTTGCAAGCTTTCAAAGACTTGCTTTCATAAATAAAGTTTAAAGCAGGATGATGATCATTTAAAAAATTGGAAATTCTGTATGCGAGTTTCTAGATGCCGTAGTTAGTGCGAATTGTTGCTTTATTGAAATTTGTGTGTCGCGTGTTGTGGTTGTGTACTTTGGCGATGTACTTGTGGTAAAATGCGATAGGATCGGAACGCATTTCTAAATAAGCGACTAACGCTGTCTTTTTGTTTGACATTCCATATGGTAAGCAACTGGTATTTTCTAAAGAATGGATGAGTATGGCTGAGGTAAGGTGCATTTTCTATCAACCGTATATATTTCTTTTGGAGTAAGTATATGCGTTCTAAGATTGTTTTAGGCGCTGTGTCCCAAACAAGAAGACAGTAGTGAAAAAGCGAATGAACCATTATATAATATAGCTGCTTTTTCAGCCAGGCGGGCAATAGACTCTTAAGTCTGTATATAATATCAATTGACTTACATATATCTGTACGTATTTTATGAATGTGAGGTGACCAGTCCAAGTGCTCATGAAATATGACGCCAATAAATTTATGTGTTATGATACGTTCGATAACTTCCCCGCGAAAGTAAATCACTGCTTCATGTCTGATGTACTTGTTACGTGCTCTGAAGACAATGTACTTGGTTTTCTTTATATTTAATTCCAGTTTATTCGCCTATAGCCATACAGATAAATTTTCCAACCATGTGTTGGCATCTACCTGCAGAGCATCCAGATCTTGTCCTGAGAAAAATACATTAGTGTCATCAGCATACAGTATTATTTCTGGTGTAGATGTCACGTCAACTATAAGGTTTATAGTTGACGAACTTCGGCTGCGGTGGTGGCGGAGAGCAGTTCGTGCCTTAATTGCTCCATTCAACTGGCTGCAGGTTGCAGATTACGAGACGGGTTTCAACTTCTCCTGGCATTCCCAGTAGGCCTGTGGGACCTGCTGCGATCTTCCTCGGACCTTTTCGACCACGGCTGCACGGCATTTCCTTTCCTCAAGCGACAGCCGCTGCTAGCGTCACCAGTCTACTATCACCGGAACGATTTGTGCCCCCCTGTTACGCCCACTGCTCGTCACTTCGTCTGCGGTGGTGGCGGAGATCAGTTCGTGCCTTAATTGCTCCAGTCAACTGGCTGCAGGTTGGTGCCTTTGCATTTGTCTTCTCAGATCTGAGTCTCACCCTGCCGCCACCGTTGCCGAAAGTGCCTCGCATTGTGCTTTTCGTTTTTGTTTTCTCGGCCTGTGTTAGATAAGACATGGACGGCCGTGATAACACATGTGCGGCATGTTCGAAAGCAATTCCAGTCAAAGGTCGCGTAATGAAATGTTTTGAATGTGACAATGTGTTCCACATTGGAAAATGCTCTGGGGTGTCAGAGTCGACCGCTAAGGGGAAGGCTGAGGCTTTTTTTGAGGTTTGGAAATGTGGTACCTGCTATTCGTCGCGCCTGAGAGGGGCAGCAAGGAAGGCGAGGAGAGCAATATACATGTTATTCTTAGTGCTATTCTTGCAAGACTAGACAAACTTGAAAATCTTCCAAAAAAATTGGACCATATTGACAAGTCAATCACCATGATGTCGGACAAGTACGATGAAGTATTAAAAACAATGGCCAGACATGATGCAGAAATCAGGGAACTTCGAAAGCGGGTCCTCGAGAGCTACAATAACATTGAGGAAATGAAACAACTTAAGGCCACTGTGAACGATTTGGAGTGGAGGAGTAGGCGGCAGAATTTGGTATTCCATGGAGTCGGATGACGAGGATTTGCTTGAAAAAGTTAATGACATAGCCCGATCTGTTGAGCTTCCTGAGCTGTGTGAAAGCGATGTGGATGCCGTACACAGACTTCCCGCGAAAGCAGGTAAAGTTCCAGGTGTGCTAGTTTGATTCACTTTCCAGAAACTCAGAGAACAGTGGTTTTCCAGGGGCAAATCACTCAGAACGTTTGACTCTGAGGTCTCAGTCACTGAAAATCTGACTCAGTTCAACAGGACGCTACTCGATATTGCCAAGAAATGGGCTGATCCGAATGCCTACAAGTACGTGTGGCACCGGAACAACAAAGTACTTGTACGAAAAGCGAGCGGTGAACTAGCACACGTGATTCGATGTGATGACGATTTGAGGAAGCTGCTGCAGTAAGCCACTGCTGTTCACTGAAACTTGCCCTTTAATATGGGGGATACTTTTGTCACTCCAAATTATGTGAATAATGATGTTCAAGGTCTGACTAATCATTTTTCAGAGTTAAGTTTGAATATTCAGTCTGTTCGCGATAAACATGATATCTTACGCGTATTTCTTGAAGAGTTTGAATTCTTGTTCTCTGTGGTAATGCTCAGTGAGACATGGATCAAGGATGAAGTTCACTGCTTTGACTTGGTCAACTATCAGTCATTTTTCCTCAATAGAACTAATAGAAGAGGTGGAGGCGTTTGTTTGTTCGTGCTTGATAGTGTGCAACGCGAAAGGGTCGATGAAGTTGCTTCACTTACGCCTGATTATGAGGTACTGTCTGTTTGTAGCAAAAATGTCCTCATCACTGTAGTATATCGCCCCCCAGATGGTTGCATAGAGAACTTTCTGCTCTATATGGAACATGTTTTTCAGTTTGCCTTTGAATATTTACACTATATATATAGGTGGTGATTTCAACATTAACATGCACGAAAATACACCCAGAAAGTCGCGATTCTTATTACTAATGGAATCATACTGTCTTGTAAACATTGTGACATCACCTACACGTATTACCACAACGACGGCAACCCTCCTGGATTTGCTGATCACGAATAACGCCGCTAACACGCTCTCAACCGGAGTTATTAATTACGTTATTAGTGATCACCTGCCGGTGTACATCGTTTGTAATGGTCATCCTAAATTCAAATCGAACTGTAAACCAAGAAATGTTGAAATACAACGGATCAACCCAACGACGTTAGATTCATTTCGACACAAAATAATGAATGTCAACTGGGAACCAGTTTTTGCTTGTTTAATTGCTGACAGAGCGTTTAGTTGTTTCCTGGAGATTTTCGTGCGCATATATCGTGACACGTTTCCATACAACGATATACAGAAACCAAAACGAGCTCGTAAGCCCTGGATTACTTCGCATATTCTTCGAATGATTGCTAGAAAAAATTCCCTCTACCAGAAATTCTTACAAAGACGCAGTCCAGAATCGTGGGCAACGTTTAGGACATACAGAAACAAGCTTAATTCAACATTGAGGAAAGCGAGGAATGAATATCACCTCAATTTGTTCGATGGTTTGACCGATCAAAAGAAAATTTGGAATAGGCTTAATCGAGTTTTAAACCATAACTTGGGAAATATAGCTAACAGTATTACAGTTTATGGTATTAGATATACTGGACTCGCTCTCGCTAATGAGTTTAATAACTATTTTAGTACACTTGATAGTGAGCACAATCATAGAGCTTTAGATTACGTTACTAACCACACAAGCAACAGCACATTCCTAACATGCTGCGATGAAAATGAGATGCTTCAAATATTTAAAGGTATGAAGGTTTCGAACAGTGAAGACGCTTTTGGACTGAAAGTGAAACCAGTCATGCAAGTCTTGGACATTATCTGCCCGATTTTAACTTCTGTCTATAATTTGTCCCTAACTACAGGCATCTTCCCCTCAGACATGAAAATTGCGAAAGTAATTGTAATCTATAAAGGTGGTTCCAAAAATGACCTCGGCAGTTATAGGTTAATTTCAATATTGCCTATTTTTTCTAAGGGCTTAGAAAAAGTAATGCATTTACGAGTTTCTAATTTTCTTGAGAAGTATAATGTGCTAACAACTAAACAGTTTGGATTTAGACCTAAGTCTTCTACTGAAATGGCTCTTCTGAAGCAAAAAGAGACAATCCTAAATAACATAGAATGTAAACAAATAACGTTGGGAATTTACATAGATTTCTCCAAAGTCATTGACAGGATTAATCACGAGACTCTTCTACTGAAACTTTCTGTTTACGGTGTTCGGGACAAGGCACTATCTCTAATCACTAGCTATTTAACTGACCGATATCAGTATGTTTCAATAGATAATCATTGCTCATCTAATAAAGCATGGTGTACCTCAAGGAAGTATTCTTGGTCCCTTATTATTCAATACTTATATTAATGATTTAGTACAGATTGATTCCGTAACAGAATATGTAATTTATGCTGATGATACAACTTTATTTCTATCAGGGACCAACGCGAATGATATAGTCAAAAGGGCCAAAAGCGTGTTGGGTAAACTTAACTCCTGGGCTGAAATAAACTCCTTGCTGATAAACTCGCGCAAAACAAAGGCGATATTTTTTAGAGCGAAAAATGTGAAATGGGTGGTAGACGTTGATTTAGTCTTGGGTGCTAATGCAATAGAAATAACTAATGTTGTGAAAACACTTGGCGTTTACTTTAATGAATTCATGTTACGGGATGTCCACATCGAGCAGCTGAAGGTTAAACTGGCTAGGGTTGTCGGCGTACTTAGAAGGTTAAAGTGCATGTTGCCTACGAGGACTAAACTTGTAATGTACCATGCCCTGTTTGAATCTCATATCAAATACTGTCATCTGGTATGGGGTAAGTACAACGACGCAAACTAATATTCAGAAGGTTTCAATATTGCAAAAAAATGCAGTGAGAGCAATAGCAGGTGCTTCATATTCAACACATACAAGTTCTTTATTTTCAAAATACCGCATTATGAATGTAAAGGTCATCCATCAATATCGTGTGATTCAGCTATATAAATCCCAGGCACCCAGTAAAATTACATTTTTAACTGACCTTGCTAATCTACAGGAAAATACTGTGCTCCACAATACAAGACACTATGAATACTGGTGTGTACCTTGCCCACGCACAAACTACGGACTCCAAACATTAAGATATGTATTGCTGTCATTCCTAAACCGCTACACTTTCACAAATGAATCCATTCACTCAGTTTCATATACCAGTATAAGAAATATGTTCCTACATAGAAATGAAGAGAATGTGACAGTAAGAAATGCTAAGTAACCATGCGAGATGAAGCTGTTATCTTTTTGATTTTGTGTGTAACTGTGCAGAAACTATTCTGTGTTCCATCGGAAAATATTGTATGCATTTTTATTCCATGTCTGCTCTTGTTTGTGTTTTTTTTTGCTGTTATTCGCCATCGCCATGTCGAACCACTGCGGGAGATGGGAGCTTTGTCAAGCCGCGTGCGCGGCTTTTTTTCCTTTCTCCTCAGCCATTGTAAATGTCTGAAATAAACTGAAATGAAAATGAAATGAAAAATAACAGTGGCCCAGGAATAGATCCTTGAGGTACTCCATAATGTATTTGACCTGTACTTGATTTCACATGGGTGATATCTGTGCACTGCTGCCGATTTGACAGGTAACTTCTTATTAGTGTAAGAGTGACTCTTCTAATACCGTATTTGGACAATTTGTGAAATAATATTGGAAGCTTAATGGAATCGAAAGCTTTTTTAAAGCTTTCGATTCCTGCACTGCACGTGCAGTGCACTAGGATAATGGGACAATAACTACGCCAGCAAATTCGAAACATTTTTCTTTTCTAAAACAAAAAATGCTGGGATAAAATTGATGGCCGTAATTATAGACCATTAAGCTATGTAGTGAATTAGTGAACTATGTATTGTATTATTGTGTGCACCACCTATGAAATTTGCGGCTGAGTAAGCGGCAAATCGTCCTTTCGTTTCATCGGCGGAATTGCTTTACATGAATTTATCCTTTTCCATTCCAATACACGCAGTTTTTACTAAGTAACATATGTCCTAGACAGCGATGAGGCGTTTCATAGCTTTCGTTTGTCACTAATATAGCATTTTTTTTTATTTTCCAGAATTTACACAATATATACATGTACATACACCTGAAAGAAGCCAGCAGGTAGCGAGGGAAAGAAAAGCATAAAAGCATTACTTTTTCAAATTTTCGCTGCTGACATGAATTTGTACAGTAGCCATTTTACGGGTGAAATGCAATTAACTGAATACGAAGTATGCAATAAAACTCGCAACTGACTGGTGGGATTCAAATCTAGCCCCTCCGAATTTCGCGCAGCACCTCGTTCTTAGTTGCAACTCAACTACTACGCTGTTAATGAAAAAATGTCGAACGTAAAAAAGAAAATCTTTTCTGAAATTTTAATGAGACGAGACGCAATTTTTCATTTCAATAAATATTCAAGAGGTGTACATTGCTGAAAAAAAATCTAAGACTACTGAGGAATATTGCTTTCGATGGGGCGATAGCGGGTCATAAATTTTCTGGAAAACGCTGGGGACTGTCGAGCATGAAGTCTGGTGCGTTTTGCATGAAATCACTCAAATTATTTCCAGTAGTAATAACGATGCTCGCACATACTGGCGTGAGCATGGTGTTCATGGCAAAACTTCCTCCCAGAGATTTTTCTTCAATACGTAAATAAGGCGAATAACTTACGGCTGTTCCATCCATACGTACTCAGAGGGCGATGTATACGTCATAGCCTTGAACTCGACAGGCAACGGCCGCGCCATTAATGACGCGTAACTGGCTTTAGCGAGCGCCTTATGGCACGAGGCGAGGCACGCCATAACGCGCACTGCCCCGCGATGATGCTGCGTTGGAGAAGAGGTAGAAATGGGGAGAGGTGAAATTAATAGCCCGTTCCGGAATTAGCCTTGACGACAACTGAGCAGCGATAACAGAGCAGCGATCCGACAGAGGGCCACATTACATTGCCACATTGAGAAGGGTCCCACGCAGTTTGATACGCCCTCATATTGGCTCCATGGGAAAAGATCAGGCTATATAACCTCTGCCGTGCCCCCTCTTCCCCGTGAAATGTGTAGCTCTCTTTCGTCCGACACGGCGCGTTCGGCTCAGCGATATGCTTACTTCCTTAATGCCTCGTGAGAGGCTGCACTGCGGGTGCTTTTTCGCTGGTTCGAAGGCGTCGGATCATTTCTCTTCGAGGAGAGATCTGCACTGCGCGTGAACGTGTCCATGCGTGGCGTATATTGGCGAGAATGTGACGGCAATAAGGGTGGGATAAAATTAGAATTACATGCAGTTTTACAGCTTATGGTTGTTGCATGGTTCCTATCTGCCAAGGGGCAGCCGTCAGGAACCGAGTGTCTCGGTGCGGCACGTGGCCTTATCCACGCATAATCTTGTTATTTGGAGTGTTATTAGAGGGAGACTCATCAGGAACCTCTTTGCCAGCGTCTCAATGGCTGACAGTGTCGTGACGCTGGGGCTACGTCGACCCGGCCTTCACTTGGTAGCGTGCAGAGACTCGGGGTTGAAGTAGGATTGAATCTTCGAAGTTGGTGAAATATGTACAAGCAGGTTTAATGGCACTTTGAGAAACTTATTTACAAGATTATTTACACGAAAAAGAAGGGTACATCAGCAAAATGGCAAGCGTTAAGAGTTCATAGCGAGAAGCGACTGGATGAGCCGTTTACCCAGGGCCCAGAGCGACATTTCGTGCTCTGCAGCGTCCTTAAAACCCCCCTATGTCCAGCCCCTCTCTGAAGATGTTGACCAACCAAATCCAGGGCACGCCCCTCAGGTATCGGCATCCAATCGAACACATCACTGCACTGATGGTCTGAAGCACTGACTGGTCCGGCATTCATTCGTTGGGCGTGATCACTTGTTGGCGGGAAAAGCTTGGGAACGGCGAGGAGAGGAGGTACATTTCTATTCTTCAGCAAAGAAACCACAGGCTGGTTCTGACAAGGGGTTTTACTTCTCAGAAACCCGAGTGCACGTGGCGCCGCATAGGGCTCCCAACATTGTCCCTTTTCGACAATTGCAAATCTTTCCTGCATTCCCGGGAAATCACTTAATGGCCGTATGAGTCATGCTCCTTTCTTGTCCTGCACGTCAGCGGACATGTCACTCTGTCGTCTCCTTTGGATAGGAGGCATTCATCACTGGAGGATAGCACTTCTCGACTGGAAGGGTGAACAAAAGAAAGAAAGCACTTCCTGCTATTTCCCTCAGGGGGACGTTTCTTTGTGTTTTTCCAGACGTTCTCTTGACAGGGTCAATTTGGCATTTGCAGGTTGTCCACAAAGCAAAACATGCTTACAAAGCAGGATTCCTGGAAACAGGCTCACTTAGAGCCATTGGACCATCACCACATATTCACAAAACTTATCCATGCCCACAGGCGAACAATAGAGCGCGCAATTGCGGATGCTTGGTCGTAACAGCCTCCTCCCCCACCAGAAGAGTCTCGGAGGGCAGCAGTCCCAGCTGCTGCATGAAGAGACGACTTAATGGCCTGCACGTGAACGCTTGAAGCTCGCTGTTGCTTGTCGCGTTGTCTTGATTGTTGTAGGCCAAATTGCTCGAGCTGCCTGAAACTCAACCACATGTCGAAGCAAGCACTCGGCTCCCGTCTGAAGAGACCAGGTCAAAAGAAAACTGCCATTGTTGTTCGAGAAAAGCCCACTCTCAAGACGTTCAGGACCCACCTATTCCTAGAAAACCAAACGTGCTGCTTTACATAGTCACACATATACAAGCGCACGGAAAAAAAAAACCTGATTATCAATTTGGATACATGGTGAGGAACATCTCGGACCGCTTAGAAAGAGCGGCTAAGCGCGTCCGCATTCCCATTTAACTTCCCCTTTTTGTATCTTATTTCAAAATTGTACTGCTGTAAAATCAAGCTCCACCTAAGAAGGCGACTGTTCTTCGATGTCGCAGTTTGCAGCCAAGCCAGGGGACAATGGTCCGTCTCTACGGTGAATTTGGCCCCTCCAAGATAGCACTGCAATTTTTGAATGGCCCATACAATGCAAGCGCATTCTTTCTCTGACGCGCAATAAGCCCTCTCTCTAGAACTCAGTTTTCTGCTCAAGTAGAGCACGGGGTGCTCATTACCGTCGTCATCTCTCTGGCAGAGAACAGCACCTAACCCTCGATCACTGGCATCACACTGGACCGTGAATTCTCGGTCATAGTCTGGAGCTCGCAATACCGGACGGCTAATCAGCACAGCCTTCAGGTTTACGAAGGAGGCTTCCTTTTGTTCGTCCCAGACTACATTTGTCGGTTCTGTCTTGCGGAGAGCGTCGGTCAGAGGGCTAGCCAAAGCTGAATAGTTAGGGATGTAGTGATTGTAGTACCCAGTCAGACCCAGGAATGCTCGAATTTCCGTCTTCGTGCTCGGCCGCGGGTAGTCTGCTACCGCAGAAATCTTAATCTCGCTGGGTTTCCTGAAACCTTGACCTACATTGTGACCCAAGTAGTCCACGGTCGCCCTTGCCAGGCAACATTTCTCGGCCTTTACGGTTAGTCCAGCTTGACGCAAAAGGCTCAGTACAGCTCTTAGATGTACCATATGGTCCGCCCATGAGTCGGAAAAAACCGCAATGTCGTCTAAATAAGGCACCGCGAATGTTTCACACCCCTTTAAAACCCTATCCATGAGTCGGGAAAAACAAAATGGAGCATTTTTGAGCCCGAAACTCATCATTGTTGGCTGGTAGCTGCCCGTCGGAGTGACGAAAGCCGCGTATCTGCTGGCGCGTTCAGTGAGCGGTACTTGCCAGTATCCTCGAGTAAGGTCCAGCGTAGTCACATATGCCGCTCTACTGACCTGTTCTACTCTCTCCTCAATATTCGGAATAGGATACACTTGATCCCTGGTGAGAGAATTTAGCTTTCGGTAGTCTACCACAGGCCTAGGGTCTTTACCTGGAGCTTCTACTAAGATCATAGGCGAAGCATAATCGCTTTCCGAGGGTTTTATTACTCCCAATTCCAGCATGCGAGTTACTTCCCTATCCAGAATTTCTCTTTGCCTTGGAGAAAATCGGTAGCACCTTGATCGCACTGGCACGTCTGAAGTCAGCTCAATATCGTGCTCAGTCAAATCAGTTCTGCCTGGCCTGTCCACGAAGCAGGCCTCAAACTCTGTTATTAGCTCGCCCAGATCGGACAGCTGGGATTTCTTTAGTTCTCCTCTCTGCTCCGTCTTTTTGTGAAGCTCCTGAGCGTTGCTTCCTTTTCCGCTGAGGCAAATCAAGTTATCCCCCATCTCCTCGGGAAGGTTTAACGTTAGATTTACCACGGCTTCCTTCTGCACATAAGGCTTCATAAGATTGCAATGATAAATGCGCACTGCTTTACGCCTATCGGGGATTTTCACTGCGTAGTTAGTGTCAGAAAGCTCTGCAACGACTTTAGCAAGTCCTTCCCACTGTACTTCGAGCTTATTCTTGGGATCATTGGCTTGCTCCATAGCTAAGTCCTCTCGGGTTCCACTTAAAAGTCTCGTGAGATTACTAGACACTGGCGGCAAGAGGTTACTTTCAAGAACGTCCTCATTCCGTGTCTTATCAAGCTCACTTTCATGTTGACTTATCTGAGATGCCTCGCTCTCAAAGTTTTCTGGCCCGCTATTTTCCGCATTTACCGCTGTTTTAACTGCCGTTTCCTCCGCTGTTGATTTTTCTGAAATGAGCAGTGTAGCTAGTTCTCGCGCCTTTGAACGTGTTAAGGCCTGCACATCTCTGTCTCCGAAAATCAGAAGGCAAGCTTTGACCTTCTCGTAGTTGTCCGCGTCCTCCTTGTTTAGCCGCGCGACAACCTCCGCTGCCTCGCAGGGCAGAACCGTCAATAATCTCTGAGACCACGTGTCTCGCTGGAAGGACAGTTCTTCGCAAGTTCGCTCAAAGTTACCCAGATACAGACCGATATCCCCTGATATCACATATGGCTGCATGTACTTTGACATCTTGAAATCTGCCTCCTTGTTGAGAAGAGGTACCGCTAGCTGGGGACAATTGCCCGACCTCTTGCTCAACTCTACTTCTAATTTCCGGAGCTCAATTTCTAGCTCCCGCTTTTTTGCTTCTCTCTCAAGCTTCTCACGTTCGTGCTCCCTTTCCTCTTTTTCTCTCTCAAGTTCACGCTCCCTTTCCTCTTTTTCCCTCTGACGTTCGCGCTCCCTTTCCTCTTTTTCCCTCTGACGTTCGCGCTCACGCCTCTTTTCCTGTCTGAGTTGTTCCTCCTTGTTTTGGGCGATGAGGTTCCATGCTTCACTGAGCTCCTCATCATCGGCTCCCAAATCAGTGATTGCCTTTAAAATCAAGGGTTTTCGTGCCAAACCACTTGTATCAATTCCCAATTCCTCACACAACAGCAACAGGTCCGGTTTCTGCAGCTTTTGTAGGTCCATGATCGCTCCGAGTGTCGGCTACTTCCAAAACAACTGTGCAAACTACCAAACCTAAAGGCGTTTCCACACTCTCTTTTTACCAGTTCTAAAATCTAACCCTGTTCTAGAACCTGGTCCACATCAGAAGAAAAGCCAAGCACTCACCCACACATGCGATCGATGTTCCGAGCTGCTTTCTTGTTGGCCGATTGTTGCTCCTGCTTGTTGCTTGAGATGCCACCTCCGATCACCAGATGTTGTGGCTTGTAGCTTCAGATCCACCTCCAATCAGCAGATGTTGTGGCTTGTAGATTCAGATCCCACCGCTGCCACCAGTTGTCGTGACGCTGGGGCTACGTCGACCCGGCCTTCACTTGGTAGCGTGCAGAGACTCGGGGTTGAAGTAGGATTGAATCTTCGAAGTTGGTGAAATATGTACAAGCAGGTTTAATGGCACTTTGAGAAACTTATTTACAAGATTATTTACACGAAAAAGAAGGGTACATCAGCAAAATGGCAAGCGTTAAGAGTTCATAGCGAGAAGCGACTGGATGAGCCGTTTACCCAGGGCCCAGAGCGACATTTCGTGCTCTGCAGCGTCCTTAAAACCCCCCTATGTCCAGCCCCTCTCTGAAGATGTTGACCAACCAAATCCAGGGCACGCCCCTCAGGTATCGGCATCCAATCGAACACATCACTGCACTGATGGTCTGAAGCACTGACTGGTCCGGCATTCATTCGTTGGGCGTGATCACTTGTTGGCGGGAAAAGCTTGGGAACGGCGAGGAGAGGAGGTACATTTCTATTCTTCAGCAAAGAAACCACAGGCTGGTTCTGACAAGGGGTTTTACTTCTCAGAAACCCGAGTGCACGTGGCGCCGCATAGGGCTCCCAACATTGTCCCTTTTCGACAATTGCAAATCTTTCCTGCATTCCCGGGAAATCACTTAATGGCCGTATGAGTCATGCTCCTTTCTTGTCCTGCACGTCAGCGGACATGTCACTCTGTCGTCTCCTTTGGATAGGAGGCATTCATCACTGGAGGATAGCACTTCTCGACTGGAAGGGTGAACAAAAGAAAGAAAGCACTTCCTGCTATTTCCCTCAGGGGGACGTTTCTTTGTGTTTTTCCAGACGTTCTCTTGACAGGGTCAATTTGGCATTTGCAGGTTGTCCACAAAGCAAAACATGCTTACAAAGCAGGATTCCTGGAAACAGGCTCACTTAGAGCCATTGGACCATCACCACATATTCACAAAACTTATCCATGCCCACAGGCGAACAATAGAGCGCGCAATTGCGGATGCTTGGTCGTAACAACAGTGAGTTTTGCTTAAGGTGAAAACCTTATATATATTATGAGGCGCAACACATGTTGCCGGAAAGGTGGATATCAAACGTCACGTGAAGGAACGTGACGTCGAAAGACAAAAATAGATGCAATTTGGTATAAAGCGCATCAAGGAGCAGTACGTCGAAACGTACGCTAATAAGGGCCGGATATCCTGTGTGCTCGCTCTGTCGTGGCTACCTCATGTCGCAGTAGCTGCGCGCCATTTGCTCGTTAGGCATCACTGAAGAACAGCCGCGTGGGACCAGATTTGATCTCTTTCGTATCAAGATTTGAGCGCAGCCGTTCTAGGCGTCGGTTCCTTGATGGCGGCATACCGTTTCCCTGCTAGTTTGCATGCATCCGCTAGTCTAGTTTCGAACCTAGTATTCGAACCGGCATATGTACTTCCATGTGTATAACCTGTACCTATAGCCACCAAGCGACCTAACGCAGCGAGTGTTTTCGGATGAGGCGGACCGGCGTTGGTGACGTCAGAGTAGAGTGAGACGCGTAGAGGGAGCTGTCAGAGAACCACAAAACACGCAGAGAGCACGAAACTACCGGTCACGCGGTGGTGTCGCGCACCAGAGCGTAGGAATTGTAGCTGCTTGAGCGGGGTTCCGCCTTTAAATTGGCAGGTGGCTCTAAGTGTCTCGAAATTGTATTTCTTTTTGCTGTTCAGCAAGGTTTGTACAGTTTTTTTTTTTTTTCACATTTCCTTGCTTATGATTCTTCGTATTTTAGCGGGGAAAATGCGTTGACAACTTGAAACTTGAATTCTGGAAGACGAGCACCGAGTTCTCGCAACTGGTGTCAGCGAGAGGACTTGCGCGCCGCGAAACCCGAACCTCAGTGAAGCTACCGATAGCAACAAGTTGTGCAAGATTCGTTAACGATAAGAAAGCCAATATATATAAAGTCCTTAACTATCCAAAAATTACAAGGAGACACCCCTGTAAAAAGTCCTGTGCTTATTCGGCACGATTCATCCTAAATGTGGGTTCACTTGGTACTTACTCCAGCTACTGACGTTACCGGAGTTCGCATCCCAAACGAGGACAAAGACTGCAATTTCTAAGACACCACGGGGAACACAATGCAGAAGAACCCTTCCCGATCATATCCATTGTTTTCAATCCAGCTGGATAGAAAAATGGTCAAGTGTTGCGCCATAAGAGAGCAGCCGCACATAGACTCAGCGTCTGCGCTTAACGCTCGCCACGTGTAGCCTACGAAAGGGCGCAATTCATGAAAAATTCTTACAGTACGCCTATGTTTTACCTTCCTTAAACACAAAAACATGGATCAACCAGAAACAGCTCCCCGATATCACGACTACCAGTAGTGCTACGGTGCATGCAGAGACCAGAACGAAGCAGCAGGAGTGGCCAGATATGGTTCTAGCGGTAATCTCTGCACTATCTTTACTTACACAACTTTTTGGCGCGCAAAGAGAGCGTCTGCATCTCTGACCCACTAAATTTGACAACGGATTCTTCGCGACAACTTCCTACACCACTCATACCGCACTCAGCTAGGATATCGCCGACGGACTTGCTTGGCGTCGATTATATAGGCCCACGACGTGGGCTGTAACGTAGAAATTTAAAAAATTTCTCTCGTAGCTCTCGTGCGTTAAAACATCCCTTTCCTCAGTCTGGTGGCAGTGCCCATTGCTCTATTGACCTCCCAAAACATGTGCACTGGGCTTATGTTTCAGAATAGCGTATTGATCGAAACGCTGGGACACTTCTGCAGCCTCTCAGATCCCAAGAAGTGTTTGATGGCTGTCAAAAATTGACAAATGAACTGCTTCTTAAAGAGGCAGCATATGGAGAAATGAAAACTATATACGTGTTTCATTTTGAAATAGTTTGCATGCGTATATAGCGCACTAAAGCTACCTCAATACCTACTGATAAATCTGGTGTTACACGGCGGCAGCCATTCAGTCACATTTTTTTTTTTTCCATTAATCAATCATTTCTGGCTTAGTTGAGCTAACCCGCCTCAAGATACGAAGCGTAAACTTCTGTTTGTTTGCTCATCCTATCATTTCCGTAAACAACATAACCGCATTCTGGTACGCTCGCTAACGCAATTAGCAGCGCTCAGTGTTGTCAAGTTCAGAGAATAAACACACTCGCTCCACTGCTCATGCTCGCTCGTAAATAAAGTAAAGGATGCGTCAAGAAGCCGAACGATCAGTGCAATCTCGCCTTCACGAAACGAGATGTGCTCTTTGTGAAAGACATTACTGGGGACAACCACTACACGTAGAAAATGGCGGCTCCTTTGGCGCGCTCGGCGAACAAAAGCGCGCGTCACAGATACCGCCAATGTTTCCTTAAGCCATATAAAAAAAAAAAACGAACGGAAGAGAGAGAATAATGCCCAAAACGAACATCGTAATTGATGCACAGCTTTCAAAGCCGTCTGTCGCTTCAGCAGGAGACGAGACAACGCATCGTCGCATGGCATTGTTTCCTACTTTTCTTTTTTCACTTTGACGAGGTACTTCCTTGTTTTTATTGTTTCTTGACAGAGTATCCCTGTATGATCTCTTCATGATTTCGGCTTTTTATTTCCTTTGTGCTCGCTTTCATTCAGGAACATAGCGGTTGAGCCGGCGTCGGGCGTTAGAGGATCGGAAACATCGTCCGTCGCTCAGCGCCGCCGCATGCATTTCCCGACGATCGGCAGTGTACGCAGCGCTACCAATCCCCTTCGAGTCCGACAGCTGAAACTGACGTCTCGGAAGGCGTCGACCGCTGCGAGAGAACAGAGATGAGAAAATGAAGGGAAGGGGTTGGGGAGAGGGTGCGGATCTGCGCCGAAGGGTTCGCTCCCTCGCTTGCCAGAGCGGCTTCATGAAACCCTCCCAGCGAGTAACGCTGACTGCGCCTACAGCTGTGTCACGCCGTTCGGAGTCGGGACGTGGCGACGGTGGTGGAGAAGACAGAGGAGGGAGAAGGGGGCGTTCTTACGCACATCTGCGTTCGAAATAACGCAGCCATCGGTGGCGCTCTTCGCGATCTGATCGCGCATTCAGAATGAAGAAGAGGTAGGCAGGATGCGGGGGAGCAGATACAACCTCATATGAAGGAAGCCGGTAGCCCGGCTGTCGTTGGTAGGCTGCCTCCGCGGCTGCAAAGCCACAGAGAGCGTCCGTGTACGAAATCCTCCATTACGGGAGCCGATATCGAGATGATACGGGAGACATATGTGAACTGTTGGCATCCTCGACACTATATACAGCGCTGCACAACGCTACTCTTCCAGAGTTTTCTTTTTTTTTTTTCACCTTCTCGAGCTATTTTTTTTTTTTTTTATAAAAGTTTATGGCCGGAATCACAATTTCCGTAAACGTACAAATACTGAAACGGCTGTTTCTGAAATGACAGCCACTCCTTGTATTTCATTGAGGAAGCCGCAGGGCTCATTCCGACTGTCGCACTATATTACGCCACCCGACATTATATTAAAAAAAAGCGCCACCTTTCGCGTTATTTCTACTCAATTTCTGTTTTTGCGGCGTATTTCGCTAGACTCCTGGATCACACTTCCAAGTTTCGTTAGGCACTGTACCTAGCAGCTCGAAGGCGGGAGAAAAATTGGCTTGTGGCTGGCTCGTTTGCATCATGTAGGTTATTTCAACGAGCACTGTGTGTCACGTGGCGGAGGGTTCGTCTCTTCTAAGGCAAAGTACCGCGGCGTAGTTTTCCCAATTACGTATGCCCACATAAATCGTGTATCGCAGGTCTCACAAGTGAACTTTAATCGACAGCTGGATTACGGTTTCGGTTCACGGCCACAATCCCTCGTGGAGTTGGTTTGCCTCATTTCTACAGGTACTTCTGTATAGAAGCTCTAGACACAAATCGTGCTCTTTTGATCATTCATGCTGAAGGGGGAACTCATTTGCCATTGAGAAAACCCATTCAGCTGAAGTCACCGAATTAAAATGTTAGCACTCTTTAACTAAACAATTCACGCACTTCTATATCTGTTTTGTTTTCAGTCAAGCAACCGTCGCGCGAAGTGATTACCAATTCCTTTCTTGTGTTTATCAATGCATGGAAGAAATGAATCATTGTCAATAATTACGATTTACAGCGTGCAGCCTTGCAATTTGAGAACTCTGTAAGAATTAGTGTGTGTTTTAGTACTCTGTTTCTGTCTCAGAAGTTTATTTACATAATACTGCAGACCTCATGTGGTTTAGAATAAAATCCTTAGCACAACAAAATAAGTTTCCTTTTACATTTAGTCTCATGTCAAAGATCATGTTCATGCATATAGGTTCCTTTAAATGCACAGAAAAGGAAAACAAAAAAAAATACAGCCACGGATATTTCAGCCTTCTCTTACACTGCATTTTTCATCTTCCGCTCTTTAAGAAAACTAACGTGGGATCCATTCGTTCAGGAAATACGTGATATCTTCTATTGTAGGTGCCAATCGGCTTGCTCAGGCAGTATTCTCTATTCCCTCTGTTCAATTTCTTCTCCACCGAAAGGATGGGCCACCCAAAGTCGCATGCAATTGCTACAGAGCCGGCTTCAAATAGACGGGAACGGACAAGTCTAAAGCGAAATTCGCAACACCATGGTTGCCTTCAATCTGCGCTTGAATTAAGTGCAGCTACGCTTCATGCAACTTTTCCGACCTTATTTTGGTTTCTGCTGATGTGTGTAACAATAATAGAGAGCTCCACCTCCCTTTCAAGGCCAATCGTGGTGCAGTTTATCGATAGGGAACCACTCTTCAACAGGGAAAATCGGCTACTAAACTAAACAGAACAGGAAAAGTGTTCTAGTTTGCTCGTTCGTTCTCTCGACTTTATATCTGTTCATCTCGTTGTTTCCTACCTTTTCCCCGTCACTGTGTCTCGTTTATCCCTTCGTCGGTCGGTCCGTCTAAGACCAACTGGAAGGCCTTGTCCTCTTTGTGGAAATGAAAAGATTCACTGGCTCCTCAATTTGCGTGAACTTCAGATACCTTTAGCTGGCTCCAAGAGCGACTCGCTGGAAAACCAGGCCTCACTGTCATCTTCAATTCTGCATTTTCATTTAGTATTAGACTAATCTACAGTATTATGAACCGTTGAAT
The DNA here is from genome assembly GCF_055883805.1 of Amblyomma maculatum. Lineage (NCBI taxonomy): Eukaryota > Metazoa > Arthropoda > Arachnida > Ixodida > Ixodidae > Amblyomma > Amblyomma maculatum. The sequence continues at coordinate 201,789,729 of NC_139347.1, read as the reverse complement.
ACTTTGAGTAAATCTCTCCGCGTAACCTTGAAGTAGAGTGGATCGTGGTGTCTCGTGTTTAGGCAGAATGTGGTTTACGCGCTGCCTTTCTTTCCTGCGAAGAGTGAGTGAGTGTGCTCCTCTGACGCGACGCATTCATCGATGCTTATCAAACTTGTTACTTTATGGTTTTAATTTTTATTCGTCATTTATATTGTGTTTTTTCTCTTGTTTCGGTTTTCCAGATCTTGGCCTGCGAGGGACCACATTTTCCGAATGCGGCAAGCATATAAATGTGAGCTTGAGACCCCTTACCTCGGTTAACGAGTAGCTAAAAAATAAACAGAATTTTTACATCGCAGAAAAGCAGTCCTAATGCTCTGACGGCCATTGTCGCTCAATCATGACATGCCGGTTACACGCAGTGCACACATTTTCGCATGCAGCTTGTAATGAGATTGTTATGTTGGAATAGATCCCACTGATCAGCATTTCATAAAAAAATAATTTGCACCCGCTATGAGCACTCCCTGTGAAGAAAAACGGGAAGAAATATTCGACTATTTGCACGCTTTCTTGTTCTTTTATGTATCTACTGTCGAGAAAGAAAATGGAATATGGCTTGTTAGATAAAAAATCACCTGTTACTTTCCCTGGGCCTGTGAAGACTACGCGTACACGGCAGTTGAACCAAGGTGCCTGATATGCTGCTGTTTGAGGAATGTTTTGTTAATTTCCAGCTTGTCGCAAATTCGTAATATTGCGTCTTCCGCCGCTTTATTTCTGTACAAGAAATGTATCGAAATTAATAGCTGTGAATCGCTGCTGCTTTTATTTTATTGCAAAAGCAATACTACTTTCAGTTTTCAGCCCTTCGCGTAGCGAGGCGGTAGCTACCATTGACCTTTAGAGTGACCTTTGGCGTGCCGCCAAGCACAGCTGCGCAAAAACAGGGGCTCCAAGCTCGCGCCGTCAACTCGCGAGGCGGTAGCTACCAAACGTGGCCTAACTCCCACTCCCTCCGTTAGGGAGTGCTACAGTCGGGGTGACGTCATCCCATCTGCCGCAAGAACAGGGGCCCCAACTCGCGCCGTCAACATGCGAGGCGGTAGCTACCAACCGCGGCCTAACTCCCGCTCCCTCCGTGAGGGAGCGCTACAGCCGGAGTGACGTCATCCCATCTGCGCAAAAATATGGCCCCCAACTCGCGCCGTCAACTCGAGAGGCGGTAGCTACCAACCGCGGCCTAACTCCCGCTCCTACCGCAGCTACCGCCGGGGGTGCAACGTTGAATACTATAGGAGGTGGCCTATCGGCAGGTGGAACCAACGCAGTCTCCAGGGGTGCTTTCATTACTGCTGGCGAAAAAATGCCGTGGCAGCCGGTGCCGGAGCGGCAGTTGTACATTCTGGCTTAACCTCACCCACAACCAAGTATATCGTTGCAGCCACGGCACTCCTTGCCTCGCTACTAGTTATACATAGAATAACCAGGTAGCACCCCGCAATAAACAATAGTTGAACCATATGCCGTTCACTGCATAATCACTGCATAACCATAAGCATAACCACAAGCACCACAACTAGCTACAACACCAGCTGAACCTAGACGTAGCCATAGCTACTGCTTTCTAATAACCAGACTTAACCAAGCTAAGCCACTGCCCATTTTTCTATTGGTTCAAGAGTACGAGTTCCCTGATGTATACCAGTGCGACATAATTAAAGAGGCGACAAAGAGGAGCAGACATACAAGCGCTGAACTGCTACTCTGCATTTAGCAGAGTGATTGAGTGCTCCTGAATTGCTCTACAAATTCAGAGTTGCAGTTTTTCATTAGGTGGCTCACCAATGATTTTTTCATTATTGTTGTTTGGTGAACAGGTATTTCAATAGCAGCTTCACCTAATAAATTTGAGATGAAATTTGAGCGCTTCTGTGGCTCTGTAATCGTGTCGCTGAAGGAATTAAAAATTTTAAGGACTGCTTATGTTGGTCGATAGATTGAAGATATTGTAGCATGCGTTGACGACAAAGAAGCGCAGAAGTGTGAGTGGAAGAAGAAGTGTGCTAACCTCGAGCCTGAACTCCGACGCTGTTCGTAGAACCTTTGCCACGCCTTGGACCTCGGACGCAACTGTAAGGGTCGCAGTTTACGCGACATCTGGTGGAGGTGCTGGGTACGATTTTCATGAGCCGGACGCCCCCTAAAAGCCCAGGACGCACCCCTAAGGTGGAGACTCCAGTACACCAGAGCAGCCGCCCACTGCAAGGTCTGCCTCCCGAGTGTGGTCCTCTCCCTGACCACAGACCAACAAGGAGCGTTTCTGTCAGCGCGATGAATCCCCCGGTATCAACAACTCCTGTCCTGCTCCACCACCAGCGGGATCCACCACATTACCACGGCCTGCCCCATGAGGATGCTGAAGACTGGCTGGAGCAGTTCGACCGGGTGGCTGCCTTCAACGCCTGGAACGCTGACTCGAAGCTTCGCCATGTCTACTTCGCACTGGAGGATTCTGCGAGGACATGGTTCGAAAATCAAGAAGCCGGATTCCGAACGTGGGACACATTCAAGGCAGAATTCTTGCGTATGTTTACCAACACGCTTCGCAAGGAAAAAGCGCAACTGCTTTTAAATAGCCGTATACAACATCCGAATGAAACTGTTACGGCCTACGCCGAAGAGATGAAGCGACTCTTTCGGCGCGCGGACCCAACCATGTCGGAAGAGAAAAAAGTGCGCCTTTTGATGCAAGGTGTTAAAGAGCAGTTATTTGCAGGCCTGGTGCGAAGTCCACCAACAACTGTCGCCGAATTCATAAGTGAGGCGTCTACCATCGAGAAGGCACTTGACATGCGCGCCCGGCAATACCAGCGCACTACAGTGTCTATGAACGCCGCGAGTGCAGGTGAAGCCATGCAGTTTTCGTCAGAATCGTTGCGTGATACGATCCGGGCGATAGTCCGGGAAGAGGTGGCCAAATACCTGCGGATTCCTCCACAGCCACAGGTTGCCACAGTTTCCGATATCATCCGTGAGGAAGTACAACAGGCGCCGGGTGTTCCCGCACCCGTCACCGTGCACGCACCCGTCACCGGGCCCGCACCCGTCGCCGCGCCTGAACCCGTCGTAGCTACACCGCTGCCCGAGACCCTGAGCTACGCCGCGGTCACCAGCCGCTACCTGCCGCCTTCGACAGCATCCTACGAGCCTCGCGCACCGGTCGCCCATGTGTCTTCACGGCCGAGCATACGCCGCCGAAGGACCGATATCTGGCGAACGCCCGATCACCAACCGTTGTGCTACCATTGCGGCGAAGCTGGACGCCTGTGTCGCCGCTGCCCCTACAGGGAACTCGGCCTCCGTGGGTTTTCTTTTGATGCCCGTCGTCCGTTGCCTGGCCAGCAGCCCCGTGAAATCGCAGAATACATTTCGCGTTCCAACACAGGCCCAAGCCGCCTCCGATCGCCGTCGCCTCGCCGTTACAGCTCTCCTGGACGCCAGGAGCAACTCCAAAGTCCCCATAGGGGAAACTAGATGCAGTAGCCTCTGGAGGTGCGGCTGCTACAGTGCGAAAATTTCAAGATCCTCCACAGACCCATGACAGTTCTTCGCTGCAAACTAAAGTTCGTTACATACGGCCACCAGCAGAATCGACGCCGCTACGAAATTCCGCTGATCCTCAACGTAACCACGACGCCGACATTCGCCCCACCACTCCTTCAGAGCATCGAAGTAGAGACCGAACCCCACGAAGCTGTCGCCGCCCGACACAACAAACTGCCGACCTGCAGATCTCCGTTGATGGCGTAGACGTCACTGCTCTAGTCGACACTGGCGCTGATTATTCAATTCTAAGTGCACACTTCGCCAAAGCTCTCAGAAAGGTCACAACATCATGGGCTGGCCCGCAAATACGCACAGCTGGCGGACATTTAATTATGTCCACGGGAGTGTGCACGTCGAGGATCACTGTACAAGGGCAAACCTTTCTGGCGACGTTCATCGTATTGGCTCAGTGTTCCCGTGACGTCATCCTCGGTATGGACTTTTTAACCGAAAATGGCGCCATTATTGATCTGCAGAATAAGTCCGTAAGATTTTCAGTTGAGAATGCTATCGAATCCAACAGCATGCTCCCCGCTGCACTCCACATTATTGATGACCATGTTACTGTGCCCCCATGTTCAAGCATCATGGTCTCCGTGGGTTCCCTCCCAATTCAAGATACAGAAGGTGTCGTCGAGACAAAACAGAAACTGCTTATTGAAAGAGGCATCGCCGTTGCCAGGGCAGTTGTTTTTGTTGAAAATGGCAAAGTTGATGTTCTTCTCACGAACTTCAGCAATGAATATCAACATCTGAACAGAGGGACAACTGTCGCATATCTCGACGCCATAACTGACACTAGTTATGAATGCAATTTCACCAGCGCTTCAGCAACAGAACCCTCCGACAATACTGAACCTCTGTACGATATAAACCCGGCCTTACCTCGAAAGCATCCAGAGAAACTACGGCACCTGCTCCGTCGCTACTCTAATGCATTTGCCAGATCATCACGCGTCGATCGAACCCACCTTGCAAAACACCACGTCATTACAGATGAAGCTGTTCGACCACTCCGCCAGTCGCCTTATCGAGTTTCCCCTAAAGAACGTACTGCCATCCGAGACCAAGTGAAGGAAATGCTCGATAACGATGTCATTCGCCCTTCCCGCAGCCCCTGAGCTGCACCTGTGGTACTTGTGAAGAAAAAAGATGGCACACTTCGTTTCTGCGTAGACTATCGCCGACTGAAGAACATTACGAAAAAAGATGTTTACCCTTTGCCCAGAATAGATGACGCCTTAGATCGTCTGTGCAACACAAGATACTTCTCCTCCATGGATCTCAAGTCTGGATACTGGCAGATAGAGGTCGATGAGAGGGACCGCGAAAAGACTGCTTTCATTACACCTGACGGGCTATACGAATTCCAGGTCATACCCTTCGGCCTTTGCTCCGCGCCCGCAACCTTTCAGAGACTCATGGACAGCGTTCTTGGAGATCTGAAGTGGACGACATGTCTTGTATACTTGGACGACGTAATTGTATTTGCCCCAAATTTCGAGGAGCACCTCCGTCGCCTAGACGCAGTATTAGACGCCATCCAAACGTCGGGCCTCACTCTGAAAGCCGAAAAATGCCATTTTGCTTATGAAGAGCTGATGCTTTTGGGCCATGTCGTGAACCAAGTGGGAGTTCTGCCGGATCCTGAAAAACAGTTGCCATCGCCAATTTTCCGACGCCGCGGGACCAGAAAGAGGTGCGACGCTTTCTTGGGCTATGTGCATATTATCGACGTTTCGTGAAAAAGTTTTCTAAAATAGCCGCCCCCCTTACACTTCTTACTAAGGCTGATATGCCGTTCACATGGGGCGACCAGCAAATGGACGCATTTCAGGAGCTTCAACGTCGCCTGCAGTCACCTCCAGTTCTAGCACATTTCGATGAAACCGCAGACACCGAACTCCACACGGATGCAAGCAATGTTGGTTTGGGCGCTGTCCTAGTACAGATACGGAATAGTGAACAACGTGTGATCGCCTACGCTAGTCGGGCTTTGTCTAGGGCTGAGACAAACTACTCTGCCACTGAAAAGGAATGCCTGGTCATCGTGTGGTCTATTTCGAAGTTTCGACCATACCTGTACGGCAGACCCTTAAAAGTGGTGACCGACCATCACGCGCTTTGTTGGCTGACAAGCCTTAAAGACCCTTCTGCGTGTCTCGCCAGGTGGAGCCTACGACTTCAAGAATACGACATCACTGTAACCTACAAGTCAGGTCGTAAGCATTTAGACGCTGACTGCCTGTCTCGTGCTCCTGTACAACCAGCTTCGCATTGACGACAAAGCGTGCGTTGACGACAAAGAAGCGCAGAAGTGTGAGAGGAAGAAGTGTGCTTACCTCGAGCCTGAACTCCGACGCTGTTCGTAGAACCTTTGCCACGCCTTGGACCTCGGACGCAACTGTAAGGGTCGCTGTTTGTTGCTGGTTGGTTGTTGGTTGGTTGGTTCATAGGAAGGGAAAGGCGCAGTATCTGTCACACTTGCTCTGTGGACACCTGAACCGCGCCGTAAGGGAAGGGATGAAGGTGGGAGTGAAAGTGGATAGAGAGAAAGGGGAGCCGTAGTGGAGGGCTACGGATTAATTTCGACCACCTGGGGATCTTTAACGTGCGCTGACATCGCACAGCACACGGACGCCACTTCGTTTCGCCTCCATCGAAACGCAGCCGCCGAGGCCGGGATTCGATCCCGGGAACTCCGGCACAGTAGTCGGGCGTCTTACCACTGCACCACCCCGGCGGGGCCGCTGTTTACGCGACAATATGAACTCAGTGCGTGTTCATTTTGCATAGGGTTGTTGTGGGCTCACGAGCGTTGTTGCTTCGGACACGTGGATGCTAGCCCACAGCGTGTATGCCGAATGTTTTTTTCGCTCATATGTATATTTTTTCATTTTATTTTTTTCCCATATTTTCATTTTTTGTGAGATGTATTGTGGAGTTAGTGTTCTTTGCTACCTTTCGCTCCGTGTTTGCTTCCAAAAGTTCAGAAGTGTTCTTTGCTACCTTTCGCTCCGTGTTTGCTTCCAAAAGTTCAGAAGAAGTCGAATTGAGTGCATGTTGTGTCTATACATTTTGTCTTTGTTTATGCGCTCATGTTAGTTATATATTTATCCCAACTCGCGAAATATCTTCCTTCTGAGTCTGTCTGCGTCGCGTCTTTTGTTGTGCTACGCTATTATGCATAATTCTTCCTTCTCGTCATGATGCGTACCACAAGCTGTTATAAGACCAGTAAGCTTCAGAAGGAGAATTTTATTAAGAGATCATCACAAGCGCTGTATATGGAGAAAATATTTTAACTAGTGAAGGGGTATTGCGAGCATCAAGTCGCGTAGTAAGAATGCGTTCTCTCGGTGAATTTTGGAAAAGTCATTTTGAAGAGAACAACCTAGGCACTTCTCGCTGCCTGGTTTACTCTATTTCCTCCTCGCTCGAGGGGGGACCCTATGTAATCATCGCGAATGATTTGTGGAAGTGGCTTGATGTGGAAACTTTATTGGTCTCCCTTCCAGTGTTAACTTTTGGGCTAAACGCAGCGACTTCTTTCTTCTACCGGCAGCAGCTGCAGCAGTGACCAGGACAGTGATCGCCCCCTTTCCCAGGAGCCTCCTAGAAACTGATCAGTCGTAGAATACAGGTAGCAGCAGCGATGATATGGAGGACAGTGACGAAATTCGACGAGAGTCCGAGCTTTTTGTTTGCCACAGAGCACAATTATGTGAGATAGACGAGAATAGGCATTCCTTAAACTACCATATCACCATGTACCAGGGAGCAATGAACTGCATTTGTAACGGCCAGATAGACCTATGCTAAATGCACTTGGTTCCGTCTAAGAAAAAGTAACTTTTTACGAACAAGTGCCTATAAGTGCGTTTTCTATGAAATAATAGAAGTTTCCCAAAAAGAACGAAATGTCTATTGTGGCCAATTCTCCGATAATCTGTTTCCAAAGTTTGACAGTGCGATCAAATCTTAGCAATGTTAACAAGGTTTCTCAGCTTGAATGCGTACATTGGCAATATAATTTGTTCACGGGAACGGAAAGACGTACAGTCTGTCACACTTGTTTCTGTGGGCACCTGAACCGCACCGCAAGGGAAGGGAGGAAGGTGGGAGTGAAAGTGGAAAGAGACAAAGAGGAGCCGTAGTGGAGGGCTACGGAATAATTTTGATCACCTGGGGATCTTTACCGTGCGCTGGCGTCGCACAGCACACGGACGCCTCTTCGTTTCGCCTCCATCGAAACGCAGCCGCCGCGGTCGGGATCGAGCCCGAGTACTCCGGCACAGTAGTCGGGCGTCTTACCACTGTGGCACCACCCCGGCGGGGCAACTTGATCTTTTTATTTACGCCAATAAAGGACAAACAACACTATTCACCCGAAATCTAACATGGTTCTTTATTTGCCGTAATATTGCCACAGAATTCGGGGAATCCAAACTATCGCATGTTCATGGTAGAAAACGCGCCACGTAGGCCGACCGCATTGGTTCATCTTCAAATTTTTTTCATCTCTTTCGATACCAAACTGCGTCGCGAAAAGCTTCCTGTCGCCTTCCCATCGTCTGCCAGCGAAGTAGGCTAAGATCGCCATCACGCGAGGCCGGCGAGTGCATCCTTACATTTGACACCAAGCATCACTGCCCAACACGGGCTTGCACAAAGACGTGCATGCGAAACCGATCCTGATGGGGCGTGCCTCCTGCGCATTTATTCATCCTGTATTTCTTTATTGTATTTCGAAGCCTATCTGACTACCGATATTTTCGCTCTCCCTCGCTCCCCGTCGTTGCTCCCTAGCCGACCTCAACACGTCTCTCACGTCTCGCCGGCAGTGAGCCCAGGGAGTTCTCTATAGCGAACGGGCAGTGCAAGGAGGGCGGGAGGGGTGTATGGAGGGCGAGATGCAGCTGTGGACGTGAGCCCCTTTGGTCAAACAGGGAGAGTCATGTCCCAACGCCCGTGCCCTGTGGGACACGTAGTCGCCAGACGTCGTAGAAGGGTGCTGCTTGTGTTTCTGTGATCACTAAGCAAAAGAAGCAGAGAACACGAGACAGAAATAGGGATAAAATAACATTACACCGAGCAATGGTCGGGAGGAGTTTCACACGACCAGAGAACTCTTCGTACATTCTTCCCTTGCCTCCTCCGGGAATATGCGGGTAAGCTAGAGGCGTAGACAGCATCGGTTGCGTTCGAGCTTTTACTAGAATCCACAGGAAAAGGGGAAAAATACTTTCCTTTTTTTGCCCTCTCTTTTCCCTATTCTCTCTCTTCTTTGCACTAGGGCTTTTCACATTCTCAGCTTTTTCCTCGACGCGAAAGGAGCGAATTTTGATTTTTTTTTTTTACATTTTATTCATTGAATTCTTCAAATGCTGCTCCTTCGTTTTAAAACCCATTCTTCTAGTCCGCGCATAAGACCGCTCTTCCGATCATTCCTCGCCGATACTTTTTCCCCACGGAGTTCAAGCTTTTTAAACTCCCGAATACACCGGTGCTAGCAGGCCTGCGAGTATACGCGTTCGCACATAAACATCAGCGATTCTCGCTTTTGTGTTAGGACAGCGAACTCACGTTTCCCCATACTCCTCTCAAGTTTCTTTCTTTTTCTTTTTCGTCTTGCGTGCCACTTGATGGAAAGAGTCGGAACTTTGAACAGAAAGCACAGTAGATTATCTTCGTCTGCGTACAAGTAAAGAAAAATAAGCACCGAGGAGGAGGATTATTCAGAACAGGAGTCAGCTAGGGCAATTGAGGAAAGGCATCTGCATTTGTACTTGGTTGTAAATGCGTACGAGTCAAAGAATAGCAGAGAGCTTTTGAGAGACTTCGGCGCTGATCTCGGTTGGATACCGTAGCGTAAAGTTCGCAAACCTAAGAACAGCCCACTCGGTGAGTTTCGGAAGTTGGGGAATTCTGTGCTCGTGAATAAGACCTGCGGAAGAAAGTGTGCCTCTGTGAAAGCAAACATTTAGGTAAAAATGATGCAAACCAGGCCGAGGCATCCATTACGTGCGGTAGGCCACGCTATTTCGTGTCCGCGCATTCTTCTTAGTTCGCTCAGCTTTATCACAAAAGATGAAACTCCGTTCCCTCAACTTGTAGTCGTCCCAGTGCATGGACTACAGCTCAAGACAAAGAAAGCACGGTCCGAGGCAGCTTGTCTCCGACCAGGCACGCAAACGGAACACTTTTTCCTCAGTGAACGTGATCGCAACTTTTGGCTGATATCTTTCGAACCGAGTGGCAGAGGTGAGCATGACCCGGCATTAGGAAGGGTGTTTTATTATCACGTTTTGTTGGGGCGCATTGTGTTACTTCGTTTTTCTTTTTCTCAGGGTAGGCGAGGTCGTTTCGCTTGGACATGCGCGAGGTAAGAGATGCAATACGTGTTCGTCTTGTATCGCGCATTCTTGCAACCAAAGCTACGTTCTCCTAGGTAGCGCAACTGTTAAGGAACGTTGCCTTGATGGATGCATCGCAGTGATTTTCTTTCTGTTCTATTGTCGGCGTGTAAAGCGCTAACTGCATAGCTGCAGAGTGAAGTAAAGATGGTAAAGCAAAAAAAAAATTCATGTGCACTGCAGAATCTTCATTGGAGCAATATGAAAGCACGGATGCTGCCATTGGTTGCTTCTAGTTGCGTCTGGTTGCTAATTCACTTCTTGTTTACCATTTTAGTCTTTGGTACTTTCAAATTGAGCGCCAATCCATTCCTATGCCCTTTTTCGGCTCTACTTTTGGTTACTGGACGTCACATCTTTGACGGCATACCCACTATTGCACCCCTTTCTCTTTTTTCACTTTCACTCCCACCTTCCTTCCTTCCCTTACGGCGCGGTTCAGGTCTGGTTCAGGAATCCACAGAGCAAGTGTGACAAATATTGCGCCCTTGCTTTTTTGTGAACCAGTTATTCTAATTATTCACCTAATTTACTTATTGGCCTAATTAATTTTTCGGACACACCATTACGTCACCCTCTGTCGATTGACAATACTCATTAACCTCTACCACTTCTCAATTATTCACAACTGCTGCGGACACAATCTGCGAACAGTGTCTGCGGACACTGTCACACTGTCTGCGGACAAAGTCTGCGGACAGAAATCTGTGAACATAGCGAAGTAATGCTTTTGCATTACTAGAACGTACTTGCAAGACAGCAGCTTTGAAAATCTGCTCCACATTTTTCTATTATTAATACGAGAGCATGACTGCTATGTTCACATACTTCTGTCCGCAGACCGCGTCCGTAGGCCGTGTCGAAGGAGGTGGTAAAGGGTGGCTGTTCCTGGGCCTACGGGGCTGGAACGGTAGGTCAATGCCGCTTGCGGCAGGGGCTAGCCAGCCACCGATTTTTATTTATTGTAGGCCGTCATTGCACCCGCCACTGCTTCGGTGGTGAAAGACTGCTGTTGTAGCGGCGCGCCTCTTTCCATCCTTCTTTTAATCCGAAAGCGCTACTTCGCTATGTTCACAGATTTGTGTCCACAGACCCTATCCGCAGACCGTGTCCGCAGACCATGTTCGCCGACCGCGTCCGAAAAATCGTGTCCGCCGCAGTTGCGTGGTAGAGGTTAATGTGTAGTATCATTCGATAGAGGCTGACGTAATGTTGCTGCCGAAAAAATAATTAGGTCAATAATTTATTTAGATAATTAATTAGAATAACTGGTTCACAGGAAATGAAAAGCGCAGTATCTGCCACACTTGTTCTGTGAACTGATTGATTGATTGATTGATTTATAGGAAGGGAAAAGGCGCGGTAACTGTCTCACTTGTTTCTGTGAACACCTCAACCACGTCGTAAGGGAAGGGTGAAAGGTGGAAGAGAAAGTGGAAAGAGAAAGAGGAGCCGCAGTGGAGGACTACGGAGTAATTTCGACCACCTGGGGATCTTAAACGTGCGCTGACATCGCACAGCACACGGACGCCTCTTCGTTTCGCCTCCATCAAAACGCTGCGGCCGAGGTCGGGTTCCAACCCGGGTACTCCGCCACAGTAGTCTGGCGTCTGTGGACGCCTGAACCACACCATAAAGGAAGGGAGGAAGGTGGGAGTGAAAGCGGAAAGAGAAAAACGGGTGCAATAGTGCATATGATGTCAAGGATGTGACGTCACGCAACAGGAAGTAGAGCCGAAAAAAGGGCATAGGAAGGATTGGCGCGCAATTTGAAAGTCCAAAGACTAAAAGGGGTAAACAAGACGTGAATTAAGGTAGAGTATGTGACGTCACGCAACCGGAAGTAGAACTAAAAAAAGGCCATAGGAAGGAATTGGCAAGCAATTTGAAAGTACCAAATACTAAAATAGGCAAACAAGAAGTGAATTAAGCTTCTAGAGGCAACCAAAAGCAGCATCCGTGCTTTAGCATTAATCCAATGTAGATTCTGCAGTGCTCTTTGTTTCTTTCTTCTCTATTTTCTTTTCTGTCCGCACAAGGCAGCGGAGGTGGCTCTTAGGGAGGATCTACCCACCTCCCCACTAAGATAGAGAGCAGTCGGTTGCCTGGAGACAGCTACAGGCTAATACATACCCCAACGAGAGTCTACTCAATAAAATCCATCCCACAACATGCCCACTATGCGGGGAACCCCCTACACTTTACCATGTTACATGGGCTTGTCAAAAACCACATGTAGCACCAATAAACACCACACCAGCACCGGAGCAGTGGGAGGCTGGGCTGTCCTGCTCGACGCTTGATGACCAGCTCAAACTGATCGACAGAACGCGCAAGACAGCAAAGGCCACTGGGGCCCAGGACTGAGGGTCCCACCCATGCCGGGAGAATTCCCTTTCGTTAAATAAAATTTTTCATTCATTTTCATTCATTCAGCTACAGAGCCAGTAGCAAGCCCGTGCATTTTCTTTTTCTTCTGCATACAGCCACGACAACGACAACGGCCGTGTCCGCAGATCGCGTCGGCAGGCCGTGTCCGGAAAATCGTGTCCGCGGCAGTTGTAAATGAGAAGCGGTAGAGGTTAATGAGTGGTGTCAATCGATTCAGGGAGACATAATGTTGGTGCTGAAAGAAGAATTAAGCCAATACGTTAATTAGGTAATTAATTAGAATAACTGGTTCAGTGAAAAGGAAAGTCGCAGTATCTGCCAACCTTGTTCTGTGGACATCTGAACCGTGCGTAAGCGAATGATTGATTTAAAAACTGATTTATAGAAAGGGAAAGGCGCGGTGAATGTCTCACTTGTTTTCTGTGGACACCGCAACCGCGCCGTTGGGGAAGGGAGGAAGGTGGGAGTGAAAGTGGAAACAGAGCAAGAGGAGCCGTAGTGAAGGGCTACGGAGTAATTTCGATGATGATGATAAACTCTTTATTTACTCCCAAAGAAGGGGAACCAGCCGAAAGACTGGTTGCACTGCTTAGAGAAGGTCAGCAGGGATCCCTTGGGACTCTGCGGCCTCCAATGCGCAACAAAATGAGCTGGCGCTGTTGGGCGAGCTCGGTGGTGCGCAGGAGGGACTCCCACGCATCCATTGTAGCTGTATTGTCTGCGTTGTGTCGTATACATGTCCACACCATATGAATAAATGTGGCCGGTTGTGAGCAGTGTTTGCAGCTAGGTGCAATAAGATTTGGAAAAATTTTGCTATATAGCCATGGGTTGGGAAAGGTTCCTGTTTGTATTTTGCGCCAATGGACGGCCTCGCGCCGGGATAGCACCGTTCGAGGCGATAATGCTGGGGGATGTCCGTGTATGTAACAAGGCGTGAATGAGTGCCTTGGGGAGTGTCAGAGGAAGCGGCAGGCTGAGGAGGGTGCTCCGCCCGGTAGCTGAGTTCTCGGGCTAGAGCATGCGCCTGTGCGTTCCCGCTGAGCGCCTCATGAGCTGGGGTCAATAGGAGAAGACGAGGTGTAGACGGTAAGGGGAGAGATCGGATGATAGTGTGTGCCTGTCGGGATATACGACCTGCATCGAAGTTACGAACTGCCTGTTGGGAATCGCTAACTACTACTTTGGTGGAGGGGTCGGTCAGAGCTAACGCGATGGCAACCTCTTCTGCGGTGGTAACAGTTGCGGCGTTGAGGACGCTGCAGGCGTTGTGCCAATTTCGGTGCGGTGCCAATGCAACCGTAACCATAGCGGGGCGACGGGGGTGGTGGGAGGCATCTGTGTACTTAACGTCGGGGCGACCGGTAAAACGTTTGTGGAGTTGTCGGGCTCGGTCGGCTCTGCGCTCTGTATGATACTCTGGATGCATACGTTTGGGAAGCGGAGGTATACGTAGACTGAGTCTCTGCTAAGGGGTGAAGTCCATATACGTAGAAGTCGCCCTCAGAGGAGTGATTCCTACCTGGCTCAATACTGCACGGCCCGCATGTGTCAGCGAGAGGCGCTCATATTGGGAAGTTAGAGTCGCTTCAATCAGCTCGTCGACTGTGTTGGAGATCCCGAGGGTCATCAGTTTGGTGGTGGAAGTGGACATGGGTAGACCCAATGCTGTCTTGTATGCCTTGCGCAGTGATGCATCCAGTCGTTCCCGATCTGTTTACGTGAGTCGAAGGTAAGGGGCAACATAGGCAATACGCGTACAAACGAAGGCTTGTACGAGGCGCAACAGGTTGGATTCGCGCATGCCCTTATGCTTGTTGGCGACTCTCTTGAGCAGGCGGCTGATCTGGATTACAGAGTGATCTATTCGCTGAAGAGCAGTGGCGTTTCCTCCATTATCTTGTAGATGAAGGCCCAGGATACGGATTCAGTCGGTACGAGGTATGGGAGTGCCCTGTACTTCAATATTGAAGGATGCCGGAGGCGATCTGGGGCGTCTTCCCTGGGTTGGGACAATGATGTATTCAGACTTGGTGGCCGAGCAGGATAGGCCGAGAGTAATTTCAAACACCTGGGGATATTTAACGTGCGCTGACATCGCACAGCACACGACGCCTCTTCGTTTCTCCTCCAGTAAGCGAATGGAGTTGTGGCTGTAGGAAGAAGGAAAAGAAGACGCACGAGCCTGCTACTGGCTCTGTAGCTGAGCCACCTCCGCTGCCTCGTTATAGGGCCTAGCCTCGTGCAGATATAAGAGAATATAGAGAAGAAGGAAAATGTAGGAATGTAAGAGTGAAAGCTGAAAGAGAGAAAGAGGTGCCGGTAGTGGATATGACGCCAAGGATGTAACGTCACACAGCCGGAAGTAGAGCCGAAAAAGGGCGCAGGAAGGGATTGGCGCGCAATTTGAAAATAAATAATAAATACATAATTTGTTCACAGGAAGGGAAAGGCGAAGTATCTGTCACACGTGCTCTGTGGACACTCAAAGCGAGGAAGGTGGGAATGAAAGTGGAAAGAGAGAAAGAGGAGCCGTAGTGGAGTGCTGCGGAGTAATTTCTACCACCTGGGGATCTTTAACGTGCGCTGACAGCTGACATCGCACAGCACACGGACGCCACTTCGTTTCGCCTCCATCGAAACGCAGCCGCCGAGGTCGGGTTCGAACCCGGGAACTCCGGCACAGTATTCTGGCGTCTTACCACTGCACCACCCCGGCGGGGGCAATTTGAAAGTACCAAAGACTAAAGTGGATAAACTGGGTAAACAAGAAGTAAATTATTGTAACGTAGATGACGTGACGTCACGCAACCGAAAGTACAGCCGAAAAATTGCATAGAAAGGGATTGGCGCCCGATTGGAAAGTACCAAACACTAAAAGGGGCAAACAAGAAGTGAATTAAGCAACTAGAAGCAGCCAGAAGCAACCAACAGCAGCATCCGTACATTCGCATTACTCCAATGCAGATTTCGCTGTGCTCTAATTTTTCTTTCACAGGTTACAAGCTTTGCAATCCAAAAAATTAGCTGCGGCTTAGCTCTGGTTAAGCCTGAGCGCGGCCGTACTCAATGCGCGCACTTGAAGCGCGCGCATTGAGACCGGCCGTGGCCTGAGTGATTGCGAAAGCAATACCTCATTGGCTGCGCTTGGCTCTGCTGGTGGTTTGGCATGGCTTCGCCTTTTGTGCAACTAAAGGATTTACTCTGGACCCAACATGGCTTCTACTGTTTGTTTATTCCAATGAACACGCTTTGGTGGTCCGTAAAGTAATGACTCTTGGCCGCATGGCACCCCCTTCCCCCCCTGATTACGGACAGGAAGGAACCATATACACTACGGAATAATTGATACATCCTTTCATAAAGCTTCTTCCTATAGATATTCCTGAGAAATGTTAAGTCCCAGCTGTCAAATAAAAAAATATTGAAGAGCACTGCATAATCTGCATTGGAGTAATGCGAAAGCACGCATACTGCTGTTGGTTGCTTCTGGTGACTTAAGAGCCTGTCACACTAGCTCGACATGGCGCTGAGTTGGTCTGCCAGCAGAGCGTCTTCCTGTCTGCGTCTATAAGCAGATCAATTAAGGGGAAATGAGGGTGCCCGTTATAATACATGAAGGAAAGAAGCCAACAGTCGGCAAGGCCAAGGGAAGCATTGGGGATTGTACAATCCCCAATGCTTCCCTTGGCCTCACCGACTGTTGGCTTCTTTCCTTCATGTCTGCGTCTACGTCACACTGCGCCGTCGGAAACAGTCTGCCGACAGTCGGTGTCTGCGCCGCTTCGCTCTCAAGACGGTTGTCGGCCGACGGTCACCCAACTCCTACGTTACACTAGCGAGACAACGTGCGAAACCTCCCCACCGACTAGGCCCTCCCATTCTCAGTCTCTTCTCGTATCATTATACAATTCGTTTTCTTAATCCTTTTATTTTTCTGTCATGCGAGATTCTCCTTTCTACGCCTATTCCCGTTTTTAATTTATTTGGTTTATTCTCCTAAAATTAAGGGACGCTTTATTTTTAATTCTATTTTATAAATTCGACCATACCAAAACAAGCACCTCACCAGTCATGGCCACGGTGGTCATGATTGTGGGCCGAAACTGAATACTTCCCAGCATTTTACGGTTGTGGTTGCCGGATCAGAACGGCAGTGTTCGAAAAATGGAAACTGTCCATGGCGAATGAGACAGTAGGTTAAAACAGAAAAAAGAATCTTTACTCGTGGGATCAAACTTACGACATCCTGTACGATAGCTAGCTGCGCTAACCACTGCATCCCACAAATTAAGCCTGATCGCTGCTTTCAGTGGTTGAAAATTGGTTTTAGCTGATATGCTCTGTTGCAGTGTGAAAGTCGCGAAGTTACCTCGCCGAGGTGGCGCAGTGGTTTGGGCGCTCGACTACTGGGCCCAAGGACGCGGGATCGAATTCCGGCCTCGGCGGCCGCTTTTCGGTGGAGGCGAAAAGCAAGGCGCCAGTGTGCCGTGCGATGTCAGTGTGCGTTAAAGAACCCCAGGTGGTCGAAGTTTCCGGAGTCCTCCACTACGGCGTCTCTCATAACCTGAGTCGCTTTGGGATGTTAAACCCCACAAATCAAACCAAACCAAACCTAGCCATCTGATTACAAAACCGTTGATGGTCTCTGAAGCGTTCGTTGTAGTGACAGAAAATGGTTATGTTGTCAGCATGGGAGACTATGTTTATTTATTTCTGTATTGGTAAATTCACAGATTCTTTAATTATGAATCAGCTTCAAAACAATATAATTGCATGTAGCTTATAAAAAAGAGAGACGACAGCGGAAATCCTCGTCAAACAGACGAATCTAATATGGAAGCCTTCTGTGACCTGCTTCTTTGCGATGATGCTAGCGAACAAATTTGCACAATGCGGATAATATATTTGCATGAGCCATTTGAAAATATGACTGAGCCACAGTGACATGGTTGAATTTTGAAAAGAATTTTGCGGCTAACTCGAGCAGAAGCCTTCTCGAGCCGTAGTTGCTAGATTGCAACGTCATCTTCAAAATACGTCTCGGCACTCCAAAGTACTTCTTTCTAGCTACGTGAATATTTGCGATGTGCTTGACCTTTAATTCTGCATGTTTGATATGGCTCCACAATATTTTCAATTACCCTTTCTAATCATTTCGCAAGGACCATCAAGACATTTGTGCCATCCTGATTTGCAAGTGCCATCGACCGGTATGACTTCCCTGATCTGACGGGTCGTAACTATTTCGCATCAACACCACGCGCGAACTCTGGAACGACAGCCGCATTTATTCCTTATCATATACCTAGCGCAAAACTCGGTGCAATGCCTTTCCAACTTTCCACTAAAATATTTATAAAAACTATACCCAGTCCATCAAGACCAGAATATTTTCGTCTGCTCCAGTTCCTCCATTGCTTTATTCATCTCCTGCAAGCTGATGGCTGTGTCCACATTTGCTTTCACACTGCCGTCGAACCAAAGACCTGCGTTGATTCTAAGAAAAAAAAAACATGCGTAGCATTGTCTTACGACTCTGAGCCAATGAGTAAGTGTGTCCTTAGAATGAAACTAATTACGGAAGTAATCGTTAAGCAATTAACAAAATACATCGCTGTTGAATTTGCCCTTTTGGTGGCCTGCAACTGTAAACCGCCGGTGTGCGGCGTTCACTGAAAATCCCGCAGTAGTACAGCGTTATACCGCAACCGATTTCCGGTGAGCGGTGTATGTAACCTCTGTTTTATCTTTGCCTCATTTATTAATATAATCTCCACACACCTCATGATCATCTCCAACGTTTGTAAAGGAGCAAAGTAGACGTGATTCTGCAACGTGTGCATGGTGGATTGGTGCCGTCTACCGATAAGAGTCGAGTGCGTAATGTATATCGACGTGTGATCCTGCTGTACAACGCGGTCGCCCACGTACACGTGCGGGCATAAGTAAACAGAGGACGCTTTTCAGTTCAAATTAAAATCACGCATTCTGCACTGGAAATGAGAAAACAATATTTGCCCATGTAAAAGGGCACCGGCATCTACTACCAGTTCGCACATACCACGATTGCTGGTTTTAATTATGCAACTCATAAAAAATTTCTGAAGTTAATATCGTGCTCCGTATACTTTAGTCCGCATGGGTACGTACGTAATACTGAAGCCAAGAAGCTAGGCGTGCGGAGGCGATGAGATGTAGAGGCGGCGCATAGACGCCTAGATGAGGTCAAATAAGGCTGACTTCATGCGCTATCAGCTCGCCGAGCACCCGAGGTATAGTGCCAGAGAGCCGGAGGCAAAGCGAAGTATTGTAGCATAAGAAGCACTCAAGAAGACGAGAAGCGAATTCGAAAGTGATTTGAACAACGCACGCAAACGCTACCGCGTTCAACTCTTATAAAGGCGAAACTTGAGAGTCCTCGAATTTTCATGGAGGGTGGCCGTAATTTCCCTGAGGAAATAAAGTCATTTTATCAAACTTCGGTCAGTAGAATTGTGCTCTTTTCTCTGCCAGTGTTCATTTTTTTCTCTTATCAGCAAACTCCTCACTCTCTTCTGCAGTGGCCACGACAATGGTGATCAATACTCCTATAACCTCATACCAAAGGCGGTCACTCAAATGATTTGTACGCTAATACAGTTTTTGTATTATTATTTCGTACACATACCCGACAGCGCATTACACAGCAATAAATTGTGATTTTTGCTGTGCGATGTCAGTGCACGTCAGGAATCCCAGATGGTCAAATTTCCGGAACCCTCCACTACGGCGTCTCTCATAACCTGAGTCGCTTTTGGAAGTTAAACCCCATAAACCGCAAAATATAGATTGTTTTTTTCTTGCAATATGCATAACTGAAAGCCGTTCTTTTGGGTCATTCCATTAGAATGCTGTAAACCCTGATAATGTACCAATTTATTTATTTGTGCAACTCAGGTCTTCATGCACATAATTAGAATGATTTTGTTTGGTTTAGGAGTTTAACATCCCAAAGTGACTCAGGTTAGAAGCTACGCCATATCAGAGGCCTCCTTGTAACTTCGGCAACCCGGGGCTCTTTAACTTTGCTTTAACACGCTGTGACACCGCCGATTTCATTGGTGCCTTTAGTTCAGCCTTCATCAAAACGCGGCCACCGCAGCCGGAATCGCACATGGATCGCTCAGTAGCCTAGCGCTGAGCCACCGCAGCGGGGCTCATGTATGTAACTGCAAAAGTAATTTCCTTTGTGGCGACCCGTATGTTTTATTACCGCTTACATCAGGTGCGTACTATGCACACCTGGGCAGGAAGGGGAAATGTATTGGTTTTTAACCTTTCATTTGCAATGAACACCGTTTTTAGGACGAACCGCTACTCTTCTCTTTATACCCTGCATAAAAACGTTTCCGAAAAAAAAATGCCATACACCTTATTCACTATTACTACCTAATGAAGGGGTTTGTAGTGTGCGAAAAAGGCAAATTGGCAAATCGGTTCTAAAGTATGTGGCGGCATCCTTTTCGGACGAGCTGGAATATTTTTTCTGGTACAAATTACCGGGTAAATTATCAGAAAGGCGGAAAACAAAAGACAACAGCACACACGTTAGCCGAAATATACCTGCGGGAAACGTTACCCCGTGTAGAGCACAAACCCCTGAGGGGCTCGTTACATCTGCGCTGACCGCAGCGAATCGGTGACGCCGACGCATGAGTTCTCCAGTGACGACTGCTGTGGAAAGCGTGACCGGAGTGGCCAACAAGCGAGCCTGTGGATGCAGAGGAAAGGTAACGGTAAAAGTCAGAGACGCGCTATATGGACGAACACAGATGGCAAAGGAAAGTATCAACGAAAAAAAACTGCTCACCGCAAAGCAGCCGACGGCAGCCGAAGACGAGCAGACGCGACAGTGGAATGGAGCGAAGGTGTAGTGGCGGCAGCAGTTGTAGTAGGAGTCAATTTCTGGCATGTCATCACGACGGCCGCTGTCGGTGGACGCCGCAGTAGAGCGAGCCGAGCTTTATCGCTTGGGAACACCTTGCCAGTAAGAATTCGAAGCACGACCCCAAAGACGACATCTGCTGCACGCCGTCGCGCGGGTTTGCCGTTCAGTGTAGTTCTCTAACCGTTATTTTCTTTTCCTTTCTCTTTCTACGTTCCTTTTTTTTCTTCTTTTCTCCTGCAGTTTTTTTCTTTCACTCTGGTTACGCTCGAGGACTCATCTACGGCGACCACACAGCGTCTTCGGTAGCGAAGAAATTTCTTCCAGACGACTATGTCGGCGCCTAGCTTGAGGTCTCTAGAGCACAAAGGAGAGATGTTTCTTTTCTTTCTTTCTTTTTTTTTTTGCATGACGACCCGCAGTGATAGAGGCAAATGCACCAACATTCATCGCAATCCGAGACTACAGGCAGAGTTGTTTGTACATTACGGTGGACAGGTATGCCGCTAGTGTCAGCGAAAAAAGTGCATCTGCGTTCACATTTTCTGGGCAGTGGAATGAGGTGGTCTTGCGAAACATACCGAGGCAAGATGAACAAAACTGCGACTGCTTGTTTTTGCAAAAGAACGTGGAGTGTGCCGTTAGGATTTTCTACCAAAACAAACCGTCGCATTCCAGTTCATCTTGGGTCCATACGCATCGTAAGACCACCTTATTCAACTCGCCACAGAGTGTGAAGGCTGAGACTCTAGACGTCTCGTTTTTCAAAGCAATTTTCCAGTACTCCCCGGTTAAAGTGGGAGATGGGGCCGAATGAAACAATCTACTAACTCAAAACACGTCTCTCGAGAGGTGGAAGACACTGTTGGTCAGCGATAACCCGGAAGACGAACACTAAGCAGGGCAGCTGAAGTGACTGTGGTTCTCAAATATAGGCCCAGCCCATGATGTGAAAAACCCAGTTTATGCTCAATTAAAGTTTCCTCAGCCTCATCATTGCATATATTTCTTTACATTCTATTCATGTATTAGGAGTCTAAATTACACCGAAGTATGCAGTAACCATACGAAACCATAGTAACCATAAGAAAGAAAGTCACGCACAAGCAGCTATAAAACAAAGTAAACTTTCGCAGTATCTTAAGAGAGTGCTTGAGTATATTTAACCATGTTATCGCTCTGTGGTGGTCATAGAGTTTCTTAGAGGGAAAGCTGTGAAGCCGTCTATGGGCGTTTACATGGAGTTTCCAGACGGCCAGTTCAGCCACCATGGGCGCTCAAAGCATCATGGGCCGGAGAGCTACCGAGTGCAGAACTACAACTTTTGGCCAAAACTAATGCAAAGATAAACGTTGTTCTACCGTAAATAATGTCCTAAGATTGAATATTGTCACTATAAATTACAAAAAGAGAGAGAAACAGAATGCCAGTGTGAGATTCATCCAATATAAGCGATGGCTCTTTCTCCTATTGGCTTAGTTTTGAGCAGCACAAATACCAATATTTCGCACCTAATAGGCAAACTTTGAAATAAAAAAAATATTATGAAAATATTTATCGTTGTGCAATCACTTAAGGAAGTTTTTAGTGGCATTTCGGGAAATAGAAACCATTTATTGGCGACGTCTGCTTTTGCGCCTTCGCTACTATGGCTTTCGCGGTCTATGTACGCACCCTCAGATGATGATGATAACGAAAAAAAAAGCTTCGCAGTAACGCCACTCCAGGTACCCGAGAAAAACTGACTGTCCCGCAACAAGTAGCACACCGGCCCATGATTCTTAGCGCGCCCATGGTGGCTGAAGTGCAGCGCCCTCGGCTTTCTCTCTAGTTAGTGTAAGGAACTCTATGGTGGTGGTGCCCCCGCTTTACACAGACTACTTTATGATGAAGCAGGTAATGCATTGGGTGAGCTAAATCAGCAACCAACGCGGTGTCTTTTTTTATCCGTTTGGTTTTATTCTTGACGTTTTCATTTATTTTCAGGCATTCAACATATAATACGTTTACCACACTAGTGGCTATGATTGCCATGGCTTTGAAGCTGATGGAACAAATTGTTTAATTAGAAAGGATAACAAGCTGCATAACTAGTTTGCCGGTCAGTCATGAAATTGAATTACTGCTTGGTCAGCGACAGTAAACATCAGAAACAAGTATTCTTAACCATGTTATCTGATCAATAAATAAGATAAAACAGGGCATTTTTGGACAATTACTAGAGAACAGGGATGATAGCGGAGAGTATATCTGGGATATGCCTCAGCTGCGCGCTTGAGTTAACAGTGCATTTCCTTGTCAAAAGAGCGCTGTTTTAGCACTCTTTTTGTATGTATGTCATCAGTTCAGTTCAGTCTTTCAGTCGTGTCCGACTCTTCGTGACCCTATGGACCATGTCACGCCACGCTTTCCGGTCTCTCACTATCTTCCTAACATCACATAACTTCATCTGCAGTGCCTCGAGGATGCCATCTAACCATCGCGTTCGCTGCCTACCCCTTCTCCGGCGACCATCAACCTTTCCCAACATCAAATCTTTCTCCAGCGACTCCTCTCTTCTCATCAGATGACCAAAGTAGCTGAGCTTTAACTTTAGAATTTGACATTCCAATGAGCAGTCAGAGTTTATGGTCAACAATATCGACTGATTTGATCGTCTGGCAGTCCAAGGAACTCTCAAGAGTCTTCGCCAGCACCACAATTCAAACGCGTCAATTCTTCGGCGGTCAGCCTTTTTCACAGTCCAACTCTCGCATCCATACATCACAACTGGAAAGACCATAGCACGAATTATACGGATCTTGGTTGGCAGACTAATGTCTCTGCTTTTTACTAGGCGGTCAAGGCTAACCATTGCTCTCTTTCCCCGAAGGAGGCGTCTCCTAATTTCATGGCTGCAGTCTCCTTCCGAGGTAATCTTGGAGCCCAAGAAGAGAAAATCTGTCACAGCTTCCACTTCTTGTCCACTGATGTTCCAGGACTTGATAGGGCAAGACGCCATGATCTTTGTCTTTTTAATGTTCAGTTTAAGCCCAAACTTCTCACTGTCTTCTTGAACGCGCATCAGAAGTCTCTTGAGTTCCACTTCACTTTCTGCCATTAAAGTGGTATCATCCGCATATCTAAGGTTGTTGATAGATTTTCCAGCAATATCTTCACTCCAGCTGAAAATGTATGTCATAGTCGGCGGGAACCTCCCTGAGAAATTAGGTGTCAACCTGAGCATTTTCAGAAAAAAATGAAATTACATTTATTGCCATATAGAAAAAGAAAGGCACAGTACGTGTCAAACTTTCTCCATGGACACCTGGACCACGTCGTAATGGAAGGGAGGAATGAGCGATTGAAAGCGGGAAGAGAGAAGGAGGTGCCATAGTGCATGGCTGCGGAATAATTTCGACCGCATGGAGATCTTTAACGCGCACTGACTTCATAGAGTACACGGATGCCTCTTTTTCGCCTCTATCGAAACGCAGCCGCCGGCGGTTGGGAAAAATAAAAATGTGATTAGGTGGTTGGTTTGCGGGGTTTATCGTCCCAAAGCTATTCAGGCTATGAGAGACGCCGTAGTGGAGGACTCCTGAAATTTCGACCCCCTGAATGAGTTTAAAGAAGAAGAAAGGCACAGTATCTGCCACACATCTGCGTGGGCATCTGCCCGACTGTAGGAAGAAGCAAAAGAAAAAATAGCACTGCAGAATCTGCATTGGAGTAATGCAAAAGCACGGATTCTGCTGTTGGTTGCTTCTGGTTGCTTCTAGTTGCTTAATTCACTTCATGTTTGCCCATTTTAGTCTTTGGTACTTTCAAATTGTGCGCCAATTTCTTCCTATGCCCTTTTTTTGGCTTTACTTCCAGTTGCGTGACGACACATCCTTGACTTGAAATCCACTATGGCACCTCTTTCTCTCTTTCTGATTTCATTCCCACCTTCCTCCCTTCCCTTACGCGCGGGTCAGGTGTCCACATAACAAGTGTGGCAGACACTGCGCCTTTCCTTTCCTGTGCACCACTTATTCTAATTAATTACCAATTCACTTATTGAACTAATTATTTTTTCGGCAACAGCATTACGTCACCCTCTATCAATTGAGATCACTCATTAACCTCTACCACTTCTCAATTACTCACAACTGCTGCGGGCACGGTTTGCGGACAGAAATCTGTGAACATAAAAACTGATTGATTGATTTATAGGAAGGGAAAGGCGCGGTAAATGTCTCGCTTGGTTTCTGTGGACGCCTCAACCGCGTCGTAAGGGAAGAGAGCAAGGTGGGAGTGAAAGTGGAAAGAGAGAAAGAGGAGCCGTAGTGGAGGGCTACGGAGTATTTTCGACCACATGGGAATCTTTAACGTGCGCTGCACGCTTTAACGTGCGAAAGCACAGCACACGGACGCCACTTCGTTTCGCCTCCGTCGAAACTCAGCAACACCGCCTAGGTGGTGTTGAACGCAGCCGCCGCGGTCGGGTTCGGACCCGGGTACTCCGGCACAGTAGTCGGGCATTTTACCACTGCACCACCCCGGCGGGGCAAAATACCGACCGCAATGGGCTGTGTTTCAATGGGGGCGAAACGAGAGGCGTCCGTGTGCTCCGCGCACAGTGATTTCTTCGGCAACAGCTGCTTCGGAGACACCGACCACCGGCAACCATGAGTGGTCCCGTGCACACAACATGTGGTGGTGGTGGTGGTGAACTCTTTAATTGCGCCCAAAAAAAAGGAAACTAGTCAAAGGAGTCGGTTGCGCTGACTTAGAGGTCGGCGATGATCCTTTGGGATGCCGCGGCCTCCACCACGCGCTAGATAAGCCAGCGTTGGTCTGCTGGCTCGGAAGTACACACGAGAGACTCCCACGTCTCCGGGGTGTTTGAGTTGTCTGTGTTGTAATGTGTACAAGTCCACACCATGTGTATGAGTGTGGCCGGAGTTGAGCAGTGTTTACACATGGGGGCTATCTGATCCGGAAAGATCCTGCTGTATAAGAGGGGGTGTGGGAAGCTGCCAGTTTGTAGTTTGCGCCATTGGACGGCCTCGCGTCTTGTTAGATCGCGGTGTGCGGGCGGATATGCGCACCTTTGGAGTCGGGAGTGCTGGAGTATGTTCGTGTAAGTGGTGAGTAGAGAAGCGCGTAAGATATTAATGTCAGCGGAAGCAGGGTGGCTGATCATACTCTCGGCTCGGCAGCTGAGATCTCGAGCGAGAGTGTGCGCCTGGGCGTTTCCGCTGAGCGACTCGTGGGCTGGAGCCCAAAGAAGTAAGCGAGATGTGGAAGAGGGTGCTGTAGAACGTAGAATGTGTAACGCCTGGCAAGAGATCGCTCACGGTATTGGAGATTCCGAGAGCCATGAGCTTATGGGTAGCTGTGGACATGGGAAGACCTAGGGCCGTCTTGTATGCTTTTCGAAGTGACGCCTCTAGCCGTTCGCTTTCGGCACGAGTGAGACGTAAGTAGGGTCCAGAGTAGGTGATTCGAGAGCAGATGAAAGCTTGAATGAGGCGCAGGAGGTTGGACTCTCGCATGCCATGATGGTTTTGGAGATTCGCTTAAGGAGGCGTCCGATCTGTACAACCGACTGGTCGATGCGTTGGATCGTGATGTTGTTGCTGCCGTTTGCCTGTAGATGCAAGCCCAAGATCCTAATGTTGTCTGTTGGAGGAATCGGGTTTCCTTGCACCTGGAGGTTGATGTGAGGAAGTATCTTTGACGGGCGTCGTCCCGGGGAAGGGATGATGATATACTCGGACTTTGTCGCCGAGCAAGTGAGGCCAACTGTACTTAGATAATCTCCAATCCGTTCGATCGCGGTCTGTAAAGTCTCTTCAATCTGGCCGTCACTGCCGCGCGTGATCCAAAGTGTGAGGTCGTCAGCATAAGTGCTGTGATGCAAGTGGGGGATGTCGGCCAGTAGCTTCGGCAAGCTACTGGCCGAAGCTACTCGCCGTTAAAAAGCGACTGCGACGTTAAAAAGCATCGGCGAAAGTACGGCGCCTTGCGGCGTGCCACGGTTTCCCGGAGATATGATGGAAGGATCTCCCGTGCCGGCTTTAAGTTGCACTGTGCGATCGGTGAGAAAGTTTCAGATGTACACATACATGCCATGTCCAACACCTAGAGCTTGAAGTTGTTGAAGAATCGCTTCATGGAGGACGTTGTCGAATGCATTGGCAACATCGAGGCCGACAATGACTTTCGTGTCTAGTGTACGTCTCATGACTACCTGATGATGGAGAAGAAGCATAATGTCCGGGGCCGCTAAATGAGAGCGGAAGCCTAACATTGTGTCTGGTAGAAGGTGGTTGTTTTCAAGGTATCGTGAGAGTCTGGTCTGGATAACGTGTTCCATCAGCTTCCCAACGCAAGACGCGAGAGAGATGGGACAG
Source organism: Amblyomma maculatum (assembly GCF_055883805.1). Lineage (NCBI taxonomy): Eukaryota > Metazoa > Arthropoda > Arachnida > Ixodida > Ixodidae > Amblyomma > Amblyomma maculatum. Next base: position 201,763,021 of record NC_139347.1, on the reverse strand, counting down.
AGGTTGGCCAAGGTTGGTGGTTTGCCCGGCTTGGGTATGAGGACTAGACTGGCGCATTTCCACTCTTGAGGGATGGTACCGCTGGCCCAACATTCTTGAAAATTGTTTGGTTTGGTTTGGTTTGTGGGGTTTAACGTCCCAAAGCAACTCAGGCTCGGTAAGAGCATGAATGGATGCGTCGTCTAGATTCCTAAGCATTTTATTTGAAATGCGGTCAGGGCCGGCCGCCGAAGTCGTCTTGAGGTGACCTCCGTAAAAGTGATTGGGGAGGTTGGTTGTTGGTTGAAGAAGGTAATAGAAAAGTGATTGGTGATAGAAGGGGAGGTTGGTTGTTGGTTCTGGGCGGATGTAAGTATTTATAAGCTCTTGTTTGAGCTCGTCAGACGTGCCAAGATACTGGTGGAAGATTCGCTCGAGCTGTTCGCTCGAAAAGCTTGCCTCCTGCTGGGTCAACTAAATGTCGAAGGAGGTACCACGTCTTACGAGCGTTTGGAGTCTTGTTCATCTGGTCACATATGTTGTGCGAACTCTGTCGAGTGAGTTCTATTGCATAGTTCTCGATATTTGTATGTGCGCGCGCCAGTCTACGCCGGATATCGCGGTCCCATTTCCGAGTGGCAAGTAGAGCTTCGAGCGACTTCTTGCGCTCCCATAGAGGGGCGTAGCGGTCGCAGTGTGGGATACTGTCATCTAACTCGACGGTTTGAGTGGCGTCGGCCACTTGTTTGACAATTTCGGTTGTCCACGCCTTGATATCAGTAATAGCGGGAGGTTTGTCCTGCTGTTTCCTGTGCGTCCGGAAGGAGTCCCAGTCAATCACCTGAGCCGGCCGCGTACATTGCCTGGTGGGCTCGTGTATTACGACTTCGAGTACGAGGTGATCACTCCCAAAATTTTCGTGAGTGTGACCCCAAGTCGATTTAACTCCGGAGGTCGTAAAGGCAAGATTCGGCGTTGTATCACGGTGTAGGCTCGTACCGTGTCTAGTGGGGTAGGACACGTCCGTGATAAGCGTCAGCTGGTGCGTATGCCAGACATACCAAAGGCGTCGACCATAGTGGCAGAGCCATAGTGGTAGCCCCAAGCGCGGTGATGCGCATTAAAGTCACCGAGATTGAGGAGGGGTTGCCCCTGCGCCAGCTGCTGGGCTTTGAGGAAAAGCGGACCGAAAATATCCTTATGAGCTCGGGGAGGGCTGTAGACATTAATTATAAACAGACTAGTGCAATGTTTACGCGAGGGTCGAGGTATTATTTCTAAAAAGACGTATTCGGGGAAAGTTGGATCTAAATTGTGTTGGAGGACAGTGAGATTACATTTGACAAGAGTAGCTATTCGAGGTTTTACTCGTTCCGATAGGTATGTACTGTAACCGGCAAGTTTCGCGTTCTTGTCGCATTCCTGGAGAGCTATTAGTTCGGGGCGATCACTCACGGCGAGGAACTGCTTTAGGACCGGATGCTTACGCCCGAACCCACGACAGTTCCATTGCCAGATGGTGGTGTTACCCGAGCTGCTCGCCATGATTAGGCTGGGATAGTTGTGGGGTTTGAACTGGTGTCGGCGCAGGGCCCGCGGGTACCGAGGAGTTTACCCTGTGCTTCTATAGCTTTGCTCAGCATCTCAAATTATTGCGTGACTTGTGAGCCGATTGTGCGGAGTGAGCGTTCGATGTGTGCTTCTAAAGCCTTGATGCGAGTTTAACTGAGGTTGCAGCTTTCCTCAACTTTGGCAAAACGCGCCTGCCAACCCTCCGCGGGTGAGTCGGTGTCGGACGTTGCTTTGCGTTTGTGTGCGGATCGGTTGGGAGGAGCGATATCCATAGGTACTGATTCATATGATCCCTGCGGATGCGGGGGAGACGGAGTGAGTGTGGCCGTTGGCTTTTCGAGAGCCTCTACTCTGAGTATAAGTTGTTGGATGACTGCTGTCAGTTCCATAATCGCTTTGTGTGTGTCTAGAGTAGTGGGAGTCCCTTCCTGCGTACTCACGGGTTCTTGACGTTCTCGTAGATCGGGTAGAGATGGTGGTAGCCCAGGTGACTGCTGCAAAGGATTAGGAGAGTTCCCTGTCTGCTGGACGACTGTAGGTGGCCCGGGATTGGTCCGGGATGTCCCCTGAGAATCCATCCGTGGAGCGGGAGACTTGAGCGTTGGAAATGAGCTCAAGCGGTCTAGGAGCTGCCGCTGCTGGCTATCGGAGCGTTGCCGGTCCCATCGGCTGGTGCGCTGGAGTTCGATCCGCTTGGCGGTTTCTTGGGTCTTGAGTTTCTCTTCCTCAGCATTTCGAATTTTCTGCCACTTCCTGCGCTTGACTTCGTAAGCAATCCTGAAGATTTCCCTGCAGCGACTATCGCCCGTGAGATGTTCTTTGCCGCACTGGCGGCAGATTGGTTTGCACGTGTGGTCGTTGGTAGGATTGGATAGTCCGCAACCTCTGCAGTTGGTAGTTGTGCTTGCACAAACATCGGCTCGATGACCGAGCTCGCCATAGCGATAGCACACCTCGGACTTCTTGAATAAGTTGCATCTGTGGCGACAATTGCAAAAGTAGACCCAAGTAGGCACTTGACGCTGAGCGAATGTGATGAGTAGTGCGGTGGTGTTCCCGAGCCGCCGAAAGTCCACAATGGGTGGGTTACGGTTGTCTTGTAACTCTGCTTGGATTGTATTTCGATCCAGTCGGAGGTCAACTCCGCGAATCACACCACGGCTAGAACTATCATCTGGAGCGCGGTAGACGGATATCTCATACGCCTTGTTGCCAACGGCGATCTCTTTGAGTTGCATCACCCGTTCAGCTCTTTCGACGACTGGGGTGCAGTACGCGAAAGTATTCTGGATCAGGTTAGCTTGTATTAGGTCTTCGTGACGAATAGCGTCCCTGGATAAGCGAGCAGCAGTGCAAATCGCTTCCAGTAGTTGGTAGGTTGTAATCTTGGAGAGTAGCAGTCCACCCCGTGGGCGCACAATTAGCTTGAGAGCGTTGCTGGGTAAGGGAGGCTGGTTCGATGCTACATATTTTTTGGCTGGTAAGCGTCCCCGCTGCCGAGGCACGAGTTCAGCTTCCGTCTTCGCACGTAGCCCATTGTTGATTTGGGACGCTTGGTTCGGTCCCGCTTTGTCTCCAGGGAAATCTGGCACGGCAGGCCCAGATGTTGTTCGCGCTTCCCGGAGCTTGTTTACTTTAGTCAACCAATCACTGGCTGCTAATTTTTCTCGAGAAATTGGGATGCCTTCTACAGTTACCCTCATGGCGAACTACGGCGCGCGGGCACGGTCCACGGCGCAGCCCAGCTGGCGAACGCTGCTGCGGCGCAGGTGGCGAACGCCACTGCGACACAGAGCTCCGTATTCTTCGACGCGGCTCAGTAGGCCTAGCGAGGCATCTGGCTTGGTCACGGGGAAAGGTGGACCTAAAATGGTCAAACCTCGTTGTACATACTTCTGGTTGGTGTCCCTGGATTCCGCTCGTCTTCAGGAAGCCGGTGATATCAACGGAAGTATTGTAGGGTCTCACTGTCTAGGGTAAAAACACGAAATCAGCGGAGCTCATGCGGAGTTCGTCCGTTGTCTGCCGCCAGCCTAGACCCACAACATGTGGCTGGCTGCTCGTGCAGCTATCATTGTCGTCACTGACTTCGCGAAATTAATTTTAAGGCGTGGTACCAGTGATATGAAGGGTGGGTGTATCTGTACTCTACACTGAAGGAAGGGTTCAGCAGGGACGAGATTCGAAAAGAAAAACAGTGCACGTTTGCGCTTACGCTCGCTGATTTTCTCGCGGCTTATACGGAGCGCATCATACTGAAGGACAGTAAGGGGAGGGGTTCAGACTTTGCTTGGACTTCAGGGGGAAAGTCAAATCCGGGAACAGTAAAGCACTGTAATGCACATCGTGAATGTCATGATCTGAGCTTCTGAAGCACCAAAAAAGTATCTTTAAAGATTTTACCTAAGCAAGCAATACGTAGCTAAATGTGCCATAGGAGAGTAAAGTAATTAGGAGACAATTATGTACAGTCGCGGATAAAAGTGGTATACTCCACGCGAATCTCAACGATTGCATTTTTTCAGTATAAAAACATGTGCCACACAAAATTGTTTGGACTAGATGGAAAGTATATCAAGGAGGGTACGTTATGAACATTTCAGAAATAACTGCTTCTCTGTCGGAAAAATCTGGCGGGCAATTTTTTCGCAGCGCGTGGAATATACCACTTTCTTCCGCGGGGGTACAACTGCACGATACGTTTATAGCTATATTGTAAGCATTGCGCTTTTATAAGTTGGTTGGTTGGTTTGTGGGGTTTAACGTCCCAAAGCGACTAAGGCTATGAGAGACGCCGTAGTGGAGGACTCCGGAAATTTTGACCACCTGGGGTTCTTTAACGTGCACTGACATCGCACAGCACACGGACGCCACTCCGTTTCGCCTCCATGCTTTTATAAGTATTGATATGAATGGTCTAAACATCTAATCAGTAGCTGAATCATGCGTCTACACTTTTCCTACGCTCACAACATTGAGATAAACAAACCAAGGGGAGCGCTATTACAAATTCATAGCGAAATACTTGCGGATTCGTCTTGGCCCACGTTTCCAACCAGACATCACAGCCTGTCAGAAGCAGTTTCTCTACAAACTGAGCTTGCCAAGACAGCCAGCGATCAGATGGTAGGACCAGAACTAACTTATCAACAACTCGAAGTATGAAGTGTGTTTGTCTAATGTTTTAGAATTCCCCAAGTTTAGTAGATTTGTGATAAAAGACTAGTTGCATTCAACACCCTTCGATTTGCATTTCACTTTAATGAATTCATGTAGAATATTGTAGTTCTCTTCTTAGGTTTGACGACTCAATGGCGGAAACTGTGCGCCCTTAAACGTAAATATTTTTCCCTTAGGCAAAACGTCGAGATGTACGCGGTTAGTTTGAAATGACGCGTAATATGAGAGGTTTAATTTTGTTAAATGAGCTAAAAGATGCAAAATGTGATCTGGAATAAGCGTGCAAAACGCGCACAGTGAATAGCTCAGATCCTCGTCTTTCTGGTAAACCAAGAAACCGCCTTCAAAGTGTTTAAAGGTTGTTGTTGTTGTTGTTGTTGTTTTTTTCGAAGCCTGGGCAACATTTTTTTTAATTCTATCCATTTTTGTTTACGGTATATTTTAATCTGAACCTCGACATGGCTTTTATTTCAGTGCAAAATTCATATATCCTCCAAACGTCAGCCAAGAAAGGCATAATAAAGTTCATATTGCCCACCGTTCATATACTGGCTGTTGTACTCCTCAGCGAAATTGCATAAAAATGACGCACACTTTCCATGTAGGTAATTTTTAGTGATACTACGGTTGAAGCTGCTATTAACACTTTCAATTTACGCACACCAAATGACGGCCTAATCTCCACTCGTGTAATGAACGCTCACATTTTGACGCGCGTTGTTTCGCCACCAGGAAGTCGGCAGGTGTGAAAGATTAATGCTTGAAGTTTCTTGTACTTCACGGCGAGCCTGCGATAACGCGTTCCCTTGCTCATTTTCCGCTGGCGGGAAGGGGGTTTTCTTCACAGCAATACCCATATTTCAGCTCGGTTTTGGAGGCCTCTTTTCCGCTCTTCTAGTCTGCGTAGATTATGCATCAAACCCACGCCCACAGCTGTGGGCGCGCAAAAGGAATATATAAAAGTATACTCGGGACGCGTAAAGTTTTTAAGCAGCTATAAAAAATGATTTCAGTACCAACTACTCTTTTTCTATGTTCTGTTTCTTTTTTTTTTTTTTGCACGCTTCTTGCTGGTATTTGAAGCGTGCATATCTTTTTTTGGCAGTAAAGAAATAATTGGAATGAGAAAAATTTCATTCTCAATAGACGTATGAAAAGACGCTTCAGTACGGCCAATAATTGTGAGCCTCATATCCTAAGCAAAGCACTCATAGAGCAATGATTGGTGGGGAGAGAACAAGAGGGCTACACGAAACACTAAAGAGCCACCTTTCCTATCTTTCCTCACAAATCGCAGAATCGGCCCTTACTTTACGAAAGAAAAACGAAATATTATGGTGGCAAGGGTAACAAAATAAGAAAGGCGGAAGCAAGATTTTTTTTTAAATATTAAGCTATTGCGTACATCAAATCATGTCGCACCGATATCATGCCTTGTTACTCCCCGTTTTTTTTTCCTCTCTAAAGAGTTATTTTTTATTTCTTCCACACTGTGAGCCGGCCCAACTTGTAACGCGTTCCCAACAAGCTCACTTGTTCCTCGCCCACCGATCTTGTATGAGGGCTCGTTCCACTGCCTAAGTTAGGTGAAAAAAGAAACCTCGATGGAAGCTGCGTAGTGCTATTGCTATTGGCTGCTTTCCTCCGTTCGCCTCCCCCTCCCCCTCTTTTTTTTTTGTAATACCCAAGGAGCCGCAACATAGCAGTGCGTTTCCGTTTTTATTTCTGTTTTTCAAAACGCAAGTATTATTATTCTTCCTGTTATTGTCTTGCTCCTCTATTCCTGATACTAGCGAATTTTTTTTCTTTGATCCTGCGCCGCAGAGCTCTATGCGGCTTCTAACACGACGGCTGGCAGCTGGGGAGTTTCATATTCGGGAGAGATCCACCCGCCAGCCTCCTTCCGCTTCCTCACTCTTTCGTCTGCTCAAGGGCCTCTTTTCTTGGCCTCCCAACTTTACTTCAGCCGGGTAACAAGTGAGCCTCGCTCAAAGCTGGCCCGAAGATCAAACTTTTTAATATCGCGCATGATACGGCTGGTTGAACTCGTTCGTTCCCGCCCCCTGCAACCTTCCCTTCCCCCGCCCCGCGCCATCGCCCAGTGTCGGTAATAATTTCACATATGAGGCCGAGGCCGGTAACGTTGAAGGAAATTGTGCTTCTTTTTTTGAGTGTTGGTTTCGCTCCTTTTTCATATTGCTAGCGTGTGTGCATTCGCGTGCGTGTGGCATGTGTGCTTGTGGGTGTGTACGTGCTTCTGTGCGTGCGTGTGCCTGAGGGAAAGGACGTGTTTGCTAGTGTGGTTGTCTCGCCTTGGCAAGGTTCAAATAATCCCACACCACTCGACATTTGTTTATCAGCAAAGGTGATAGGCAGCTGCCATAAGTCTGCGGAAATGTGATGAGCAAAAAACGTTAGAGCGCTGTTTAGCTTTCTTAGTTTCCCTATCTTATCTCAGCAGCACCCTTCCACACTATGTACATTGAGCAGTCGTTGAAGGGAGGGGGCGCCGTATTTTAGACGCGTCCTGCTACCTCATTTAGGAAAGGCGCCGTTCAGAAAAACAAAACTGAGGAGCCACTTAGACGCGCTGGAGTGATGAACTTGCCTCATTCAGAAATAGCGTATGGTTGTGAAAAAGCGAAAACAACCAACGACCATCTGTAATATTCCATTTGTGTTCAAGTATATGCACCTAGGCGGGTTCCTTCCTAAATCAGTATGCTCACATTATTTGCACTTCAAACATCGCGTAAATGTCTACACAGATGGCTTAGTTAATCTAACCAGTTCTGCGGGGTCTGTGGTCATACCGGCCAAGTCAATACTGATAAAGGTTAAACCATCATACCTGACTTCTTCAACTGGTGCTGAACTAGCTGCCCTACGCGCGGCAGTTGAATTCATTTACTAAGAACATCCACAATACTGGACAGTGTTTACAGATTCTAAACAGCCCTTCAATGCCTGCAAGCAGCACTACGCCGCGGGTCACACTTATTATTTATTTATTTATTATCAATATCTCAAATGGGCCCCAGGAATGGGGTATTACATGAGGGATGGGCTGCTATTTCATTTGAAAATGGATTCGATGGCTACCTTGAATTAAGGTGAATTGGAGTGGTGCACGAAATCGACTGGCAGATTGTTCCAGTCCTGAGCAGTTTTGACGAAGAACGAACGAAGATGAGCTATAGTCTGCGCTGGAGGAGGGTAGACAGCTTTGGGATGGCTGGTGTGGTTTGAAAAGCGATGAGCTGGTAATATCACTGGAACATCAAGTGGCGTGTGATAAAATTTATGCAAGAGGCAAAGTCTATAGATGCAACGTCTCAAATCGAGATTAGTAAGGTGAGCATGAGATTTAAGAGCAGTTACGCTGGAGTGATAAGAGTCTTCTGAAAAAATAAATCTTGCTGCGCGATTTTGAACTGATTCGAGGATGGTACAATGGTTAGTTTGATGAGGATCCCAGATTGAGCATGCGTATTCTAGCTTAGATAGAACGAACGTGAGGTAGGTTAGTGCTTTAATCGAGGCAGGGGCGAGGCCCAAGTTTCAGCGGAGGTAACCAAGAGTGCAACTGGCTTCGTTAGCAATGTTCGTTACATGCGCAGATCAATTAGGTGTGTTAGAAAATGTGATGCCGAAGTATCAGTATGATTAGAAAGATGAAATTTGGAAGCCACAGATGACATACCTGGAGGGTTGATAGTTCTGTAGTCGATAAAAAGAGAGTAATGACGTTTTATTAGTGTTTAAAGACATTATCTATTTGCCGCACCAGGCTTCAACGTGTTTAAGGTCATATTGAAGAATGCTAGAATCACAACGGTTATGGATGGGACGGTAATGAAGCAATCGTCTGCAAATAGGCGGATGTTAGAAACAATGTTGCTAGGCAGATCACTAATGTAGATTAGGAAGAGCAAGGGTCCAAGTACAGTGCCTTGGAGAACGCCGGAGAGGACTGGGAAGCAGGTTGATGAGAGTTCGTTCGCGTACACGATTTGCTTCTGGATAGTAAGGAAATTGTGCGTCCATTCGAATACGAGAGGTTTATTGCGTAATCGTGAAAGTTTAAGTAAAAGTCGCTGATGGGGAACTTTGTCGAATGCTTTTTCGATATATAAAAAAAGAGCGTCTACAGGTACATTTAAATCCAAGTTAGCACTTATATCATTGATGAATAAAACTAGTTGAGTGTCACGCGACAGTCTTTTACGAAAACCATGTATATTAGGATGAAAAAAGGCAAAGTAGGAATTTTATCATGTGAGAGTAAAGCTCCATTAGGTTTGAAGAAACGCTTGTTAGTGAAATAGGACGATAACTAGAGCATGAAGATAAGTTTTTTCGAACTGGAACGACCTTGCCTAATTTACAGTCTTCTAGCCCCACTCCTGATGACAACGATTGCTGAAAAATATGCCATAAAATGACGCTTACAACATTTTTGATGTCTTTTAGTATTTTTGAGTTGATACCATTCACAACTGATGAAGATGTAAGTTTTAGAGCGTCTATAATTTTTGCGATACCGGAAGGATTGAAAATGATATCGGGCATGACTGCGTGATCGTAACTAGGGAACTCTGGTAAAGTGTTAGCGAGTTCTTGCGTAAATACAGAGGTGAATGTGTGGTTAAGTTCTTCAGCTATTTTATTGTCAAAGATTGGACTGTTCTGCTGATCGCATAGTTGTTACGGTTGCGAGTGTTAGGGGCAAATCGTACTGCAAAATTTTTTTGGGTTATTTTTTATCATTGTTGGCAAAACTGATGTATAAAAAGAGCGCTTCGTTTTGCTAGCAAGTGATTGGATCTCCTTTCCCGCTGCGTAATATTTTTGCCATGAACATTGGTTGTTAGTTCTTTTAGCTGAGCGGCATAGTCTTTTCTCTTTGTTGTTACGACGGTTCAGCGTGATGTTAAACCATGGTGAGGACTGTTTTACCTTCATAGTAGTAGTTGGCAGGTGCTTTAGTATCAAATCATGCATTTTGTTCTTAAAATGTAACCAGTTAATTTCTACGGAACGTTTTGAAAAATCGTGAAGAAACCAGATCCAAATTTTTCGAGTACTGCGTTATTTTTGGAATAATTCCATCTGTCGTATAGTGTTATTGTTTTCGTTATTTTTAGCGTATGCGGCAGATGACAATGAAAGGAACCGTGCAAAATGGAACGGTCACTAAGCCCTGGCAAATATGTCAGCGGAAAGAGCATATCGGGCTCGGAAGCTAAAACTAGATCGAGTGTGTTTGATGAATTGCTACCGCGACACATCGGCTCTGTGACTGCGTTAGTCCAAACGTTAGGCAAGTGTTTACAAAGTCACTTTCGCTGTTGTTTTGTGGTAGGGTTGAGGCAAGATTTGACCAAGTTATCGCAGGGAAATTGAACAACTGAACAAATTGAACAACAAATTGAAATTGAACATGAACAACTCGTTGGAGAGATCCGCCAGCTGTACCACGACGCAGTATTGAAAGGTCACAATATTATTTTTCAGTGGTCACAATATTATTTTTCACTGCATCATCACGGAAAACCACCAGGCGCACGAGGATGTCCGTTCTGCCCACACGGCGCTCCAGTTAAAATCCCCATATCGAGGGCTTATGCAGCATGTGTGCTTCGCTCTTTGGCCCTGGAAATCACAAACTCAGCGTGGAACACGAGGAAGGTTGGGAACCGCTGCCTCAGGGCACTGAATCCTGAACTGCGCCTCCGCCTTCCCCATCAGATTGCTCGTCGAGAATCAACGTTGCTGCGCCGTTTATGGCTCGATGTTGCGTTCACCAACAAGTATGGTTTCGAGATTGAAACGGCCGACAGCCCTGCCTGTGAAAATTGTTGCTGTGAAGAGACAATCGAGCATCTTTTATGCGAATGCCCTGCATTTGTGAGTGAAATATATAAGCTGCGTTGTGCGCTGGACCGCCTCGATTCTCACCCTTTAACGGCGGATAAGATCCTTGATTCGTGACCACGGCAGTCGGCCGCCTTTAACGCATACAGGGCACTGTTTAGTTTCAGCCACCGGCTTGTGTGACAAACTCTGACTGTGCTCCACGTCCCTTTCCTCTACCCCTCTCTAATCGTCTTATCCCTTTTCCCCAGTGTAGGGTAGCCAACCGGAGGCCTTTCTGGTTAACATCCCTGTCTTCCATCCTCATCCCTATTTATCTATCTATGCTCACAATAATTCAACGTATTTGATCGATTTCTATGAAAACCAGCTTGATCTGAATACTTCACGTTGTCGACGGGGACAAATGTACATAGAAAACAAGTCGGCGAACCTGTGGGCGGTAGCTAAATGGGCACAGTAAGCACCACCACTTTTAAGCTGCCGCGGCCGCTCATTCAAGCCGTGGGGCTGTGCGGCGAAGTGGTAGTTCAGGAAAAGCAGCGAGTCAAAGAGAAAGCTGCTTAAGGCACGTTCGAAAAGTCGTCCACTGAAGATTACCTGTTCCTAACAAGCGACTGAGTGCTTGGCCGCGAGTGTTAAGGGAAATGGAAATCAAAACTTAACGTTTTTAATTCGCGTACGTTGATACTCTCATACACGGTCGTGTATTCTTAGGGCGAACACGCTTGAAGGAGGTCTCTCTCTTCGGGACGCTGCTGCGCGTGGCAGAGCCGCATATCACAGCAAAGTAGCGAGGTAACGACTGAAAATGAAGGTGTTGCTTCGCATGGGCGGCACTCTGCTTCAAAACGCAGTCGGATCCGACGCAATGACACTGTGAAGAGAACGGCCATGTGCGCGTCTGTTCATCGTAAAAGTGGACGAACCTGTTATGTGCGCCTGCTATGTGATCCAAATGTTCCCCTAGTGCGAAAGCACTCGAGCAATCGAAACAAAAATCTTGCCTGTGCCTCGCTGGTTGCCAAGGCAGCAGTGATGCTTGCCTTTGTCGAGCCACCGAATCGTGAGTGAGACGACAGCCTGCACAGGCCGTTTTACACTTTGATAGAAACTGGGAGCGCGTGATCGTCGGGCTTTCAGAACCGTCGCCGCCGCCAGCCGGCGAAAATTCCTGGCACCAAGACCATGCGCGCCCAGAGCAGTTAACCGTGCTTATTGCGTGTGCCCCTTGGTCGCAAATTCTCCCAGGCTTCCGGCAGTGCGCTTCACAAAATCGCTGCGGTCACGCGTTTCCAGTTTCACTCTAAGTGTGAAACATTCTGCACAAAAGCCCTGCGGGCTCTTTCTCATATCGCCTCTGAACGCAGCAGTAATGGGGCTGCCGTCAACCACTTCTGCATGTCCAGCTCTAAGTTACTCTCTAATATTCTGGTGATAAACGTCCAGCGTGTGACCGTGGCCCGAAAAGCGGTAGAGGAGTGTCTTAAGTCTTGTGACGGCGACGTGTCACTTATCGGAAAGTCCGACGGTCTACTTCCATGGTAGTGCGACTTCATATCTTCCAACACGAAATCTTTAATCTTTTCGAACTCTTGCGTTGTCACACTCAATGACTCCTTTCTGTACAATGACTTCGAGGTTCCCAGCCTTTCAAGTACCCAAAAGGAGCGGAGCCATTCGTCACTCTCTGTTAAGTTCGTTCTGAGCACGAAAATAACCATTCCTGATGCCGATCTCAGTGTTCTCGTGTATGTTGTGACAACATGAACGGTCCATACCAGATTGGACTCCAAAGCGATAAGTGATGTCGTCGTGTCGCACCTACGGACCTGCTCCTCAAGACAGTCCACATCTGGTACAACCCAATAAGGAAGCTGATCGCATTGCAGTTGCCAACGTCGTGACATAGCGTCTGCAATATGCCGGCCACACTGCTTAAGTGAAGCCAAAAATTAAGAATCTATGGGCGTCTCCTCGACATTCTTGCAAATGTGAGTCATCATAATAGCACGCCAAGTGATCTCAACATCTACCTGGCTCTTCAAGTGCAACACTACGATGTGTCGTCTCTTGGCCTGCCAGGTCAGAGGCGTTTTCAAGGGTATTAAGGGCAATCGTTATGGATCCCACGGACTTCGCTTACAGCTGCCTTGCCAATGATTCTGTGATGAACGTGCGCTAACTGCCTCGAACATTGCAGCAGGTTGCGGCACCCACTGAAAAGGCACGGAATGTTTCCAGGAGAATAAGCGAGAACGATCCAATGGGAGGTCCACCCTTAAAAAGTCTTGAGAGGTCCACCCTTAAAAAGTCTTGAAAGCAAAGGATTTCATCTCAACCACAAAATGGAGCCTTGACGCTATCAATTAAGAACAGAGGACATTTAAAATGGTAGGAAATTATTATCAAAGCAAGAAACTGTCTCATAGCATGTCACAGCCTTTTAGTCTTTAATGGCGTCATGACGGCTTCATTTCGCGGCTGAGACGAAAATCCTTTGGCTTCGGGACATGTCACCAAGACTTTACATATGGTGGCATCGGTGTTTATTCTATCTCTTCTTGGTAGGTTTCCGCATCTTATCCGCATAACACATGCCTGTGACATGCCAACGAAGCACGGTATGACGAAGTCAAATGATCTTTTTATTGGCAAAAACACAGGCCTTGGCAATTTTTAGCATTTACCATCAAGACTTGATGGCATGGTGTTGCGTCAGGGCCTCTGACTGCATTGCCTGGTCCTCGCGGGCTTCGTAGTCGGTCTTCTCCAAGCTATCGACTTCAATCGCCAGACTAGCCAGCAAGAGATCTAGATCCGATTCCGTCGCTTCAGTATCGTGTACCTCAGCTGCCCCACCAGTTGCTAGTGAACGGAGGTACTGAATGACGAGAGCACGCGGAAGCGTTCTAAGGAAGATGTCGCAAAGCATTGCAGAAAACGATGTCCTGCTCACGCCCAAGAAATACAACCATCTGATGCTATTCATTACTTGCTCGTTTAGCTTTCGGGGAACCGCGGTGTCGGTTGGTGAACGTATGGGTGGTAACGTTCGAAGTCTGGGGAAATACTCTTACTCCAAGCGCGCAATATCGCCGAACCGTTTCTTCAGCATAGAAATGGCGTTCAAGTAGCCCGTCTCGGTGGTTGGAAGGACCCTCGTAGGCTGAGGTCGCATCACCTCTCAAGAAAAGTCGCAAATAGTGAAATTTCTCTGTCGCAGTGAGACCATCGTTGCGGTAAATAATGCCGTCAAACTGCTCCCAAAACTCAGTCCAGCGGCTCAGGTCCCCAGAGAAAGGTCTTTCGGAAGAGTTAGCGACGACTCGGGCAGCAGCGTTGGAAGGTGAGGTCACTGTGGACGTCACCTATTGCGACGACTCAGATGGTCGGTCAGCGTGTGCGTCACGCTGGCTTCGTACTCGATGACCATCGCGTATTCGGTTTCGAAGCATTCGTCATCGCCGATGTGCTCTTCGAGCTCGTCGTTGATCTTCTTCAACATGTCATTATTGACCTTGTGTCGCTCGGTGAAGCACGTCAGTTGGCTAAGCGTTGCCGAATCGTTGTCAGAGTCTTCCCGAACCGTATATTCATCCGCATTCAGCTTAGATCGTGCAGCAAAAGACGTGAAAGAAGCTCTGTATATCTTAAACGTGCACTCAATTTCGGAATATGCAACGGTACTGTGGGATCCATCTACTAAAATTCTTATCAAGAAACTTGAAACGATACAGAATCGTGCAGCACGTTTCATTTTAAACACTTGTTATCGTCACAGCAGTGGCAGTGCGTTAAAAAAGTACTTAGGATGGGATTCCCTATAGCTCCGTTGTACCTTCTTCAGATTAGTCTTCTTAAATGACATTATGAACAAAAAAAACTGGCATTTACCGTGAAGCTTACCTTGCACCTCCCACATATATTTCCCGTAGCAGAGACGATAGCCGTAAAACACGCGAAATTGCCTGTCGGACATCTGTATTTAAATCAGCTTTTTACCCACGCACAATAAGTGAATGGAACAGCCTTCCAAATGCAATAGTTTTATTAGATGACAACAGCTTTCCAGCTGCTCTTAAAACGCACTTACGGGCACTAACTGATGCATCACTGTACCAGGCACCATTAGCTTTTTATTGCTCCCCTTATCAAGAGAGAGCTTCGCCATGCTACATTTTCGCTTTATATATATATATTTAACCCTCTCATGGCTAGCACAGCATTTTCCAAGTGTTTGTTACCTAAAGCTGCATTGTTGCTGGGTCTTTGTATGAATTTACATCTGGTTACAGCGCGTTTGCCTTTCACTTTGCGTACCCCCGTACACTAATGCCCAGTGGGAACATTTGTACGTACTAAAATAAATAAAAATAAATAAATCGGATGAAAGAAGAGCACTTGCCTCATTGATAAGTCAGGTGTTCTGAACCCGTCGAGCCGTACGCTTAGATCTCGGCCGTTTCATGGGGAAGCAGCACTCTAAACTTCTTGTAAGGTCCAGGTAAGAGACTCCCGTATTTCGTCACGAAAAGTTTTAATATGATCGCCACGGACACGCACCCAAATACTGAGGTCCGGGGTGATGCCTAGAACACGTGCATTTATTATGCGTGCTTTAGCTGAAGATGACCACCCGCAACATCGTCGCTCATGAGCTGTTAATGTTTTCGTTGTTGTAGTTTGCCAAACAACATATGACACATACCCACACACGGGATCGGCCAAGAATTTGGCAGCATAGAAAGTATTTGATGTATACTCACACGTCTAAAAAGAATATTCATGTTTAAGGAACAGCGCAAGAGGACAGAGACGAGAGCAAGAAGGTACCCACAACGACGGCGCTGAACCACTCACTTCTCAAGATCTTGCAAATCCTCTTCGTGTGGCTTAAAGATGGTTGCAGCCTACCGCACAGGGCCTGCAGGTCCTGAGATCATGTGTTATGACGGCAGTGCCAAAACGCTGTCCGTTCTCGGCTGATACATACATAGATGAGTGACGAAAGTACAGCTGAGTTGAGCAGGTCCATGTTTTGACACGTAAAAGAGGCCTACGTACAAGAAATGAACTACAGAATAACGGAAGTCTGGGCTAGTTGCTGATCATTCATTTTTAAGCAACAGCGCAAGAGAACAGAGACGAGAGGAAGAAGGTGCACAAGGACGGCGCTGAAATCTTCTCAATATTTTGCAAATCCTCTTCGCCGAGCCCGGACAGCGTCTTGGCCGTCGTAATACATGCCCTCAGTACCTGCAGGCACTGTGTGGTTGGCTGCAACAATATTTGGGCCACACGAAGATAACTTGCAAGATCTTGAGAGGTGAATGGTTAAGCGCCGCCATTGTGTACCTTCGTGCTCTCGTCTCTGTCCTTTTGCGCTGTTGCTTAAACATGAATGATAACCAACTAGCCAATCCTCCGTTCTTCTAAAAATAATATGACTGAAGGGGTAGAGGAAAAAGAAACGAAACGGTGAAATAAATGAAACAAAAACCAAAACTTATAATCCACGCAGGAGATTGAACCTTGGGTTTGTAGAATATTTCAGTAAAAATTTGCATGGGGGTAAAAACAGATCTGTTACTGTGGCCAAGGATGGTGCCGCCAAATGATAATCCCGCTTTCTTGACAGCTGTCTTCTTCCTCCAAGGTGCTAAGGATTTAACACCGCTTGCTCGGACAGCATTACTAGTGGACATCCATGTGGGGCCCGATTTCACTTCTTTCATATCAAAACTGTGGTACAAATGCTTTTGTGCAGCTTTCAGGGTGGTGTCGTACCATATCGCTTCTAATTTAACATCCATCTAATAGTCAAGGTGGAGATTATTTTCCTACAGAGATTTGGAACCACGATACATGTACCTCTACCTGAATGCCATGCAGTAAAGACTAACACTTTGTCAGCCTCTCATTTCTAAACCGCCAAGCAAAAGCATGCCAAAGCATGCGAAGCAGTGCGTGCTCACGGCTTCTAATCAATTCATGATTAGAATACCGTTCTAATCAATTAATGATTAGAACGGAATTAAATACCTGCTATTTTCTCCGTTTTGCTAATTATATTCGTGGTGCTGTGCTTTCTTTGCTAATGCTGAATTGTCACGTGTAATGCAGACCAGGGAAAATTTCCTGGTTCAGCTTGCGATAGGTGGCGCTGCGGTCGCCGACGGGAGGGGACGTGCTTCTCATCGGCCCCTGCTATTATGCCAATTAACGCAGTGTTAATTTACAGTTACCGCGATATATTTGGTACCAAAGTGTGCGCGAAGGTGCGGGGCATCGACCGGTACCAGTTTTGACCAAGCGGTACGTGATTCTCCCGATTTACGAGGACTTTTCTCTGGTGCGGTGCGGACTTTTCTCTAAGCCTAACGTCGGCCTACCACGAGTACGGCCACCGGTGGCGACGGGCCCGGCCGCTAGGCCTAAACCGGCGACGAGTACGACCAAGATGGCGTCCGAAATAGAAGTGGCCACGTCGATGGAAGACAACATGACGTCAGCACCGAGCATCGGCAGTCTCGGCGGGCGTACGTGCATTGAAGTTCAAGGAGAGGACATTACACCGGAAGAAGTCGAAGGCTGGTCGGCCTCCGGCAAGCGCGTCAAGCAGATCATGGCCGGCAAGGAAAACGGTGAGTCCGCCGCCATTACTCGCCAGTCTAGACCCAAGACTAGGGCCAGCTTTGCTAAGAGAGTTGCAGCCTCGGTAACGAAAGCGGCGACGATGCCCATGGACATGCCGAAGGAAGACACTAAGATAGTCATGAGACCACGAGGAGGTCTCAACGTAGCGAGAACTGAGGTTTCAATAATTATGTCGGCCGTCATGACGGCTGCTCGAATAACGAAGGAAGAAGCCAAAGCAGACACCATCTGCACGAACGCGCAGCAAAACATCATCGTGGTCAGCACCCCGGACGAGAGGCGTGCCACGCTGTACTCTAAGGTCAAAACCCTTAACGTAGGAGACAGGACATACGAAGTCAGCGCCTACCGAACGGCGCCGGACGGCACGGTCAAGGGAGTCATCCGAGGCATAGCCGTAGACGACACCCCGGAGGAGATAGCCGAAAACATCGTGAACCCGTGCAACCCCCTAGCGGTGGAGGCGCACAGAATCGGCAATACAACCACGGTGATAGTACTCTTCGCAGGAGAGAAAGTACCGAACTACGTCAAGTATGGCTCGATATTAGTCAGGTGCGGGCTTTACCGCAAGCACTTTGACGTGTGCAGGCAATGCGGCAAGATCGGCCATAGAAGAGACGTATGCCCGAATCCCAACACCAGAGTATGCTTCGGCTGCGGAATCGCGAACCCCAGCGAGGATCACAAACGCGAATGCAAGCCCAAGTGCAGGCTCTGCGGGGGACAGCATCCAACGGGCGAGAGGGAATGCAAGAACAAGTACAAGATGCCGTATGTGCTCAAAAAACGGCAATGGGAACGCAAGATGGAAGCCAAGCAGCAACAACTGGATCCGAAAAGCTTTCCGCCGCTGCGAGAGCCGTCTGCCGAGAGACCCCGCGGAGATTCGAGGCAGCACGACAGCAGCTGCAAGAGGGACAACAGCAAGGGAGGCAGGAGCGCCAGCCGCCACAGACCGTCGCAATCGAGGGAAAGAGTCGCCTGGGCCAAAACAGTCAAGGCAAACATGGCAGAGAAGAGACAACCACCGGCGCAAAACGCCACGAAGTTCCAAGAAGAGAACGGGGTGGTAATAAAAGCCCTAAGAGACGAGAACGAGAAGCTAAAGCAGAGAATCGCCGAACAGGACGCAACCATCAAGGAAATCAACGCGAAGCTAACGACATTAATTGCGATGCAGCAAAAGCAGCAGCTGCTGCACTTGCAGCAACTAACAAGGAAACCAGACGTCATAATGATTCAAGAAACACAGAGCGAAGAGACGCCGAGACTGCCGGGCTACCGGTCGCACGACAGCCCGCCGAGCAAAAGGGACACGTCCAAGGGCAAGGGCAGAGGGGTCTGCACCTTCGTTAGGAAAGGGATCACCTTCGTGGAACACGAAATGATCGGCAGAAGCGCCATCGAACACTGCACGGTGGAAGTAATCACGGGCAAGAAGAGGAAGGAGAGCACTTTCCTGGTGAACGTCTACAGCAATCCGTCCCACGGACAACAGAAATTCAAGGCACTGCTCCACAAGGCAACTTCAGTCGCGGGGAGCAATACGCTCGTAGTGTGCGGAGACTTTAACGCTCCGAGCCAAGACTGGCAAGACAGTGCTGGCAAGAAGGAAGGCTACCCAAGCAATGGAAAGCAGCCAAGACGATCCTCATCCCCAAGCCTGGCAGGCCGCCCAACATAGAGAACCTCAGGCCGATCTCGCTCACTTCATGCGTGGGAAAGGTCCTCGAGCACGTTCTCATGAACAGGTTGCAGCGTTACCTGGAAGAATCGGAGTTTTACCCAAATTCCATCATCGGGTTTCGGAACAAACTCGGGACGCAAGACGCCATGATCTTACTGAAGAACGAGATCATCGACGATACGACGGGCACCAAGGACAACAGAGCCGTACTCGGGCTGGACTTGCAGAGCGCCTTTGATAAAGTGAGGCACTCGGCTATCCTGGCCCAAGTATCCAGGCTAAATATGGGCAGGAGGACATACCAGTACATCAAAGACTTCCTGACAGAACAGACCACCAAAATCTGTGCGGGAGACCTGCAGCTCGAAGAGAAGAAGCTGGGCAGCGTCGGAACTCCGCAGGGGTCGGTAATCTCAACGCTACTCTTCAACCTCGTGATGATCGGGGTGGCCACCCGGCTAAAAAGAGTAGCGGGAGTCCGGCACACCATCTACGCCGACGACGTTACGCTATGGGTACCGGGAGGAAGCGACGGACACATCGAGACAACGCTGCAAGAAGCGGTCAACGCCATCGAGGAGCAGCTGGACGGGTCTGGACTGGTTTGCTCTCCGGCCAAGTCAGAACTGCTGGTGATTCCCCCGAAAGAATCGGGCAGGAAAAGAAAGAATATGGAAGTCAAGTACGAGCGTCCCAAGATCACGGTCAAAACGGCGGGAGGACAAGTAATACCGGAGGTCGAGAAGATTCGAGTACTCGGGCTGCTCATCCAGCGAAACCGAGCCAACGGTGAAACGGTCAACAAGCTCGCGGGCAAAGCGGCTGCGGCAATGAGGCTCATCAAGAGGGTGTCCAACAGAAAAGCGGGGATGAAGGAGGAGAGCCTGACTAGGCTCGTTCAATCCTTCGCAGTTAGCCACATAACGTACGTGGCCGCCTTCCACAACTGGAGGCCGAGTGAACGTAACAAGATAGACGCCACCATACGCAAGGCGTATAAGGCGGCACTCGGTCTCCTCGGGGGCACGAGCACCGAAAAATTCATGGCGCTGGGAGTCCACAACATGCTGGACGAAATAGCCGAAGCACAGAGAACGGCGCAACTCGAGCGTCTCTCTGAAACGAGAACCGGAAGACAGATACTGCGAGACCTTGGCCTCGAACCGAGAGAAGGCAAGCAGCAGAAAGACGTACCTATACCAGATAGCATCAACAGAAAGCTCAGGGTCTACCCGATCCCGAAGAACGTGAACCCCGAGCACAACAGGGAGCGGAGGTTGGCGAGGGCCAGGGCTCTCGTAGACCTCCACGCCAGAGAAGAAGGCGCCGCCTACGTGGACGCGGCGGAGTATCGAGGGAACACCGACGCATACGCGGCGGTGGTTGCCGAGGCATCGACGGGTGCAACAAAGACCGCGGTGAGCGTCCGGACTCGAGAAGCGCACCGGGCGGAGGAGGTGGCCATCGCCTTGGCCGTTTCCGACCCCGGATGCACTACAGTGTTGTGTGACTCTAGAACGGCAGTGAAGAACCACGCCAAGGGTAGGGTATGTAGTGAGGCCGCGCGCATACTGCGCAAGGCCGAAGACATCGGACACAAAAGTCCTGTGGTGATCAAGTGGTTTCCGGCCCACATGGGCAGTGACGTGTCGGAACGCGGAAACGTGAACCACAACGAGACGGCCAACTCGGCCGCGCGAGGACTAACCAACCGCGCGGCTGCAAGCACGGCCGACTCGGAGTCTTGGTCGCGGCGCAGTGCCAAGGACAAGATGACCACCTTCAACGAAATAGTGAAATGGTACAGACTGAACAGACAGACTATGCCGCCACCTCACCCGGGGCTTACCCGGAAGGAGGCGATGTTATACAGACAGTTACAGACGGGGTCCCTGCTCACCCCGGTGCTAGCTAAGCACATGTGTCCGAGTGTGCACGCGAGCGACATGTGTAGACTGTGCGCGAAGGAGAGAGCCACCGCGGCTCACATCCTTTGGGACTGTAGCGTAAATCCGCGCGAAGCCAGCGAGAAGACGACGATCCCGCCGCAGCTAGAGGCTGCAACGAGGAGCTATGATCAAGAGACACAACTCAAGGCCGTCCAGCAGGTCTCGGCAGCTCTAGAGAGGCAGCGACCGAGCGAAACCGAGGAGAGGGGGGGCAGCACCCCCAAGAAGGGGGCGGCGGCCCTCTCGAACCCGCAGAAGTAGCGAGGGACGTAACAAGACCTCAAGGAGCACAACGCACGAGACTGACGTAGTGGCCGCGTCGCGGTAAAAGCTTGTCCTCCCTGCTTGGAGGGAGCCTAACCGATTCTGCAGGCATTTTAAATAAAAGTTGTTCTCTCTCTCTCTCTCTCTCTGGTTCAGCTTGCAATTCTGCTCTTCGCGTGCTGTTGGTAGGCGACTGGTGGGATCTCACGTGGCCATTTCGCCTTGCGCGGGGCAGGAAGTTACAGCGGACAACATTTAAAGTCATTTTATTATCTTAAAGTTTCATCGTGGGGGCACTACATAAATAGTTGAATCAGGAAACAAGAAAAATGCAACAGCGGCATATCCGCTTCGTGCAGTGGTAAAACTAATAACACTTTCGACTAAAGCTGATTGGCAGGTGACGACGACGATATGGATGAGGAGCCATTTTATTATTAGTGGCACGTGTAATGGAGAAGGCTGCAAAAGCCACCGTTTGGTCGCTCATGCCGACACCTGCTCTAAAGCCCCTCTATCTTTCCAAAGTAGAGAAAAGTTTGCTCCAGCCGCCGGGATTCCTGTTGGAACTTTCAGCCAGGTCGTTTATAGCGCACTTCTGTCGTGCGGCTCTCTATGACGCTTTATACCCGGCAGAGGTAACCTGTCTGTGAGGCTCCTTAGGAATCCGGACAAAGTACGCGTGTAGCTGACTACATGCCGCAAAAATAGAAGAGCGTTAACCTAAAGCTAAAGGCTCGCGTGTTGAGATTCGATAGATGGAGCTGACATAAGGTGCCGCACAAAATTCGGCGCAGGGGAAGGATGGCTTTATGGCGAGGAAGAATGACTTCGTATGAAAATCATGATTGGATTTCTGTTGCAACGTGAATTTGGACTGCATAGAGATCGGTAACATTCTTAAATGGACAGTGAAAATTAAACTACTAAAGGTAAAAAGCGTGCATGAACGATAACTATTCTATCACTCGTATGCATAGGAACAAATTTTTCAAGCAGCTTCACGAACACCGAAGATATCGGGGATAAAAAGTAATGTCACAACTCCCTATTACTACTTCCTCCTCTCTGCAGAGCAGGCACCGATGCGCAAGGGAAAGCAAAGCAGAGCGCTTGACCATGCCTAAAATGACGCGGCACCCACACGGTTCACTTTACGTCAGCGGGGAGGGGGGGGGGGGTCTGAAAAACGCCAGCTGAGGTATGTGTTCCCTGATCGGTTGTCAGAAGTAAATTTCACAGGCTGTTTGTTATCTGTATGCTCTATGTGCATATTTTAAATGTGACCCAAACACAAAGGCCAACTCTACGGGTCTCTCGCATTTGAATATGACCACACTTACCCTTTTAATGTCCCTTTAACATGCCTCGAGATTCATGTGAAGGATGAGTGTAGCCTGTTATCAGTGAGCGAGGGATTTGGGAGGCATTGGTTTTCATTTTTTACCCGCTGTGATCTCCTTTCAAAGTCACATACCTCCCGTTCTGACTGCGCCAGCATAAGACGTAAAAATGAAGTGCTGTATGTGAAAATATACCTCGTACTATCTCCCGCTGACTTTAGCAGACAGACGGTATTTAGGAAAAGGTAGTCTTTAAATAAAAGCCACGATACGCGCTTCCGGCCTCCTCTAATTCCATTGCCACTGTCGGTACGGGTTCAGTCCGGTGCCTTGACTGCAAAAGAAAGAAAAAAAGACAATTATTAGCTTTGCGCATTCATACAAACATGCGCAGCCTTCGCTTGCAAAGACGACAGCGACACTGGAACCATAAAACAAAATGAGTAGTAGTTTTTTTTAACAATGAAAAACTGCTGATTCACTTAACTATGACTAGAAAAGAAACCTTGTTAATGATAAGAGGAGTGCTATACGATTTGCCCTAGAGGGCGTCTTCCATCACTGATGCGTGAGAGCACGCAGCAGGTGAATGACGGACCGGAGCACTTCGCCCCTTCGAGCAGCAACTTCCAGGCAACACTCACGGACAGCAGGTGTTGAAAAGGCCGCAGCAGAAGGCCGACATGACGTAGCGGTTGCTGAGAGGCTGGCCCGTCGGTGGGCACACGGAGCACCACTGGCGGGCGCTGTTCAGGAACAACGCGGCCGAGCCACCCTCTGGCGCCAGCGTCAGCGAGACGAGCAGGAACAGTAGCACTAAGAACGCTCTGCACGGGGCTCGCGTGCAGTCCAGTTTCTGCTCCGGAAAACCCATGGCTACCACGCTCGGTCTCAATTGAAGTGGGCACCGTTCCCCGCTGGAACACGAGAGATGGCCACGTTGAACTGCAAAGAGGGGTTCAATTACGACAGAAATCAACAGTGAAGCCCGTATCTGACATGCGTTAGTTTTGTAGAAGCTCCCACCGCCTTCTTTTTAAGTCATGAGTTCTGAGTTATTTTGATTTTTTTTTTTTTGCAGCCTTTATGGTGAGAGTTTTATAATTGTGTTTAGTGCCTTGGAAAGGGTCGGCTGAACACTTGGATTCCGGCCTTCACTCAGCGATTACTTAGGGAGCCCAAATGTGCGCCGCCGCTCGGCTTGGCGGTGCAACATGTAGGCTCCCTAAGGTAATGCAACACCAGCGCCGGCAGCTGGTGCGTGCAGCCAGTCAGTCTGTCTTTATGTTGCTTAATGACAAAAATTCAGAATATGGACTCTGATTAACGTAGGGGTTTGCCAGAACCCATTTCTCCGCTGTTTTTGCGAAAATAAACTGCACAAGGCTTCAGAGCCTTATCGTAATCTATATTTAGAAGTATATGGGTATAGAAGGGTAACGTCAGTGCACGAATTCCCGGTTGTTCGTCTGCTCTCGCTGAATTTAAGCCAAGCTAAACAATAAACTTAGTAAATCCGGTTTTTTGTCCGTCCGTCCACTCGAGGAGAAAAACTCGAGAAAATAACTACCACTAACTGCTTTGTTGTCACTGTCGCTTGCAGACTGAGGGTATATTAAAAACAAATGTACGCGATAAAAGACTGAAAGAGTAGGGGCGACAAAGGAACCGTAAACGCTGTAATGACAGCTACCTTCTCCATTTGATGTGGTATGCAGGTTGTAGGAGCTTAATTGACGCGTCGCACCGGCCACGTCCACGAAATCTATTCCTGCCGCGACACCTGCCTCAAATACCCATTCTCTTTCAACTATTGCGCAGGTCGTAAAAGCTTACGCACAGGGGATTTCAAAAGGGGCAAAGTGCATACATGATAATTGATTGAAATGCACCTTTGAATTTGTTCCTTGTGCATTCATTAGATAACAGCCCGCCTTCGTACTTGCACTAAGGTATTCTATAGGCGTAGCACGGAATAGACTATTGATTTCCCAAAATAGTTACTTACCCAATGGCAAGTATAGTTCCATCTGCCTAACTGAAAATAAGACTAGTGATCGGAACAGTATCATTATTGGTTGGAGTGAGATGTCCCGAAAGTTAAAACACATTGAAGTAGGATGGACAGTTGGGCGAGTTGGTACAATTGCATAGTGGGTGGAACAGCGCGAAAAGACGAAACACACAAGAAGAGACGCACAACAGACGAGCGCTCGTCTGTTGTGCGTCTCTTCTTGTGTGTTTCGTCTTTTCGTGCTGTTCCACACACTATTCAGTTAAAACACACTTCCGCTTTGAGTGCAAGCTGAAGCCGAGTTTTCGTGTACGCAATTTCGACGAGCCTACCTGTCAATAGGGCCCATTGCAGTGGCTCAGTGGTCATGCTGCTGGACTGCTGTTCCTGTGAGCCTCGTTTTGCTCCCAGGCTCACTGTATTGCAGGAATGCATGTATCGGCTACACTTTCACCTTTCTTTGTCCGCAGATTTTTATCCATCGGCCCGTCAGTTTTTACGCCCTTTCACACGACGATGTTGATGCTGATGATGAAAACGTTTATTGCAAGCCACATTGGCTTAGATTAAGCGAAGGCTGATCGGGTCCCTAGTCCGGGACACCGTTGGCAAAAGCCGCTGCCCGTGCTCTTTCGACGAGGGCTCGTTGTTTCTTGAGGTCCGAGCTGGACAGGGCTGCCTCCCAGCCTTCCCACGTTGGCTGATTTATTATGTCAATACTGGTATTTTGTTGACAAGCCCGTACCATATGATATAAGTTTGCCTTCTGGCCACATAATTTGCATTGCGCCGAAAAGGACTCGGGCTCAAAGGCGTGAAGTGTTCCTGGGGTAATAAATGACATAGTTTGTAACCTTCAAAGGTGACACTCTTCTGATTTACTACGGGCCTTAGCGGGCTTCGGAAATGTCTGCCTTTCAAGGGGCAAATTCTGTAATATCTCTGAATATGTTGTTAACGGAGAGGGGGAGCCTAAATCAGCTTCCAACTGCGCCGCTCTATCCCTGATGCGTACACACAGAATGAAGCATGCAGAGGAAAAAGAGAAGAAAATTATAAATAGGCAAAATGAATTAGAACCGTTTGCGAAGGCGAGGCTTGAATGCGATCTGAGGACTAGAGCCATTGACATCCTTTCTCGGCAGTGGAACTAAGGCCCAAAGTGAGAAAGTGAAAGAGCAGAACAATGCAAAAAAATATATACTTGATATCCATAACCTAAAATGCTATATTGGTTACAAGTATTTAGAACGTCATGCACACTTACTTGGACAAAACAACGCTTCTCTTATCACAAAAAAAATACTGTTTAGTTTGTTTGCGCCCACTTATATCGTCGAAAGCCGAATGCGGCCATCCTTCACCAGGTTGTGTCGACATCATCCCATTACGTCGTTGGATGCGGATGATCACCTCTTATTAGCGCGAATTTCAAGGGATTGGTCCCTTCTTGCCCTTCTGCTCTCCTCTAAGTTTTCGTCAGCTACGTGCGCAAGCCTGTGTTTGCCCTACTGATCATGGTGATCATACCATACGTTTTGGGGTACTGCCATCTGAAAGCTGATGTAGTTGCCGATGTCGAAAGCCGAAAGATAGCACAAAGCAGCCATATAACTCATGCCGCGTAAGAAAAGGACAGCTTATTAACTTATTCGCCCTATCGTCACACTGGGACTCGACTATGGTGTGTTAAAACTGATATGTCACTGAGGGCCTTGATGAACATAGAAGGTGGCTTATAAACCCTGTGTAGGAGATGTCAGATGTGAATTTTGAATGACCGAATGCCACTTCGTAGGAAATAACAGCTACTATTGTTAATTCTGTCCATTTTCTGGCTCCGGCAACAGGACTGAACGAAAGTACGACATGCTGAGTGTACTAGATGAACGGTTGCATGAGAATTAGTTTTGTTCTTGGTGACGCAAACTGAAACTAAAACAGAAGCTGGCAGTGATTTAATGTTTCAGTTATGATGCACACCGACCTAGCTTGCCGTAGGACTTCGCTAAATTAAGGAGTGCATATTCGCCATATCTGTAGTATTGACCAGCACTTCAGAGGACTCTATATGCAAAATTTCTCAATGTGAAAGCTGCCTTGTGCGTTTACATTTCTTGTCTACTATTCAGGGCTAGAAACTGCGAGAGAAAGCGTTCGTGAACATTGCGAACTTTACGGATTTTTTTTTTTCTTGATTAACTGGACGCCTTTGTAAAGAGGGGTTCGGGAGCTTTCAAACCTTTCGTTACAAACGTCATTTCGCTGTAAATGGCAAGCACCTTATCGCGAGCAGTATAGGAATGCAAGCTCGTTGAGCAAAAGAAAGCATTTAAAATACGCTAACCTAAGAGACTCTCAGCTAAAGAATTCGCAAGTTTTTTTCTGGACATTTCGCCAATGTGCAACACCAGTCGTTCATATAGCTACGAAGTAGGCGAGCGAAGAGGACGAAGGGCTGGCACGTGTCGTTTTCTCTGTGCTGTGCTGTGGTGGACAATCGTCTTCCGCGGTATACCTGGTCTTGTGCCCTGGACCACGTAACAATATAACATCCAAGCTTACGAGGTGTTTCGTAGTTTAGTTAAATCCGGCTGCGACGCAAGGCACAGCTCCAAAGCTTCGAACGCCACTACCGCTTTTCCTGTCGTCACAATTCTTTTTTTTTGCGCATTGGATTTGTTCTATACTTATTGCAGGGAGAAGGAAAGCTCCACCAAGCGATCGTTGTTGTTCACATTATTGTGTCAGTTAGCAAACGAATCGATTACAGAAGCCCATTGCATCCGCCGTCTTCGTCGGCATGTTACCGTTTGTTGTTCACAGAGTTCGTCGCCTTTGTTTACCGCTCCCTACAGTTTCCTACAGTTCATACAATTACATACTTAGCGACGCTGCCGAGAGGGAGCGCGGAGATCACCTTTGTATCGAGTTCTGCGTTTTTGCCCGGAGGTTCATCAACTTGTTCGGCTAATCAACCCGTTGCACTTTTTTTTATCCTTTGCTTTCGTGTGGGTAGCTACTGTGGCTACTGCTGATTCGTTTTTGATGCGGTGTCTACTGACGCTCTATATACACAGCGCAGCTCAAGGGCGGCTGCAAAAGGCAATTGCGACGCCGCAACGTGCTTTCGATATTAAGCTGCGAGTCAACTACAGGGTACGCCTATATTCCTCCGCTCAACTGGCACTCATTATAGTCGTATTTCCTGTTGGGGGCCCTAGCGATACACATAAAGTAAGAATTCCAACCCGGACAACAGAAATACTTCGTATATATACAGGCCATTTCATTGTAGGGACGTCGGAATTTACTGAATATTTTACGGTATTCTTACTTTAGGTAAGTTAATAGAATGCTGTATCTCAATTATCATTAACAGCTTTATTTACAACATCTCGGGCACCAGCTTGGTGACAAAGAGGTTAGGGCGCTGTATTACAGAGCCGGATGACCTGAGTTAGATCGTAGCTATGGCAGCCGCGTCTAGGTAGAAGCGAAAGGCAAAAACCCGAGATTTCTACGATGTCAGTGCACGGTAAAGACTCCCTTGTGGTTGCAATCCTCAGAGCCCTACAACACTGGTGTCGCTCCAAATCTGAATCACTTTGAAGCAGTAAGCAAGACCATAAGCAACCTAGGCAACTTACAAGATATCGCTCAGGTGCCGTTTCTCTTTGTGCGTTAGGCACAAAAAACGCCATAAAGGAGGCCAGTCGTTTCATTGAAATCCTTCTGGGGATATTTTAAAGCAAATGCGCGCTTTAATATTTATAAGGACTACAAGCTCATATTCTAGCTTATTTGGTCATTCACCTGCTCGAGCAGCTGACTTCTTCAGTGTTTGAGTATTTTATTTTGCTTTCCAGCTTTTATATGTAGAGGAGATGACCAAAAAGACATTCCCTGAAAACGTTGTCGGCAAGCAAATACGCAGTATCAATCTCACTTCTCGGTGGAGACCGGACCCGCACCTTCAGAGAAGGGCTGAAGGAAAGTAGAAAGAGGTGAAAGTTTCGCAGTGAAGAGTTGCGGAATAATTCGACCGTCGAAGATTTTTCATGTGTACTTATATCTCGCAGAACACGGACACCTTTTGCGTTTCGCCTCTATCAAAACGCCGCCATGGCTGCTAGACCCAAGTCCCGGTTGCTCGATAGCCAAGCGTTTTAGCCAACGCTGCAGCCTTAGAGTGACCATGTTTATTTACATAGTGTCTGAATATTAGTGGGCTCGACATCAGCATAAAATCTCTACAGCGTGCCAGTCAGCGAAAACTCAGCATGACGACCAAAACTTCAAAAGCCAGATGGATGTGAAGGATGACCTTATAAATTGACCTTGTGAATCTTTGGTCTTTGTTTTAAACAGAAAGGAAATGTGGTGCACCTCAACCCCACCGCCTCCCCCTCCCCCCCACCATGGAACAGCATAGTGACTACTGTCCACCATGGTGGGCATAACCCTTGACCATTGGCCTTGGTAAACCCCAAAAATTTGGCCTGGATCACCGGAAAATTAACCTCTACTAAATCTGATCAGGCATCATGCATGTGCTATGGACCGCACACCACCAGTTCGATGGCCTCTCCCATATTTGACTCGGGAGATGCCTTAAATTTCATCATCATCATCGTCGTCGTCGTCGTCCGCAGCAAGCAGCAGAAGCAAGCAGCACCAGCAGCAGCCAGCAGCAAGCAGCGCCAGCAGCAGCCAGCAGCAAGCAGCAAGCAGCAAGCAGCAAGCAGCAAGCAGCAAGCAGCAGCAGCAGCAGCAGCAGCAGCAGCAGCAGCAGCAGCAGCAGCAGCAGCAGCAGCAGCAGCAGCAGCAGCAGCAGCAGCAGCAGCAGCAGCAGCAGCAGCAGCAGCAGCAGCAGCAGCAGCAGCAGCAGCAGCAGCAGCAGCAGCAGCAGCAGCAGCAGCAGCAGCAGCAGCAGCAGCAGCAGCAGCAGCAGCAGCAGCAGCAGCAGCAGCAGCAGCAGCAGCAGCAGCAGCAGCAGCAGCAGCAGCAGCAGCAGCAGCAGCAGCAGCAGCAGCAGCAGCAGCAGCAGCAGCAGCAGCAGCAGCAGCAGCAGCAGCAGCAGCAGCAGCAGCAGCAGCAGCAGCAGCAGCAGCAGCAGCAGCAGCAGCAGCAGCAGCAGCAGCAGCAGCAGCAGCAGCAGCAGCAGCAGCAGCAGCAGCAGCAGCAGCAGCAGCAGCAGCAGCAGCAGCAGCAGCAGCAGCAGCAGCAGCAGCAGCAGCAGCAGCAGCAGCAGCAGCAGCAGCAGCAGCAGCAGCAGCAGCAGCAGCAGCAGCAGCAGCAGCAGCAGCAGCAGCAGCAGCAGCAGCAGCAGCAGCAGCAGCAGCAGCAGCAGCAGCAGCAGCAGCAGCAGCAGCAGCAGCAGCAGCAGCAGCAGCAGCAGCAGCAGCAGCAGCAGCAGCAGCAGCAGCAGCAGCAGCAGCAGCAGCAGCAGCAGCAGCAGCAGCAGCAGCAGCAGCAGCAGCAGCAGCAGCAGCAGCAGCAGCAAGCAGCAGCAGCAGCAGCAGCAAGCAGCAAGCAGCAGCAGCAAGCAGCAGCAGCAGCAGCAACAGCAGCAGCAGCAAGCAGCAAGCAGCAGCAGCAGCAGCAGCAGCAGCAAGCAGCAGCAAGCAGCAGCAGCAGCAGCAGCAGCAGCAGCAGCAGCAAGCAGCAAGCAGCAGCAGCCGCCGCCGCCGCCGGAGTATGCCCATAGCAGTGCGAAGGCCTCTCGTATATTCCTTCAGTTACCGGCACTTTGCTACTGAGTCCACTTGCCCCCTGCGAAATTAGCCTCATCCGCCCGCCTAAATTTCTACCGCCCCCTGCTTCGCTTTCCTTCGCTTGGAGTACAATTCGTTACCCTAATGAACAGTAATATAAAAGCGCAACACAACGGAACAAGGAGGGGTAGGGACACACAAGGCGTACACCGCTGTATAGGTCCCTTCTCTTGGTCCATTTGTGTTGCGCTCGTATATTACTGTTCGTTATGGATCACTAACTCGCCCAAACAGCCGTATATCTATTGTTACCCTAAGCGACCATCGGTTATGCTTTCTTCGCACTACATACCCTGACTGTGCTCGTTTCTTCTTCTTGCTTTCCTCCAGAATGTCATTAACCCGATTTATTTCTCTGACTCGCTCTACATGCTTCCTATCTGTTTACATTACACCTTCCAATTTTCGATCCATAGTCCTTTGTGTTGTTCTCAACTTATGTAGAACACTTTTCGTTCGCCTTCATGTTTCAGACCGTAGTTGAGTACAGGTAAGATGCAACGGTTGTATGCTTTCCCCTTGACTGATAACGGCAAGCTGCTAGTCGTAATCTGCGAGTACTTGTAAAATGTGCTCCACCCCGACCTTATTCTCCTAGTTATTTCCCTTTCATGGTTTTGATCTCTGGTTATTACCTATCCGAAGCAGACATAATAATTCGATGCCTATTGCAAACTGAATTTTTGGGTGACCCGGACATTTCATCCGGGTTACCCAAAAATTCAACTAAATAAATGCACCTAGTGACCCGCGCTTTCGCGCAAAGTACCGGTGCAATCACGTTAAAATGGTATGAAAGAGAAATGGAACAAGGATGGAGGGGGGACCTCAGTTGGAAGGCCAAGCCAGAGTTTCGACAAGGGGACTCGTCCTCGTCAGGACGAGTGCTTTGTTCTTGTTAATACAGTGTAGCCACCTTCTTGACCTCATTCTACTCGGGAACCACGTTAAGCCGGTGTGATTTTTTTTTCTGTCGTTGCAACAACCGCAGCCCGTGCCAACACAAAAGCCTCCCTATTTTCTTGCATCGGCCAGACTTACCTCTTCTGGAATATGCAACAGAATTCAATAATAAAAGAGATTAGAGGCAAATATTTGAATATTTGCGCCAAGGCGCTTAAAACAGACGAGGATTCTACGTGGGAGGCGCTACGTCATCGCTCCGACCACGCGGGTGCCTACCACTAGCCTAATCAAACGAGCGCACAAAGGTTACTTTAGTCATGGCCTTCTTTGTGCTATTTATTCAGTATACAGGGGCCAGAAACTCGAACAGTGGACATGCATTCCTGCAGTGGAAGAATGTAGGTATATCACGTATTTAAGACCCGTTCACACAGCGTCTCATGGAACTTGTAAGACAGCAAGGCTGTATCTTGCGCTAGTTGATGGAGATTGCTGACTTTGGCGAAGCGCACAAAAAAAGGCAAGGACGTGAGAGAGACACAGGACAACGCGCTATGTTCTTCTTCTCTCTCACATCTTTGTTTCATATTGAACTTCACCAAAATGAGTTTGTATGAAGGTTTTGGTTGAAAAGCGACTGTCGAAAAAGGTAGCATTGTACGAAAAGCAGCAATCGCAGGCCAGTCGCAGCACAATGCCAGACTTCCTAGCTTTGCGACAGCGTGTGGGAAGCCGCTAACCAATCAGCGGCGCCGCTTAAGTGAGCGGAATTCAATTTTACATCCAATCTGCCGTTGCTGGTGATCAGCCAACATCGAAACAGCCAGATTCAGCTCTGGCTGTCTCACTTGATGACACAAAACATAAAGCACGCCTGTGAAGAATTATTTGTTGTCCCACCACAGCAAGCGCTCAAACGTTCGCCTTTGAACATTGGAAATGTTATTACTTCTTTTTCAGACATATTTATTACACGTGGTTATGTACACAAAGGGCTATGTGCACAGTCTATTTACAAAGCACTCAGCCGTTGCTGAGCAGCACAACAGAAAACGAAATTAAAAGGCAGGCAAATGTAAAATCGTGTCACAAACAGTACCCAGTCAGGTTGAAAGTCATTTTCTTCATACATGTTTTTCAGGTGAAATGAACGACGGCGCAACAAGGGCCCAAACAAGAAAGAGACACCCCATGCGCACACTACCAACTATTTATTAATCAGAAAAGTGGCATATTTATACATTCAGCTCAAGCATGACACTCATCGCAATTATCGCTCCGAACCCAACACGTGGAAAACGGAACAGAGACATTTAACCCCTGCAGATAACCTAACAGATTCCGATAAAAGAAATTAGAAACGAAAAACGGGCCATCTCTTAGCAAAAGCAGCGTCAAACAATCGTGGCAAAATCAGAGTCAAACAAGAGAAGCAAAGGCAGTCCGAAACCTAAAACCAACAATAACAAAATAAAAATAAAAAAAACAATCTTAACAAAAGCAGAGTCAAACAAATGAAGCAAAAGCACTAAGAAACCGTCATCATTAGCAGCAGCAGCAGCAGCAGCAGCAGCAGCAGCAGCAGCAGCAGCAGCAGCAGCAGCAGCAGCAGCAGCAGCAGCAGCAGCAGCAGCAGCAGCAGCAGCAGCAGCAGCAGCAGCAGCAGCAGCAGCAGCAGCAGCAGCAGCAGCAGCAGCAGCAGCAGCAGCAGCAGCAGCAGCAGCAGCAGCAGCAGCAGCAGCAGCAGCAGCAGCAGCAGCAGCAGCAGCAGCAGCAGCAGCAGCAGCAGCAGCAGCAGCAGCAGCAGCAGCAGCAGCAGCAGCAGCAGCAGCAGCAGCAGCAGCAGCAGCAGCAGCAGCAGCAGCAGCAGCAGCAGCAGCAGCAGCAGCAGCAGCAGCAGCAGCAGCAGCAGCAGCAGCAGCAGCAGCAGCAGCAGCAGCAGCAGCAGCAGCAGCAGCAGCAGCAGCAGCAGCAGCAGCAGCAGCAGCAGCAGCAGCAGCAGCAGCAGCAGCAGCAGCAGCAGCAGCAGCAGCAGCAGCAGCAGCAGCAGCAGCAGCAGCAGCAGCAGCAGCAGCAGCAGCAGCAGCAGCAGCAGCAGCAGCAGCAGCAGCAGCAGCAGCAGCAGCAGCAGCAGCAGCAGCAGCAGCAGCAGCAGCAGCAGCAGCAGCAGCAGCAGCAGCAGCAGCAGCAGCAGCAGCAGCAGCAGCAGCAGCAGCAGCAGCAGCAGCAGCAGCAGCAGCAGCAGCAGCAGCAGCAGCAGCAGCAGCAGCAGCAGCAGCAGCAGCAGCAGCAGCAGCAGCAGCAGCAGCAGCAGCAGCAGCAGCAGCAGCAGCAGCAGCAGCAGCAGCAGCAGCAGCAGCAGCAGCAGCAGCAGCAGCAGCAGCAGCAGCAGCAGCAGCAGCAGCAGCAGCAGCAGCAGCAGCAGCAGCAGCAGCAGCAGCAGCAGCAGCAGCAGCAGCAGCAGCAGCAGCAGCAGCAGCAGCAGCAGCAGCAGCAGCAGCAGCAGCAGCAGCAGCAGCAGCAGCAGCAGCAGCAGCAGCAGCAGCAGCAGCAGCAGCAGCAGCAGCAGCAGCAGCAGCAGCAGCAGCAGCAGCAGCAGCAGCAGCAGCAGCAGCAGCAGCAGCAGCAGCAGCAGCAGCAGCAGCAGCAGCAGCAGCAGCAGCAGCAGCAGCAGCAGCAGCAGCAGCAGCAGCAGCAGCAGCAGCAGCAGCAGCAGCAGCAGCAGCAGCAGCAGCAGCAGCAGCAGCAGCAGCAGCAGCAGCAGCAGCAGCAGCAGCAGCAGCAGCAGCAGCAGCAGCAGCAGCAGCAGCAGCAGCAGCAGCAGCAGCAGCAGCAGCAGCAGCAGCAGCAGCAGCAGCAGCAGCAGCAGCAGCAGCAGCAGCAGCAGCAGCAGCAGCAGCAGCAGCAGCAGCAGCAGCAGCAGCAGCAGCAGCAGCAGCAGCAGCAGCAGCAGCAGCAGCAGCAGCAGCAGCAGCAGCAGCAGCAGCAGCAGCAGCAGCAGCAGCAGCAGCAGCAGCAGCAGCAGCAGCAGCAGCAGCAGCAGCAGCAGCAGCAGCAGCAGCAGCAGCAGCAGCAGCAGCAGCAGCAGCAGCAGCAGCAGCAGCAGCAGCAGCAGCAGCAGCAGCAGCAGCAGCAGCAGCAGCAGCAGCAGCAGCAGCAGCAGCAGCAGCAGCAGCAGCAGCAGCAGCAGCAGCAGCAGCAGCAGCAGCAGCAGCAGCAGCAGCAGCAGCAGCAGCAGCAGCAGCAGCAGCAGCAGCAGCAGCAGCAGCAGCAGCAGCAGCAGCAGCAGCAGCAGCAGCAGCAGCAGCAGCAGCAGCAGCAGCAGCAGCAGCAGCAGCAGCAGCAGCAGCAGCAGCAGCAGCAGCAGCAGCAGCAGCAGCAGCAGCAGCAGCAGCAGCAGCAGCAGCAGCAGCAGCAGCAGCAGCAGCAGCAGCAGCAGCAGCAGCAGCAGCAGCAGCAGCAGCAGCAGCAGCAGCAGCAGCAGCAGCAGCAGCAGCAGCAGCAGCAGCAGCAGCAGCAGCAGCAGCAGCAGCAGCAGCAGCAGCAGCAGCAGCAGCAGCAGCAGCAGCAGCAGCAGCAGCAGCAGCAGCAGCAGCAGCAGCAGCAGCAGCAGCAGCAGCAGCAGCAGCAGCAGCAGCAGCAGCAGCAGCAGCAGCAGCAGCAGCAGCAGCAGCAGCAGCAGCAGCAGCAGCAGCAGCAGCAGCAGCAGCAGCAGCAGCAGCAGCAGCAGCAGCAGCAGCAGCAGCAGCAGCAGCAGCAGCAGCAGCAGCAGCAGCAGCAGCAGCAGCAGCAGCAGCAGCAGCAGCAGCAGCAGCAGCAGCAGCAGCAGCAGCAGCAGCAGCAGCAGCAGCAGCAGCAGCAGCAGCAGCAGCAGCAGCAGCAGCAGCAGCAGCAGCAGCAGCAGCAGCAGCAGCAGCAGCAGCAGCAGCAGCAGCAGCAGCAGCAGCAGCAGCAGCAGCAGCAGCAGCAGCAGCAGCAGCAGCAGCAGCAGCAGCAGCAGCAGCAGCAGCAGCAGCAGCAGCAGCAGCAGCAGCAGCAGCAGCAGCAGCAGCAGCAGCAGCAGCAGCAGCAGCAGCAGCAGCAGCAGCAGCAGCAGCAGCAGCAGCAGCAGCAGCAGCAGCAGCAGCAGCAGCAGCAGCAGCAGCAGCAGCAGCAGCAGCAGCAGCAGCAGCAGCAGCCTGACTATACCAAGGCCGAAGGCCTCTCTCGTAATCCTCCAATTAACCTAGTCCTGTGCTAGCTGCGTCCACTTGACTCCTGCGAACTTCTTAACCTCATCCGCCCAACTAACTTCCTGCCGCCTCCTCCTAAGCTTTCCCTTCCTTAGAATCTAGTTTGTTACCATAAGCCATTTTTCGTTCCATAGACCTCTGCGTTGTCCTCAACTTAAGTAGAACCCTCTTCGTTAGCCTCCACGTTTCAGCCCCATAGGTGAGTACAGGCAAGATGCAACTGTTGTTACTTTTTGCTTGAGCGGTACCGGTAAGGTGGTAGTGATAATCTACGACAGCTTACCAAATGTGCTCCATCCCAATCATATTTTCCTTGTTATTTCTCTTTCATGATCCGGATCTGCGGTTACTACCTTTCCTAAGTAAACATATTGGCATTCAATTTCCAGTGCTTCGCTGCCTGACATAAACTGCTGTTCCTTCCCGAGGCTGGTGAACATTATCTTAGTCTTCTGCATATTGATTTTCAAGCCTATCTTTTTACTTCTCTTGTCTAGGTCATCAATCATTATTTGCAGTTCATCCCCCGAGTTGCTTCTCAAGGCAATGTCATCAGCAAATCGCAGATTGCTGAGGTATTCTCCATCTACCCTTATCCCTAACTGCTCCCATTCCAAGTCTCTGAATGCGTCCTCTAAGCAAGCTGTGAATTGTACTGGGGAGGTCGTGTCTCCTTGCCTAACACCTTTCTTTATGAAAAATGTGTAGCTTTCTTTATGCAGAACTATGGTTGCTGTGCAGCCACTATATAGATATACCTTCCCGTACTTTGTACGGCTCGTCTACCCCCTGATTTCGCAATGTCTACGTGACAGCCAAGGTTTCTGCTGAGCCAAATGCATTTTCTTAATCATTGAATGCTATGTATAAGGGCTGGTTATACTGCGAGCATTTTTCTATCACCTGGTTGATGGAATGAATGTGATCGATAGCAGAGTATACCCTTTCCGAAAGCCTGCTTGATAGTTTGCTCGCTTGCAGTCTAAAGTTGTCCTGATTCTATTAGCGATTGTCTTGGTAAATACCTTATACGTAACAGACAGTAATATGATTGGTCTGTAATTCTTCAAGTACTTAGCGTCCCCTTTCTTATGAATGAAGATAATGTTTGCGTTCTTCCATGGTTCCTTTACCATCGATGGCACCAGGCACTGCGTATTCAGGGCGCCCAGTTTTTCTAGCACGATATCCCCCCTCCCCCCCCCCCCCCTTTCCCGTCCTTGAAAATATCCATAGTTACCTGATACTCTCCAGCTGCTTTCCCCCTTTTCATAGTTTCTAATGCTTTCTTAACTTCGTCCATCCATATTTGTGATGACGCTGCCCGCCTTGTCCCTTAGCGCATACATCTGATTTTTGCCTATGCCCAATTTCTTCTGCATCGCTTTAAGGCTTCCCCCGTTCTTTACAACATGCTCAAATTTCTCCATGTTATAATTCCTTATATCGGCCAATTTCCGCATATTGATTAGCTTTGATATCTCCGCCGATTCTATCTGATCTGTTTGATTCGAAGCTTCAATATTTTGATGTTTCTTAATCAAATCTTTTACCTCCTTAGACAGCTTACCGGTGTCCTCTATAACTATCCTACCACCTACTTCTACAGCGCACTCTAAAATTATTGTTCATTGCTTTTAGGGCAATGTCGCCATCCTCGGTTAGAGCTGAATATCTGTTCTGTAGCGAGATCCTGAACTATTCTGCCCTCTCCCTAACCGCTAATTTGTTGATGGACTTCTTTCTTACTAATCTATTTCGTTCCCTTTTCAGATTTAGACTAATTCGAGACTTTACCATCCTGTGGTCATGGCATCGCACTTTCCCGATTACTTCTACATGCTGCATAGCGGCGGGGTTAGAATACAGTATGAAGTCAATTTCATTTTTAGTCTCCCCGTTAGGAGTTTTCCACGTCTACTTCCGGTTCTACTATTTGCTGAATAAGGTGTTCATGATTCTTAAGTTATTGCGCTCTGCAAACTCAACTAGTAACTCCCCCTGCTATTCGTAGAACCAATGCCATAATCACCCACTGCCTGGTCTCCGGCCTGCTTCTTCCCTGCCTTCGCATTGAAGTCGCCCATTAGCACAGTATACTGCGTCTTTCCATTCCGCATTGCCAATTCTACATCTTCGTTGAAGCTCTCAACTGCCTGGTCATCGTGACTACATCTAGGTGCTTAGGCCGGTACAACATTCAATTTATAAAGCCTATTCACTATCAGGTTTAGCAGACGGCAGTTGTGGCAACCCTGTATTGTGGAGACGCTGTAACGTTGAATGGTTCGAAACTGAAAGCACAAAAAAGTTTCTGACTTATCGGCGCCGGTCTACCGGCATCCTCCCTGCTGCGCGCCTTTCATTTGTCAGACACTTGAAACGCCGTTTGCAACGCCGTCCAACGAGAACTCGGATTTCACCGACACCGTGTCATGATTCGCGGTCGACCCTCTCTCTCTTTCTTCCCCCTCTCCGATGTTACGCTGTGCGTGCCATGGTTGCCAGTTAAACTGCAATGATGTCACGTGAAAGCTCTATGCCGCTTATTAAGCTTAAATACGATGTCTGCCACCCTCTCATTAATACTACAGAATTCATCTATATTACCCGCTATATACTTATTGACAAGGAAACCTGCTCCTAGTTCTCGCCTCTCTGGTAAACCTCGATAACACAGTACATGGCCATAATTCAGTACAGTATATGCCTCATCTGGCCTCCTAACCTCACTAAACTTAAGAAATCCCATTTCATACCCTCTAGTTCCTCTACCAGCACTGATAAACTAGCTTCGCTAGCTAGGGTTCTAGCGTTAAACGTTACCAGGTTCCGTTTCCAACCAATGGCGGCCTGCCCAGCGGAGCCAGAGATTCTTAGCACCCACCGCTGCACCACAGGTCTGATTGCCGCCGTGGTCAGTTGCTCCGCAGCTGCTGGTGACTGAGGGCCGGGGTTTTATAGGACTAAATATGGGAGGTTGCATCTGATTACTGCACCAGGATGGCCAACTCCTGTTCTGGTTAGGAGAGTGCGTTGCCGGAGGTGTTCACCGGCACCAGGTCGCACCCCAATTTTGTTACGCAATTCCATCGACCCGCGGATTTTTTCGTTTTTTGTGCTTTTGTTCCGGTGGAGAATTGCGCGGCACCGCGATTTGAACCACGGTCCTCTTGCATGTGAGGCGGACGTTTTACCTCTACGCCACAGCGTAGACGTAGAAACCAAAAAACAACAAAGCAGAAAACGATAAAACCAATAACAAAATTAACAACCCGTCTAAACAGACAACAGACGGCTGCTAGAAAAGCAGAACTGAAACGTCGCACAGTAGATAACATCACAAAAATTATCAAGAAAGGAAACTTCATTTCTACGGAGGAATACAGAAGATTCATTCTAAAACAGCGCAAAAGAACAGGGACGAGAGAACGAAACGTACAACACGTTCTCTCGTCCCTGTTCTTTTGCGCTGTTTTAGAATGTATACATACCAACTCGCCCAGGCTTCTATTTTGGCAGAATACAGAAGAGTCGGTCGCTAACACATGTGCTTCCCTTCTTTTTCATCATGAAAGCTTCAAGAATTTCATGTGCCACCTGATCACGACTCTTGCCCAGAATCCTTATTCCAGCATTGGCTGACACTTGCAATTTTTACAATGGGTAGGCAAATTCGACCTTCTTCCGTTTTTCTAACGATATATTTTTTATTTTTTGTATCTATTTTAATATTTTTTATTGTTGGTTTTAGCTTTCGTACTGCATTTTCTTCTTCTGCTTGACTCTGCTTTTGGTACAATTGATTGAAGCTGATTTTGCTAAGAGCAAAGCAGCAATGAGGGATAGTTGGTTTACCATTTCAAGAATTTTCGTGCTACGTTATACACAGACACGCAAGAAAGCAGGAACCACGTACACAGGACATCTTGCTAAGAGATGGTCCTTTTTTCGTTTGTAATTTCTTTTAATAGAATCTGTTATGTTATTTGCAGGGTTAAAGGTATCTTATCCTGTTGTTGCCTCTTGATTTCCACTTTGGTTTCGGAGCGATAATTGCGCTGAGTCTCATGCTTGAGCTGAATGTATAAATATGCCACTCTTTCGGTTAATAAATAGTTGGTAGTGCGTGCATGTGGTGTCTCTTTCTTGTTTGTGTCCATGTTGTCCACCCCTTTATTTCATCACGCACTAACGTGCCCCTCAGTTTGTTATTCTGAAGCCCTTCACTTGCGGCATCAAATCGCTAAAATGGATTCTAGGTGGAACAACAGGTTTAGTGTTGCGATCCGACATGCATGTCTTCCACAAGCTATGAAGTCCAATAAGAAAAAAACATGTCATATGGGTCATAATCAAATTGAATAACAGCAAGATACCGCACACTATACGAATTTAGAACAAAGTTTTTCTTTAGAGTTCTTTGCAGGACGTCCCAAAAAAGAATAGCGCCTTCGAATTATTGAAACAGTGCTCAATTGTTTCAAGCACATCACACAGACAGCAGTTTAAAGAAGATACAAAAATATTTTTGCTGTGGAGCCATGTGTTAACAGGTAAGGCTTCGATGCGTAATTCAAAAGAAAAAATGTTTCGTGCTAGGAGAAATCGGCATTTTGCGCACCCTCTTTAACACATCATGACCCTTAAAACCAAAGTATAAAGAACGACACAATGTTGGCGGAAACCGCATTGTTATTAATTCCTTGTATAGACTTGCGCGAAACAGAATATAAGTACTCATTAGAGAACCATACTGTCAAAAACCGCACCGAAGCAT
Source organism: Amblyomma maculatum (assembly GCF_055883805.1). Taxonomy (NCBI): domain Eukaryota; kingdom Metazoa; phylum Arthropoda; class Arachnida; order Ixodida; family Ixodidae; genus Amblyomma; species Amblyomma maculatum. The sequence goes on along the minus strand of NC_139347.1, from coordinate 201,722,798 downwards.
AAACTTAAAAGCTTTGTAAAATTCTCAGAAAATACCATCAGGCCCAGCAGTTTTTGAGAGAGGTAACTGATTGATTGCCACTACTACTAATTACAGATCAATTACAGATTGATTGCCACTACTACTAATTACAGCTACTAATTACAGATCATCTTCTGATAAAGGGGTCACCAGAGACGTAAAACGCGAGATAATGCTTACAATTTCGCACAGGAGTGGCACTAAACACCGTCGAGTAATCCACCGTATCCACGAATACGGACGTAACTTCATTCGCACTTGTAACCAATGTATCATCACGCATTATTCCCGGAATAAGGTTTGCAGTTGCATGATTTTTATCAAGCAAAAGCTTGCCGCATCGGCCGTTCGCAGTGCAAAGCACGCTTGGCACGAGATCGAATTAAGGCCCCCTGTATCGTTCCGTATCATGCCTTTGTTATTCATTTTTGACACTAGCAGTTTCGTCCCTATATGAGCCAGGGGATTCACATTCTAGTTCATACAGGTTGCACAAGTTTTTGTTCAGTTCCTGCTCCTGACGTTTTCTGTAGAATATTTTAATTGAGCTAAGTTCCATTGCATCTCCACGTACTTCCTGCTTGAATATTTACCCAGCGGCAAACAAGCGTAGACTTGCGGAAAAACATGATTGCAGCTGTGAGCGCACACGAATGATAAATTTTTAGTCACTTACCAGCGATGAGTTTAACTTCCAAAGTTTCCACTGCCGCCTAAACTTTGAATGGTTATTGCAACCGAGCCGGGCCACCACCATGCAATGATCAAAAAAAGAAACCGGTGTATTTTCGGATACAAGCCCGCTTGAAACTAATGTATACAAGATACATAAATCCGGTTTAAACGAGCGTGAGAACGCCCCTGAATGTGGGTGAATGATCTAGAAGCATGACAGGCCGCTCCTGTATCAACTGGTCCTGCACCTTCTGTAACGCAGAACAAAAGTTCACCGCTCCTGTCATTGCATGCGTCTGGACTAGAACGATCAATAGGGTCAAAAACGCAATTGAAGTCACCCATTAGCACAAGATGTCAGTCACAGTCCAATAAGTTTGCTATGTGTTCAAAGAAACTTATGAGCTAATTATCCGCCATTGGTTCCTAAAGAGTAGAAGATCGCAACGCATCAACGGCCCTCAGCGTCGATATTATAAGTTAGACCCACAACAAGAGAGTGTCTTTCGCAGAAACAGAAAAAGACCCGCCGACAATCCCACAGCATGCTCGACAAGGACATTAAAATCTGACAAAAAGGGCTGTAGCGTACTCTCGGTCTCCTTCTCGCTCTCTATTTCGTCTCTTGGACTGCCACAATATCTAGATGCCTGCTGTGCAAAAGTCGGCGAAGTCGCATCTGCTTCTGGCGAGACCTAAGGCCCCGTAAATTCAGAGTTGCGAGCACTATCTCTTCAAAGACCGCCATGGTGACCGAACATTATTTTGCCTACAACTGTTACAACTGTTATTACGTGGCAAAGCTTCTGTAGTTGCAAGCACTATCTCTTCAGAGACCATCATGATGATAGCACATAATTTTGCCTGCAAATGTTGGAATGGTTATTACGTGGCAAAGCAAAGTGAGTTCCAGAAAATCCTACTTAAGGATATTTTTATACTTTTTTTTAGATTTTAAATTTTTTGAGGCGCCTTGCACGTGGATCAACAATGATCCGCTTTGTAGTCATTTGAATCCTCCCGCATATACGTAGCAAGATGACGGCATGTACTTAATTAAAGGGCGTTTACGCCTGATCTCGGATTAGATTTCCGAGTCGAAGATAACTTCTCAGCTCAGCTGGATGTTAAGCTTTTTCCCGCTGCACGATTTGCCAGATGGTAGCTCGACTTGCGAACACGCCCCTCCTGGAAGCACAATGAAGATGTGGCGAATTTGCAGGGTCGCAGCGGAGCACCAGAGCAAGATGACCAGCGTGGCAGGCTTCTCATTCCGAACAGCCCGTGCCGAGCTTGCGCTTCGAGCACGCGCTGTACATCTTTATTTTCCTCTAACACGGGCTGGTAACGCTGATCTCAGCACCTCCGCTTTATAGCATCGGCGGGCGCTATAAACAAAACAACATGTGACGCAATCTTGCTCTGTTACTAGCCGAATATGAAGTGACAGTTGATGCAGGTACGAATGTTGTTTCGCATTTTTTGAAAATAATCCAGGGTAAAACGAGAGGAAGAAGATGGTTCACAGTGCTTTTTTATATTTGTTGCAAATAGTGTTTTCCCTTGCGGAGAGCACTGCAGTTGGGTTAATTACATAAAGACCAATTAAATAAAGCAGGTCATGTAACGCAGCCAATAGAAGTAAAATTGAGGAATCGCGGATTTTAAGTCAGTAACTGTGCTGTTCGGTGGCACTATTAAATACCTTCAAGAAAATCATCTGTAAAGAATGCTTACTGTACAGAGAAACAACGTGTGATGGGATATTTTTTTTTGCTTGGGCTGATTATTCATTTTAACCATGTGATGAGAATGCAAAGCCAATGAAGTTGCTCGTTCATTTACGGCACTTTCTGACACCATGATGATGGAAAGAGGCTTCCTCTCCTTTATTTAAATGCTTTTTAATTCTTACTAAAACATTTCTTCTAAGAATGGACTACGGCCAATAAGGAAATGTGATATCGGTGAGCTCCCGAGCAGGCGTGACATCATATACAAGCATGAACTGCGGAACATGTTGTGATGCAGACCATTAGGCGACCGCAAGCACAAAGGTTACTGCATCAGTTTTAAGGAACTTTTCTTCAGAAAGCAATATTTCATCGGGGAGCGTGAGAAGTTCCCTTCCTGGATTACTTCTAAAGCGTCGTAGTAAGCGATGCGCCTCTCTAGCGTCTACCATGCACCTCTTGCAACAATGCTCAATAAGCCTTCCATTTGATGAAGCTGCAATCTGCCATTGCACCTCGCCATTATAGGGATATTTGATTTTGTTTACATCTTGTTCAACGTTGATTCGTGGCAATGGTAATCTTTTAATCTTTTTAATATTTTAGCGGGATTTTTTTAGATACTTTTTTTTGGTCCATCTTATCCCAACGCGGGTAACCTTCTCTTGTAAAACAATCACCGGCAGTAACCGCAATTTCTCTGACGAAATCAATTGCATTTATCGAATCTTTCTTCAGCAGAATGAGGCTCCTCCTCACTTCTAGTGCTCAAGTTTTTGCTTCGCGCAGCTACTTCTCGTTCTCCCTACCGCGAGATGCTACAGGTGTGTTTATGACAACGGTGATCCAGATTGCTATAAAGTAACAACAAGGGGTCACTTGCGCAGCTATACAACTTTGTATACTTATTTCCTACTTACCTGGATTAAATTCTGCGTTCTTCTTCAAGGATGCCTTAATGAAAATTATTGCTTGTGTTACTTTTCGTTATATACAATCAAAAATGATGGTATTGCAATCATTTCAGTGTTTTCTCACTTTATGTATTTATGCACATGACTGTGTTGGTTTGTTTTTCGTGTACGGGCTTTACCGTCTCAAAGTGACTCAGGCTATGGGGGAAATCGTAGTTGGAATGAAACGGATAATTTTGACCACTTCAGAGTTCTTCAGCTGGCACACACAAAATGTGGTACAAACACACTTAGCAGTGCGATGCCCGTCCTCTTCTGTAGTTTTTTGCCACAAACGTGTTGTGCATTGAGCGCGTATCACAGACACCAAAGTACAGCGTGGTGAGTTCAGCAGTGCGAAACCCAGTTGCTCTTACATTCACTGCACGCTGTGAACAATAACACCGGATAACATTTGACGTCGAGGCACGACAGTCTCCGGCCGGCTATGTGGCCTCATTCTTCGACCTGATGAGTGTTCGTCGGCTGTCACTAGGCCGTTGGCATTTGGGCGAGAAGCGAATACTCCGTGGCAAGAGCTAAAAAAGGACAAGCGTGCGGTGTGCGGTTATACTATTAGTAATTATTTAGACGTGACAATTACATTGACATTAAGAAAACTCTGTGGACAAATTGAAATAATCCTGTATCGATAAATTACCACGCTGTAATCAAAAACACCGCTTCTCACTAAAAAACAGAGCTTCTAAAGTTAAAATTCCTAACGTCTGATCGAAAATGTCGCCATCACTAATCGATTTCGCGAATAAACTGCCTGTATCAACATAGAAACTTAAGTGCCGTAAACTTTGCTGCAGTCAGTGACTTACATATGGAAGTCCTTCTTGGTGTACACATCACAAACTAGAATCGAGAGGCTGGAGAATTTTAAATTAAACTTTGTTGCCCGCAAATGTACTTCTTCCTGCCTTACAAATATTCACCTACCCAGAAAGGGCCCAGAGATAAGATTTTTACTGAGAGCAATATTTTTGTAGACCTGTTATTACACACCATTTAGGCTACTAGAAATTTCACCTAGAGAACACACACAAATTTAAAAATGTCTTCTGTACACAAATGTTTGCGGCAGTCTAGACTTTTTTTATTTCACTCACTCCTACATTTACAGCGGAAGTTTACTAATGGCTCTGGTTCGGCTATCACGTCGGCAGACTGAGGTGCCAAATGACCACAGTCTCACAGGATCATGCTGGAGGGGGGTGGGAGGCATTATTGGGTAATTTGTCTTTCATCCGCTGCGCTCAGCACTATTATGCGCTCTTGCAGTGATGGCCACACACACACGCGCAAAAAAAAAATTACATTTGTTTTCTCGTAATTTCTCGTCACCAGGTTAAATAATTTCTGTTGCAACCTTCAGCGCCATTTTTTTTTCTTTTTTTTTTTGCTGGTGTGTGGACGGCAGCTAACGCGAAATCCAATTTCTTCCGCCCGGTGTTAACGATGCAGAGAAGGACAAAATAATTCCTTTTTCTCGTGATTGCTATGTGTGTGAGCGAGGGGCAGGCGTGAGCCAGAAGCCAAGATTAGTGAACTGTCAAGTACGAAAAAAGAGAGAATAAGCCGCGTTGGGGACACGTGCAAACATTTCGCCCTCAACACTTCGTAAAGACCGCAGTGCGTCTGGAGACAGCTAATAAGGTTCGAGTGAGGGGAGAACCTTTGGGACTCGCAGCTGATAAAAATAAAGCGAAAACCTCGCGACGCTTACTAAGACTGGACGCCCCTCGCCCTAAAGCATGGGACGTAAGGAGCGACGTATAGGAACTCACCGTACTCACCGCTAGTTGATGAGCTCCAGGGTGAACTAGTGGCGCAAACACGGGCAACGTCGCCGCACTAGGAACACTTTGCCCACGTCCGAGCTATAGCAGGAGCTGAGGAACGGACCTTGACGGAGAAGCCCGCGTGGCGCGGTCTACTTTTAATTAAGCCCAGCGCGGTAGGCGCGCATGCCAAGACCCGTACGCACGAACACGCACATACACAAGCAACTGGCGCACGCAGACGCACTGGAATGGGCGAAGACAAAATGGAGGAAAGAAAAAGTAGGAAACTCCAAATTCAGCGGCACGCTGTACTTCTTGGTTCGGCAACGGCGGCCAAACTTTTGGTGGAGTGACTGGCGCCGGCGATTAGCGCGAGTTCTGTTGACACACAATGGTCGGAAGAAGAGGCGCCGGGAAGCGGGAGCCACAACGGGTCGAGGAACGCGCGCGGGCACGTCAAGCCACCCTTGCACGCTGCGTTGGCAAGTGGAGCGGTGTTTTATGAGGCATCAGGCTAGAACGGTGGCACACACGTCAAATGCGCCATCGCCTCTTCACTTTTCAGATAGCCTGTTCAAAAAGAAAGCCGCGTTTTTCTATGATTCTTTACCCGATGCGTTATTCTGTTCCGCCATCACTGGTCAGCGTTGCTGTGTAGCTAGAAATGCAAGCCGACAGCGCTCACTTTAACTACCACCCTTTGCGTCACAAGCCCTTTTTGTTCTGGCAATACGGAACCGTACCACCACATAGGTATAGACGAACAGCTGAGTTGCAAGGCTCGCCCCTTCTAGGCCACCTCCCATACGGATTTGGAACGACGCCATTGCCACATTAATCTACACTGGGGGTTACCTCCTTTTCTTGAGGTCGCTACTGATGGTAAGTTCGGTAAGGAAAACAAAATTATTTTACTTGTTTCTTTAAGCGGCGTATTAAAAACTTTTATAATCCCAGCAAGCTGTAGAGGGTGTAGAATCAGTGTCATATGGGAAAAAAGTGAGAACGATCGCATTAAATGATAGAGACCACTAACGGTGGCATCGGTATTGTACAGCATAAGAGTGAAAGGCGTAAATAATGAGCTGCAAAGTTGGGCTAAGAAGTGGAAGTAGTGGCACAACTGCTGAAAGGTCATAAATTAGACGACCTGTTTGCAGCCACTCAGTGCCTCGAAACTACAAGGGAAAACCTACCACTGTGGATGGCGTCCGTTCCCGTGAAAAAAGGTTTGGTTTGGTTTGTTTTTGTGAGGTTTAACGTCCCAAAGTGACTCAGGCTGTGAAATGCGCCGTAGTGGAGGACTCCGGAAATTTCGACCACCTGTGGTTTTTTAACGTGGACTGACATCGCACAGCACACGGGCGCCTTGCTTTTCGCCTCCATCTAAAAGCAGCCGCTGAGGTCGGGATTCGACCCCGCATCCTTGGGAACAGTAGTCGAGCGCCCTAACCACTGCGCCAACCCGGCGGGGCCGTGAAAAAAGGGGAGGTAGGCAGTGAAGTAATATTAAGAGAAGTATAAGAAGATAAGAACGTAACAGTCAGTAGGCAAGAAATGAAACGACCAGTACGAGTCGTGGCTAAGAGGGTACTTAGGCAAAGATTCCTTTTATCGCCACTTTTGTTGATTCTCTGCATCACAGAGACTAAAGACAATTTAAAATGAGCAGACTGTTTTGCTGGTCGTGCCGAAGAAGAAGCAACTGGTGACAAGTCATAAACCGGGGTTATATATATACGATATGATTCGTCCAGCAGACTGTTCCAAAGACTTTCAAGACTTGGCAGACATCTGAGGGACACAGGACCTTGGGCTGAGACCAATCTCAGAATCTCCAGTCATCGGGTTTACTATTGAGGCCGACACAATCACGCTACAGCAGTTAAGAACATGTGATATTAAAGGCGTACATATAATAATAATAAATGATGGCTGTGCCTACATGTGAGGCCGAAAGAGAAAAATATAAAGAAAACAAGTAGAAATGTAGCTGTTACGAATAACTCTGAGTATGTAACAAATATTAATTCATTCGGATAATCACGAAAGGCGCAACGATATCGGGCTTATCGTCTGAAGCCGTCACGGTGTGCTCGGGATATGTGAAAAATTGTGCTTGAAATAAAGCAGGGGCATAACTTGCAGAACGGGGAGGGAGATCACATGAAATCTACTTGCGATGCAGTTCAAAATGATATGTGAGGGTCAACGCTTGGGACGCGTGGCGCGAAAAATTGACGCTGCTTTCGCCACAGCTAAGAAGAGCATTTTGTTGCGCACAAACTTACAACTTGTTTAGAAATAAATATGCTTAGTTAGAAATATTAGGCTTTATTGTCAAGCAAGCCTTATGAAAGTGTAGTTCAGAAAGAGGGCACGGCGGACCAAGAGCGAGCATGTGGCCTAACAGAACATTCTTCTGCCTTTTGCAGGTCCTTGCTTTTGGTCTCGTCGGAGCAACTAAGCAAATCGACCAAGTTGACAGACAGATCGACCTTCCAGATCTGCCAGGTTTAGATGCTGATCCCCGATCTGCGACTGCGCCAAGATTATCACCGAACTGAAGCTCTCTTCTTCCTTTAGCGATATCTTTACTGCTCCATGATACACCAACAGCGCCACCATCACGACACGTGACCTCATCGCTTTGGGATATAAAAGAGCGACTTCAAGCCTTCAACTTCAGTGGGCACGGCGGACCGATGAGCCCATGTGGCCTGACAGACCATTCTTCTGCCTTGTGCAGGTTAGTGCTTACTACAGCTTAGTTAAAAGCGACAGCCGTTATCTTTTGGTCTTGCCGTGCCCGCAGCAAGCTGTATTAAGGGTGTATGACGTGAACTGCGTATACTTACTCCTCTTGAGCGGAGATATCGAGTTGAATCCCGGACCTGACCCGGAGGGTTCCAGCACACATGAACTGCTTGAAAAATTGCTTTTGGGACAAAATAAATTAATTGAGGATGTTGGAGGATTTCGTACACAACAAACTAGCATACAAACACGTCTAGCCGATTGGGAGACCCGATTTGCAGAAATTAAGAAACATGCGGAACGTGTGGAAGAACTTGAAAGCGCGGTTAAAGCCTTAGAAGCGAAAATTACTGATTTGGAGGATAAAAGTAGACGCTCGAATTTACTGGTTTTTTGTGTATCAGAGGAAGCAGAAGAGACCGAGGCTGTACTGCGTCGTAAAGTTCTGATATATGTTCTACCAAGTACAAATCACATGCAAGTCTGTAGCCCGAATACATCGGATCGACAAGAGCGATAAAACGCGGCCAATAATTTTATATTTTCAAGATTACGAAAAACCGAAAAGTATCATGCAAAATGCTTTCAAGCCTAAAGGTTCTAATACTTCTGTTCAAAACGATTACTCACGAAACACGCTCAGGAAGCGTAAACTTTTGTGGAACAGTGCTTCAGAGGAAAGGGAACACAAAAGAAAAGTTCAACTAAGCAACGAGAAATTTCGGGTCGACAACGACCTTTACATTTGGGATGACACAAAAAACTCTAGGAAAAGAATCGGTAAATATAACATTGCTAAACAAGACTGACTCCTCCGGCCTGATAAGAACGAAATGCGTATATTAAATATAAATGCACGCAGCATTGTTAACAAAAGTGACCACTTATAGGCTATTACCTTAGGTTACAACCCACACATCGTTGTTTTGGTCGAAACTTGGCTACACAGCGGCATAGATGATGAAGACGTTTATCCACCATCTTACAGTGTTTTCCGTCGTGACAGATCAACGAGGTAAAACAAAACTTGTCGGCAACTCTCTTGCGTCAGGCTGATAGCGTAGAGACTATTAGCCTAAACATTTCTTACTACGGACAATCATTCTTGCTATTTGCCGTTTATCGAGCGCCTGGCTCACCACCCCAATTCCTGTGTGATTTGCGGGAGCATGTCAGTTCATTCGTGCACAAGTATTTTTTTTTTTAGGGGGAGACTTTAATTTTAAAGGAGTTAACTGGGAAGATTGTTCTTCTAGTGGTGAATTTAGCACTCATGTTAATTATATGCGTGACATAATCTTATGCCACAATTTGCAACAAGTTGTCAACTTACCAACGCGAGTGCATGGTACTTCATCATCAATGCTTGATCTTGTCCTCGTGAACAAAACAATCGGGGATTTTTCAGTATCAATTGAACATGCAATGTCTGATCACAAAATGGTGTACTATTCGTGTCATTTAAAAACATGCACCGCTAAGAAGGCAAAAACTGTACCAGTGAAGGACTTCACATGTGCCAGAGACGAAAGCGTGTTAGATTATCTCGATGTACACCTAAACAACTTTCACGGAAGCAATGTAGTAGAACTGTGGGACCACGTTCAAAAACATTTGCACTTATTGCATCGAACATTTTGTTCCAACGACAACAAAGAAAATAGGAAATGAATGCCCTTGGATAAAAAGTGAAGTCAAGAAAAATAAAGCGCTTAAGACGACGGAATGCCTCACGAACTACAGTGCAGAACTTACAAGCTACACTGAGCTCGTCAATTGGGCGTGCCAAACGGCATTATTTTAATAACACCTTGCCACACTTTATTCGCACGGCACCAGAACAATTTTGGAAATATCTGAGTAAAAAGAACAAGAGAGTGAATCAAATAATAAAGGATGGAATTCTCGTCATTGAAAAGCAAAGTATCGCCGAACACTTTAATGCATTCTTCCACAGTTGTTTATTAACTCAGAAGAACTTGCTCTTCCCTTTTCACCTTTGTCAAATGTACACTACTCACGGATTGAAATAGGACACTCGGAGCGCGTGGCCGTCGCTGCATGCAGCGCCGTCCGTGGTTGCCAATGGAACCAAGGTGCTGCATTGTGGTATAGCGCGAGGGGGAGAACATCTAAAAAGCAGAACTGCTCCTTCCGGTCGCCAATAAGCCGGCCTGTTGTTTACCACACTGCCTTGCATGCAGCGACGGCCACGTTCTCCGAGTGTCGTATTTCAATCCGTGAGTACTGTACATACCTGTTGAATTTGTATCCGCCCAAGATGTGCTTTCCATGCTTCTTAATCTAAAATCAAAATCCACCCCGGACCGGATAACATACCGAATGTTTTTCTGCGCCGATACGCAGAAATTCTGTCACACTTTCTGGTAATAATTTTCTGTGCGTCACTGTCCACTACAGCCCTTCCTCCTGACTGGCGAACAGCACGTGTAGTGCCTAAGATAGGAGACCCCACAATGATTACAAACTACCGCCCAATTTCGCTATCATCATCTTGTTGTAAGATGTTTGAACACGTCATAGCCAACTTCATCAGAGATTTTCTGAGGGATAACAATATACTTTCACCTGCGCAGCATAGTTTTCGTAAAGGTTTTTCTACGGTGACACAATTAACAACTGTAATCCATTCCCTTGCTACAATTGTACACAAATCCGGCCAGGTGGGCGTTATTGTTTTAGACCTCAGGAAAGCCTTTGACCTTGTTTCACACTCTAAGCTTATAGAAAAACTTGAAATGATTTACCATCCTCCTTTCATTATTAACTGGGTTGCTGCGTACTTCACTGATCGTAGACAGTTTGTTATTATTGATACTTACTACTCCCATGAGCTTCCAGTTACTTCCGGCGTCCCTAAGAGCAGTGTGTTAGGACCGTTGTTGTTTTTATTATGTGTTAAAGACATTGCGAGCGTAATTACCGAACCCGTTCAAACACGACTGTTTGCAGACGATTGTGTGCTGTTCAGAGAAGTGTCAAACGAGGAAGACCAGATAATTCTTAATAATATTCTTCAAAATATTCTTTCCTGGTGTCACTGTTGGGATATGCAATTGAACGCTAACAAAACAGTGTATATAAAAATAACCAAGAAACTTAATAACCTTTCTTTTCCCTACGCCCTCGGGACAGAACCATTAACCGAAGTGAGGGAGTATAGATATCTTGGCGTCACACTAACAAAAAGCCTAAACTGGAACACTCACATAACTTACGTATGTGACACAGCCTTTCGGAAACTTTGCCTTCTCCTTCATAAATTGAAGCACGCCCCCGCCGAAACTAAACTTTTAGCATATACATCATTCATAAGGCCGAAGCTTGAATACGCATGCGTAGTATGGTACCCTTATACCAAAACTAACATTGACGCTCTCGAAATAATCCAGCGTAAGGCAGTCAGGTTTATTTTTTCCAAGTACCGTACAACTGATTTCCCGACAGCACTAATGAAACAACATGGAATACCGACACTGGAACTAAGAAGAAACGTTCAGCGCTTCAAGTTCATGTTCCTTCTTAAAAATAACCTTCTTGCTTTAACTCCTGACCCGTGCATAACACCACTTACGGCACGCCGAACACGACATCGACACGACGACTCTCTAACGCCAATAGTACCAGAACTAATGTTTTTAAATATTCCTTTTTTCCTCGCACAATAACAGATTGGAACAACTTACCTCGGCCTCTTCTAACCAACATTGATTCAATTGAAACCTTGAATTGCTGATCTCAAATGTTTTTCTTGTCTGCTTTTTGGTTGCCCAAACTGATTGTTTATTTTTTCCCTTGCTGCATGTTTGACATTTCATTTTTGGATATTTCATTAATTGGCCTACATCTGTTTGTTTATGCTCATGACTTTCCCTAATGAAGAGCTCGGTTTGCATTTCGTTTAGTCCTTGTTTTGCGCATATTCTATTGCCCAAAGAACAAGTGTTTTGAAATTATTATTTGCTATCTTTATTCTGTACACTGATTTTATTTTTATGCCCCTCCTGCTTGGGCCGTAAGGACCTGCGGTATTGAATATATAAATAATTAAATAAAAGCAATGTGCTACTGTAATGTGAGCTTACGGACATATAGGCTGAGCGTCTTAGGCACACCTGTGCCGCTGTACCTAACACGCTTAGTTAGGCATAGGATAATTACCTCAATGTGTGTCAGACTAACTCATACTTCATTCTTAACCTGTGCATCATACAGGTTTCGTTCGATTTATTTAGGTCTATTAGTTCCGAACTTGGCCTTTGTCTTAATCGCGGTATTCATGGCTGCAATGAATGTAGGAAAAATGAGAGGCTCGTCGTGAGATACACGATGGCTGTCACGGTCACTTAAAGCAAGTATTAGAATGACAATTCACAGCGAAGCTAGGATTGGCTTGATGCCGTAACAATGCTCAGGTATAAAAATCCGGAATCTGGAAATCGGCGAAATTAATCGTGTTAGGCTAGAAATGATTTCACACTGAAAGGAAAGGGCAGTCTATAGCAGTCTATAGACTATAGTCTATAATTAAGCGAACGAATGAAACGCAATGGGTGGCAAACAGTCTTGTGTGCTTACAGCGATTCAGTATCGATACTACATCGAGAACTAGATCGCTGGCTGAGAAATGCAAGGAGGAAATTATAGCAGAGTCCTCCAACTCTCTTGTTATGTACTCCACTGTAACTCTACAGGCCAACTTTATGGGTGACACACATTTTGCTGGGTCACGCCAAAAACTCGCCTCCCATCTCCGGCCCCTCGGACCCCCGAAAATCGCTTCCGCCGAATTTGACCAAACAATTGCTGTCCAACCTAATTTGACTATGGCAAACTCATTGGTGACTACTATGTTCAGGTGGCCCATCCCCAAAATTGCAACCTATATGACGGTGATCGAAAGATTCGTTTCGCAGTAAGCAGCGTCAGTTTGAGAAACAGATTTCAGGAGCCACTTCTTTCGAGAAAACAGATGATCATTTCTTCCTTCCAGATCCTCATCACCATCTTCAATATCATTCTGGATCCATCCGTGCTAGCGCTTATGGCCGTGAGGCGCCTGAGAAACATCATTGCTTCTCTCTAGATCTGAACAGAATAGGTTGCTTTCTGAAGTTTGAGATTGTACGCACTAGCTGAGATTTCCCACGGAGGCTATTTAGGAAGTCCTTATACAGAAAATTCGTCAACGTTTATCAGGCGGAATCCTGCCAGCGAATTCTGGAAAATTCTTACCCATTCCTTTGCAGATCATTCCCAGGACACAAATGCTCCTGTCTGCCTATGACCCAAAACATGCGGACAGAGAGATTGCATAGAATTTGCTCCAGTAGTTTTTGTTACAGAAAAGGGGAAAGGCGCGAGAAATTGCATGCACTGATTTCCACTTAGAATAAACTTTCGTTTACTAAGAGATAGACTAACGGCAGGCACGGCAGTAGCGTATACGAGGGGCGATATGATTTAGAAGATAATATTATGTGTAGAAACAAGGTCTAATGTCTTCAAGGTGTGACGACCTAAGTAAACATTATTTCGAATGACTCAGAACGTTTAAGTTTAGTTCCTCTCCTAAGTTACAAAACACAGTTCAATGAAGCTTGTCGGGTTAGTTTATTTATTTATTTATTTATTTATTTATTTATTTATTTATTTATTTATTTATTTATTTATTTATTTATTTATTTAATTATTTATTTATTTATTTATTTATTTATTTATTTATTTGATATACTATCAGTCTGGCCAAGACCAAAATAGGAGTGATATAAGGGTAGTACAGATTACAAAGCGAGAACACAATAAACAAAAAACAAGCACCATCCAGTTGGTGCCAAGTTTTACACTTAAAAAAATTGAACTGATATGTTCGCAAAAAACAAACATGCACAAAAATCTTGATGCAACCAAACAGACAATAATGTGAAAAGACTACGCTTAACCCAAATGCAAAGCGCAACACATCAGGCACTACAGTAACAAACAATTCACGAACACCAGCAGAGAACATATCCACACTTGATGCGAGCACTACATGCTCTGGTAGTTTATTCCAGTCTCTCACTGTGGATAGGAAGAAAGAATGTTGGTAGCAGTGCTTAGAAAACTTTTCTTCTTTTACATGCCTGCAGTGTTTACACTGAGTGATACTTGAAGTGGTTTCGCTTATGTATTGCTATTTATCGATGTGTACTATACTGTTCATAATTTATAGAAAATAATGTCTTTTTTGTTTCTTTCGGTGTTGAAGAGGGTGCTAGTTCGCTAAAGTGTGAAGTGGGGTTACTGGATCTTGTCTTCAGAAACGTGAATAGATAAAGCAAAATACACGTCTCTGCACTCGCTCTAGTTTGGTTGTAAATGTTTGAGTGTAGCGATCCCACACCTCACAGGCATAATCCAATATCAGGCGTAGCAGCATCATATAAGCCGTAAGTTTAGTATACGGTGTAGCATGCTTAAGTGACAGCCTAATTAATTAGAGTTTTTTGTTTGCTTTGGCGACTGTTATGTACGTGTGTTCCATCGCATGTCTGAAGTAATTTTCACTCCTAGGTATTTGTATTCTGTTACTCAATTCAGTTGTCTTCTTCCAATCAGTACTCAAATTCAAGTGCCTGGTGTTTATGTGTGATTGTCATACACACTGTTTTACTGGGGTTTAAAGACATTTGCCACACTTTACAGTATTCATTAATATTAAGCAGGTAGCCATGTAGCTTAACTTGATCTTCAACTGAATTAACATTGATATAAATAATGCAATCGTCTGCGAATAATCTGGCGTTGATTTCTGAATCTTCAATGAGGTCATTTATATATACAAGAAACAATAATGGTCCGAGTACCGAGCCCTGTGGTGCTCCCGATGCCACGTCACATACCCGGGATGCATCAATACTTACAAATTGCCTACTACCTACAAGAAAACTTCTAGCCAATAAACGATATTTCAGTTTCTGAGTACTGATTGAAATTTACTTAAATGTTTTCTGTGATTTACCTGATCAAAGGCTTTCCTAAAGTCTAGGAAAATTATGTCAATTTGTCCTTTCTGGTCAATGATTTTGGTAAAATCATGCATAGTTTCTATTAATTGTGTAACTGCTGACATGCCCTGCCGAAACCCATGCTGGCACCTATTCAAGAATTAAATATCTGCTAAGTATTGTCGAATGCGCTTTGAGACAATGTGCTTTGGAAGATTACAACAGGTCGACGTTAGAGCGATGGGACGATAATTACTGACAGTTTTTGGATCTCCAGTCATGAAACTAGATCTATTTTGCTAATTTTCCAATCATCGGGAACCGTGCTTGTTGATAGTGACTTCCTAAAAACTATTATGAGGTGCCTAGTTGACCATTCGGCGTATCACTTCAAAAATAGATAAGGAATATCATCAGGGACCATTTATTTCGATATTTTAGGTTCAACAACAAAGTCAGTATGCCTTCTATTGATACCTTTATGTCATCAATTACGCGTGTTTCAATACCGAACCTAGTGTCCACAGGCGTATTATTGTCTTCACTGAAGAAACTTGCGAGGCATCTATTGAAAATATCGCAATTTCAGTCTTATTTATAGGTCCGCTCTCTGTCCTTATCTCAGCGACTTTTTTATTTGGTACGGCCAAGTGTCTCCAAAATTTTTAAGGTTATTCTAATACTTTAATTCAGATTCTTTTATGAGGAACCTCAAATTACTGCTTAGAGCTAACATGTCACTCAGCGCAGCTGGATCGAGTGTGCGTCGGTACTTTTTTCTGCGCCGGCCGAATCTTCCTTTTGTTTGAATAATATTCCTTGCTATCCAAGGATTGGTCCTTTCATTTGCTTTATAACTATATAGTGCGCTCGAAGGATCAAGACGAAGTAGGGAACTTAAACGAAACTCTCTTGTGAGAGTCGTATGCGTTCCCCGCTTTATACTTGCATCTTTAATGCAGCAAAGGAAATAACGCGTAATTCCAAACATTTGCATTTGTGAAACCTTGCTTCAAGTGCGCCATCAAAACTGCAGAGACATGACAACTGTAACCAGCTGAACTCATCTGCATTAGAAAACACTTGTTTTGTAGATCTACTTGGAATAATACAGTCGAACCACAACCAAATTTTGCCGTATTCTATTCTCATTACGTCTAGGTCAAACCAAGAGTGTATACGAACTTACAGTGAACCAGTTGAACTAGATCAGTGTGCCACCGGTTTGAACAGTTATTTCATATCGGTTTCACTCCCGCACACAACTCTACAGCCCTACCACCATCAGAATCTTCACCAGTTCCGATGTCTGAGATAGAGATTAATGCTAACGGTAACGGTATCATTAACTTCATTGATTTACTCAAATTGTCCTCGTGAGTCAACTCTGTCATATCAACAATAAACTACTAAAAACACACATCGTCTACCTCATCTCAGATATTACAGATAATCTTTGCCCAGACATGGCAAGGGGGGGGGGGGGCGAAATTCCCGGGTGATTGGAAAGTTGCCCAAATCGTCGTAGTCTTTAAAGCAGGTGACCGCAAGTCAAAATCTAACTACTCTCCTGTATCTCTAAACAATGTCACATCCAAACATCTCCAGCACATCATACCTAATACCATAATGGCACATATCTAACCTAACTAGTTCTTTTATCCACGCCAGCATGGATATAAGAAGCACCTGCCATGTGAAATATACACCTTCCCCAGTTTATGCATTCTTCTTCATCATCATCATCATCAGCCGGACTATGCCCACTGCAGGGCGAAGGCGCCTCCCATATTCCTCCACTTAACCCGGTCCTGTGCTAGCTGCATCCGCCTGAGCCCTGCGAACTTCTTAACCTCTTCATCCAACCTAACCTTCTGCCGCTAACTGCTGTTCCTTTCCGAGGCTGTTAAACATTACCTTGGTCTTCTGTATATTCATTTTCAAGTTTGCCTTCTTGACTTTCCTGTCTAGGTCATCAATGGTTCTTTGCAGTTCATTCCCTCAATTAGTTAACAAGGCATCATCAATCATTCTTTGCAGTTCAGCCCCTGAGTTATTTAGCAAGCCAATGACATCAGCGAATCGCAGATTACTGAGGTATTCTCCACCTACCGTTATCCCAAACTGCTCCCTTTCGAAGCCTCTGAATACATCCTCTAAGCAAGCTGTGAATCGTGTCTCCTTTCCTAGCACCTATTTTTGTGGGAATCTTATTACTTTATTCATGCGGAACTATGGTTCCTGTGCAGCCACTATAGATATTGTCGCAAACCATTCAAATCTGTATTTGTTCTTTTTTCGACAGCCGCCGATATGCGGCTTTATCACACTGATTCTGGCACGCGTATCAATTCCGCGTCCTTTTTTTGGCATGCTCGTTATCGCGAGACTCAGCTTTACCAGTTTCATTGTCACACAAGAGGCTCCAAGATGTTTCTCGAAGATTCCGGCCACTCGCGTATATTTCAGCAATGTTCTAGGTTGTGCTAGTCACCGTTCGTGGTTTTATCTCGATCTTTCTTGGCAGCCTTCAAATCGAGCACTGACGCACGAAACCGGCATTCTTAGTTCGACGATCGACGAGCACGTTTGTTGCTATCCCCGTCGCCGAGTTGCTTAGTTATTTTGCGGGCTCAAGTCAGCCCAATAAAGATTTAATTTCAGTACTATCATGCCTGTGTCTTCTTTTGGTGTCTATGGCCTTGTCATCACGACGTGACATCTGGTACAGGTACTGAATCCAGGTACCGGGAGGTACCCCGAAGATGGCACCCGTCGAGCATAAAGCACCCTTGGTTTTCGTCCAACCCCTTGAGCCCCCCGCTTCCAAGGGCGACCGGACGAGGATGCGAAAAACTGTCTCGACCTGTTCGAACGCGTGTCAACTTTCAGCGCCTGGAACGACGAAACGAAGCTCAGGCAAATCTACTTGGCTCTTTAAGGATCTGCCCGAATATGGTTCGAAAATCATGAGGCAGCTTTGAAGGATTGGGAGATTTTCAATGAAGAGATTTTGACTGCCTTTGCAAGTGTCGTCCGAAATGAAAGATCACAGGCCTTCCTTCAATCAAGACTTCTACTCCCTAACGAGCTGGTCCTGGCTTACGTTGAGGAGATGAAGCGCCTCTTTCGCCGCGCCGGCCCTAACATGTCTGAAGGAGAGAAAGTGAAAATTTTAATTCGAGGCGTTAAAGGGTCTCTTTTTGCAGGGCTTTTCAGAAATCGCCGAATCCCAAGGCGGAATTTAGAGCTGTAGCGTTGACCATTGAGAAGACGATGGGCACGCGAACGCGACACTACGATCGACCGCTCCAACCGGTCTACGCAAGCCCCTACAGCAGAGCATCTGCGAGAGAAGAGAGCCTCCGAAACCTCATCAGGGAGATCATGCGAGAGGAGCTTCGCCTGTTTGTGCCCTCATCCCAATAACCTCAGGTGGCGACGCTTGCAGACGTAGTCCGTGAAGAAGTACAGCAAGCACTGGGTGTCCCTCAAGGGACAGCTCCAAAGGCTCTGATGGCTCTGACGCAAGAGCCCACCACGATGAACTATGCTGCCGCGTTAAGCCATCCTGCACCACGGCAAGACACCCCACGCCCCGTCGACGCGAACAAGTTGCTTTTGAATGCTGCTCCTTGGCCCCCGCCCGCCCAGCTTACCAACGATCTCCAAGCCCCAGGCAATGCGATGTCTGGAGGACATCTAACAACCGACCCCTCTGTTTCCATTGTGGTGAGGCTGGACACATCCTCCGTCACTGTCTGTACAGGTGTATCAGCCTGCGTGGTTTCGTCATCGACGCCCCACAAACCCATCCTTGCGAGCAACCACAAGAAACCGACGACCTCCTGTGGAGGGGAGAGCACACGTCGCCAACTCGTCTGTAATGCTCACCCTCACTGTTCAGGTCCAGCTTTACGTTGCCGGGTCATAGCTACGTGCGAGGAAGGTCTACTAGCTCGCGCAGGGGACCTTGAGGTTGCTGTCGGCGGTCACACAGTCACTACCATAGTAGACACTAGCTGACTATTCAGTCATCAGTGGACCGTTTGCCTCCCAGCTCCGGAAAGTAACGACCGGTTTGGATGGCCCGCTAACCCGCACTGCTGGGGGAAACCTTATTACGCCGTCAGAGAGATGCACCGCAAGAGTAACAGTGAATGGACGGACGTATCCCGCCAGCTTTGAGGTCCTGCAGCAGTTTTCCCGCGACGTGATCTGGACATGGATTTTCTGAACGAGCATCGGGTAATAATTGACCTTCGCTCAAATCTCATCAAGCTCTCGACGGACAACGCCATACCTTCCACGACGACGTCGACGCACCACATCGCTCTAAATATCATCGACGAAGACTTACCCGTGCCGCCCCAATCAAGCGTCGTCGCCTGTGTAGGCAACGCAGACATCGAAATCGCCGAAAGCTTCGTCGAAGGAAGCCCCTAGTTGCTTTTGGAAAGAGGGCTCGGCATAGCAAGAGGTGTCACCCATATCCGACGAGGACAGACTCAAGTCTTGGTGACTAACTTCACCAAAAATTATCGGTATCTTAACAAGGGCACGACCATCACTTTCCTCGACAAGAATGTGGACATCCGAGATGTATTCGCCCTTCCCGGCCAACCCGAAGACGGTACGCCCAACCTATCTAAGCAGCCCACGTTCAACATTAACACTGCACTACCCCAAGACAGGCAACAGCAGATTCGCCGTCTTCTTCAAAGCTACAGCGAGTGCTTTTCTTCAGCATCAAAGATGCGATAGGCTTCGTTGGTAAAGCACCGTATTATTAAAGACGAACAAGCCCGGCAGCTTCATCAAAGCCCGTGCCGTGTATCGCGTTGCGAACGCAAAGCTATCCCCGATCAAGATGAGAAAATGCTTCGCGGACACGTAATTCCGCCGTCGAACAGCCCCTGGGCAGCACCAGTGATCCTGGCGAAGAAAAAGGACGGCCCACTTCGCTTCTGCGTTGATTACCGCCGTTTGAACAAAATTACAAAGAAGTACGTCTACCCGCTCCCCCACATCGACGATACTCTAGACCGCTTCTGCAACGAAAGGTATTTCTCGTCTATGGACTTGAAGAGCGGGTACTAGAAAATTGAGGTCGATGAAAGAAACCGAGAGAAGACGGCATTCATAACACCAGAAGGCCTCTTCGAATTCAAGGTAATGTCATTTGGCTTGTGCTCCGCACCTTCCATGTTTCAACGAGTAATGAACACTGTCCTGACTGGTTTAGAGTGGCAGATGTGTTTGGTATACTTCGATGTCGTCATTGTGTTCTCGTCAAACTTTGACGACCACCTGTAAAGGCTGCGGACAGTGCTGGATGCCATCAAGTCATCAGGACTGAGATTAAAATCAGAAAAGTGCCACTTCGCTTATGATGAGCTGTTATTCCTAGGCCATATCGTAAGTAAGGATGGCGTTTGCCCAGACCCGCCGAAAACTGCTTCGATCGCCTAGTTTCCGCAAGTCTTCCGACAAGAAATCTGAGCGAAGATTCCTTGGGCTATGCGGCTACTGCCGAATATTTGTCAGGAACTTTTCGTGCATTGCCGGACCGTTGACGCAACTTACAAAGACTGATGTGCCTTTCAAATGGGAAGCGCTGCAAGTGGAAGCATTCAAGGAAATTAAGCGGCGCTTACAGACCCTTCCTGTCCTCGGGCACGTCGACGATAATGGCGAAACAGAAATACATACAGCCGCAAGCAGCGGTGACCTAGGCGCATTTTTTTTTCAGATACGTGAAGGATAAGAAAGGGTTATAGCGTATGCCAGAAAGCCGCAGCGAATTACTCGACGATCGTGAAAGAGTGTCTCGCGATCATCTGGGCAACGTCAAAGCTCTGCTGGCTGACAAATTTGAAAGACCCCTCTGGCCGCCTTGCCCGATGGAGCCTACGTCTTCAAGAATTCGACATCACAGTCGTCTACAAATCCGGCCGCAAGCACTCCGATGCCGACTGCTTGTCTCGAGCCCCCGTTAATGCGCCGCCGAAAGAAGATGACGAAGACGCCTTTTGAGACCAGTTTGCGCTAGCAGTTTCGCAGAACAGCAGCGATGAGGCCTTGAGCTGAAAGCGCTAGCTGATTACTTAAACGGAAAGACCGCTTCCCCTCCCGCTGTGTTCAAGCGTCACCTGTCGTCCTTCGTGTTACAAAATGACGTCCTTGTGAAGAACTTTGCAACCAACAGGACCGCACACCTTTTTGTTGTGCCTATAAACCTCAGAGACGGAATTCTACAGGCGTGCCATGATAAGCCAACGGTAGGACATCTCGGTTTTGCACGTACATTGCACCGAATCCGGGAGAAGTATTATTGACCACGGTTAGCTGCCGATGACTCCCATTACGTCAAAACGTGCCGTGAGTGCCTGCGATGTAAGACCTCGGACGAGCCCTGCTGGTCAACTGAACCCGATCCCACCCCGACTAAGCCCTTTAAATAAATAGGAATGGACCTCCTTGGACCCTTCCCAACTTCATCGACGGGAAACAAGTAGATCATCGTGGCTATTGATTACATGACCCGTTACGCCGAAGCAAAAGCGAACACAAGACCTGGGACGCCATCCTGTCGTACATGGTCTTCGCGTGTAACACGGCAATACAGGAGACCACCAGAGTGATGGCGTTCAAGCTTGTGTAAGGCAGGGAGCCCAAGACGAAGCTCGACGCGATGCTGCCGCCTGCGACAAAAGACAACTCCAGCATGCAGAGGAAGCCCGACGATTCGCCCAGCTGTGCATCAAAGACCAGCAACACCCCGACGCCAGGCGGTACAACTTGCGATGACGCGACGCAGAGTACAGGCCGGGAAACCAAGTGTGGTTTTGGACGCCGATACGCCGCCGCGGACTGAGTTAAAAGCTCTTGCGGCGGTACTTCGGACCATACAGAATCCTTACGACCACACCCCAAAGGCGCCGGGCGCGCGCAGAAGTCGTGCATGTAGTACGCCTCAAACCTTATTACGCGCGCTAAAATTATTTTAAAATTAATTGTTTTGTTTACCGTTCAGTGTTTATTTTGTAAGCATCGGGACATGTCAACACACGTTAAAGATCCCCAGGTGGTTGAAATTACTCCATAGCCCTCCACTACGGCCCCCTCTTTCTCTCTTTCCACTTTCATTCCCACCCTCCTCCCTTCCCTTATGGCGTGGTTCGGGTGTCCACATAGCAAGTGTGACAGTTACTGCGCTTTTCCTTTCCTGTGAACCAATTATTATTATTATTATTATTATTATTATTATTATTATTATTATTATTATTATTATTAAGCATCGGGACAATGCTTTTTAAGGGGTAGTACTGCCGCAAACCATTCAAATCTGTATCTGTTCTTTTTCCGATAGCCGCCGGCATGCGGCTTTATCACTCTTATTCTGGCACGCGTATCAATTCAGTGTTCATAATTTGATTATGCTCGTTGACGCTAGAGTCAGCTTAACGAATTTAATTGTCGCGCAATAGGCTCCAAGATGTTTCTCGAAGATTCCGGCCACTCTCGTATATTTCTGCAATGTTCTAGGTTGTGGTAGTCACAGTTCGCGGTTTTATCTCGATCTTTCTTTGCAGACTTTAAATCGAGCACTGACGCGTGAAACAGGCATTCTAAGTTCGACTATCGACGAGCACGTCTGTTGCTATCCCCGTCGCCGAGTTGCTTAGTTCTTTTGCGGGCGCAAGTCAGCCCAATAAAGATTTAATTTCAGTACTATCATGCCTGTGTCTTCTTTTGGTGTCTATGGCCTTGTTACCAATACTTGACAATGTCTACCAGTACTTTCACGTAAGCCTCGTCTGCACCCTTATTTCGTAATGCATGCGTGACCGCGGAGGTTCCTATTGAGTCAAATGCTTTTTCGTAATCAATGAATGCTATATATAAGGGCTGGTTATATTCCGAGCATTTTTCTAACACCTGGTTGATTCTATGTATATGGTTGGTTGGTTGGTTGGTTCGCGGGGTTTAACGTCCCAAAGCAACTCCGGCTATGAGAGACGCCGTAGTGGAGGACTCCTTCTCCATCGAAAAGCTGCCGCCGAGGCCGGGATTCGATCCCGCGTCCTTGGGAACAGTAGTCGAGCGCCGTAACCACTGCGCCACCCCGGCGGGGATTCTATGTATATGATCGATAGTTGAGTATACGTTCCGAAAACCTGCTTGATCGTTTACTTGATTGAAGTCGAAGGTTGTCCCAATTCTATTAGCGATTACTTTAGTAAATACCTTATACGTTACCAACAGTAAGCTGATTCGTCTGCAATATTTCAAGTCCTTAGCGTCCCCTTTCTTATGAATTAAGATAATGTTCATACTCTTCCATGGTTCTGGTACCGTGCATGACATAGGCATTGCGTATAGAGGGTGGCCAGTATTCCTAGCACAATATTCCGCCCCCGCCCCCCTCACCTCCTTCAAGAAATCTGTACCTAACTGATCCTCTCCAGCTGCTTTCCCCCTTTTCGTAGTTTCTGAAGCTTTCTTAGCCCCGTCCTTTGCCACTTCTACTGCCAGTCCTGACTATATTGTACAGGTCAGTAAAAAACTCCTGGATACTTTGACAATCTTGTTTATATTCGTGATGACATCGGCCTTGCCCCTTAGTGCATACATCTGATTTTTGCATATGCCCAATTTCATCTTCATCGCTTTAAGGCTTCCCCCGTTATATACTGTATGGTCAATTTTTCCCATGTTATACTTCATATCGGCCACATTACGCTTATAGATTAGGTTTGATACCTCTGGCAGTTTTATCCGGTCTGTTAGGTTGGAAGCTTTCATACCTTGGCGTTCCTTATTTAAATCTTTTGACTCCTTAGACAGTTAACCGGTATCCTCTCTAACTATCCTACCGCCTCCTTCTACAGCGCACTCAGTAATGATATCGCTGAAGTTATTGGTCATTGCTTCTCAGCTAACGTCGCCATCCTCGATTAGAGCTGAATATCTATTCTGTACTGAGGTCCTGAACTCTTCTGCCCTCCCCCTCACCGCTAATTTGGTGATGGACTTCTTTCTTGGAATCTGTTTCGTTCCCCTCTTCAGATTTAGACCGATTCGGGACCTTACCTGGCATAATGGCGGGGTTAGAACACAGCATGAAGATAATTTCATTTTTACTCTCCCATTAGGGCTTTTCCGTGTCCGGTTCTTTCGTTTGCTGAAGAAGATATTCATGATTCTTAAGTTATTGCTATCTGCAAAACTCGACTATTACCTCCCCCCTGCTATTCCTAGAACCAATGGCGTAGCCACCCACGGCCTGGTCTCCTGCCTACTTTTCAATGCCTACTTTTCAATGCCTACTTTTCAATGCGACATCAATGCCTACCTTGGCATTGATGTCGCCCATTGGTACAGCACACTGCGTCTCTCCTTTCCGCATTGCCGAATCTACATTCGGGAGGTACGGGGTTCGATCCCCAGTGCCACCGGTTACCCACCGGTTTCCAATGGGTACAAGATTTCCCCCGGCCTGGTGTTCGGCTCTTCTGGGTGAAAATCTTGGAAAAAGGGGCCAAGAACCAAAATGTTGGTTCAAGAAGAAGGCAAAAAAAAAAGGGGGGGGGGGGGAGGCACATTGTGGGCTTTTGCCGCGCGAGGCGGACTTATTGTTATCGGATGGCGGAACGGATCACTGCCACATCGCAGCAAATATTTGGGACCTATGACCCCTTTCCCAAACATTTCACCCCAAAGAGCCGAGCAACAGGCCGCGGGAAAGTTTGCACCCATTGAAAAACCGGTGGGAACCCGGCGGCACCAGCGATCGAACCTGGTACCTCCCGAAGACGAGGCGGATGCTCTACCACAAGGCCACGCTTCTTTTTTTTTTTTTCTTTATTTCCGAAGTATACATGAACAACAAATGGTCGCACTTAATAAAACACTTCAGCTGCCCTTGAGCTGACGCGTGTGAGGTTAAAATTTCTTCAATTTTACCAGGTCATCCAGAACTTCTGCCCACTGTGGTGGGTCAGGGAGCGCGCAGATACATTCCCGTAGATAAACAGCACTTTCAACAAAATTTTCACGTACACTGCGAATGTTAGTATCTTCATGCCTTACTTGCATTCGTGTTTTCCACAAGCTGTGGAGGCCTAGAAGCATTATTAAATCATAGGGTACGTCTTCGTTCCCCACCGGTAAAAACCGGATGCCATAACGGTTTAGTGGCAGCTCTTTAATTGTTCTTTGTAGCACGTCCCAATGAAATACTGCATCCCAGCAGTCTAAAAATATGTGTTCGATTGTCTCTGGCTTCTTGCAAAGCTGGCAGTTTGTCGTCCAAGGGACATAGATTCCTTTTTCGTGAAGCCAGGTTTTGACGGGTAGAGTGTTCGAGTGCAACTTAAAAAAGAACGTTTTGGCAGCCGGTCGAACTGGCATCCTCTTCACTCGTTTTAAAATATCCTGCCCTGGGCCTCCACGGTAAGGCTCCCGATACAAAGGTGCCGGCAGCATGATTTCCACTAGGCCCTTATACAGCTTTTTCTTGCCAACACTGTACAAATATTCAAGGGAAAAACGCACTTCTAACAACTTGTAAGGGAGAACTACCTCGCGCAAATATCCTGTGACAGCACCACGCATGTTTTCACTTCAGGAGACAACAAATCCGGGTAACAGCCTTTGCAGCCGCACTTGCATGACTGTTCCTAAAAAGGTGTCATTTTGGTCGCGAAGAAAAAAAAAAGCGCGATACCACTTGGCGCAGAAACAAATGAATCAAACCGACTCCTCCGCTTTTTAAAAAAAGAAATAAATTCGTTCGCCTCGTCTTTTCCCAGGTCGAAGTCCAAAGAAAAACCGCAAACACACGATGAATTTTTTGAATGGCAGTTCGTGACGCACATAGAACATTCATTACATACCATATCTTTGAAATCAAAAACACATTGCAGATGAACGCGCGTGAAAAGATTGACAGTTGCCTTCCCTGCCATGCTTCCGCTTTCTCTCGCACTCTGTTTCTTCCTTCCAGTGTAAGCTAGGATCGCGATAACAGTGTAGGGGCACACCCAGATACTGCATTGGCAAGGAAGACCATTGCAATCGGGAGAAAGAAGCCTGTTCAGCATCCCATAAGCCGTGCCAAAATCCGGAGCTTTTTTCCCAGTTAACCCGACATCCAGTCTGGTCACAAAACTTTTCAACAACGTTAACCACTTCACAAATGCTCTCTCTGTTTTTACAAAATACTGCAATGTCGTCCGCGTATGCAAGTAGCTTCACATGCGCCGACTGAAGCTTGAAACCCGAGATGCATTCATTATTGAGAATGGCCAAGCATAATGGCTCGAGATAGGCTGCAAAAAGCAGAGGAGAGAGTGGGCATCCTTGCCTCACCGAAAAACGCACTGCGAGACTGTCAGTGAGATCGCCATTCACTATAATATGCGTCGAGCAGTTTGCGTACGCCATTCTCACTCCCTCCACGATCACCGAACCCAGGTTACAATGCTCTAGAATGGAGAAAAGGATGTCGTGTGATACGCGATCGAACGCTTTTTCCAAATCCAGCTGAATCATGGCAACCTGACTTCCAAGCGTGTCTACACATTCCAGTACGGTTCGTGCCACATGTATATTTGTGGCGATGCTGCGACCTCTTATGCCGCACGTTTGGTGCGGTCCGACTAATTTGGCTATTACACTCTGCAATCTCTTCGCTAAAACCTTCATGAAGATTTTGTAATCAACATTTGTCAGGCTTATTGGCCTATAGAACTTCACCAACCGGCGTTTCTCTGGATCATCATTTTTTGGAATAAGTACGATGTGTGACGTAGTAAATTATAATGGCACTTGTTTGAGTTCGTAGGCTTCTCTTATCACTTCCAACATAAGGCTGGAAAGATGGTTTTTAAATGCTTAGTAAAAGGAGGCGCTCAGCCCATCTGGTCCAGGGGCTTTCCCACATGGGAGGCCATCTATGGCCTTTTCTATCTCTTGCATCGTAATAGGCATTTCAAGGCTCTCTTTCACACGATCTTCGAGCGTTGGCATTAGCCGTAAATATTCTATTGGAAACCCTTCACTATGTTCGCGCGTATTACTCAGAAGCTCAGCAAAATGTTTCAGAATCGCACACTTTATATCTTTAGCATCGTTTGTAACCTGCCCTTCATGTCTTATTTGCCTGATTTCCTTCTGGCAAGCATACCTTTTTTCATCTGATAGCGCTCGCTTTGTCGGCGCCTCGCCAGCCCACAGCTTACCGCTTCTTGTGCGTATAACCGCGGCTCTGTACTTCTCAGCGTCGATTCTTTCTAAATGAGATTTCACATCTCTTATTTGCTTAGTGAACCTTCCTGGCGCACAGCTTTCCATGCACAACAGGCACTCAAGTTGTCCATGAAGTTCCTTTTCTGTTTCTTTCTGTTTGTACCGAATAACACTGCTCTTTTCTATTGCTTTTATCTTCACCTGCTCTTTAAATCTTTCCCATTTATCTGCATGGCTTTCTTCATGCACCTTAAGCAAACATTCCAAATCGTTCGTGATTGCCTTAACAAACTCTTCGTCCTCCAAAATTTTCTCGTTCAGTTTCCATAGATGCCAGTTGAAAACAGAATTCTTAACCTTCATTCCAAAAGTCGCACTAACAAGGCAATGATCACTAAACGAAATAGGTTTTACATTATAGTCGGTACAAATTAGAACGAGATCAATAGATACATACAGCCTGTCTAGTCTCGCATGACTATCGCGTTGAAAGTGCGTGTATTCCGGACGGGTTCCAGAAGAAAACACATTTCCAATGTCTTCCAAGCAATAGTCATGCACAAATACATTCAACAGTTCATCGCTCTTGTCTTTCACTGATCTAATCTTCACTCGATCAGTAGCAGCACACACACAGTTAAAATCGCCCAATACAAGCAAAATTTTGTCACATTTCAAGTACGGCTCGACTGAATAAAAGAAGTTTTGACGATCACTTTCAACATTGGGGGCGTACATACAGACAGCACGCCAAAATAAATATGAGAACAAAAAGTCAACAACCAAGAGTCGGCCACTTTCGCATGCAAATACGCAGTGTACGCTTATACCCAAAGTATTGCGAGTGAAAAGAAGGCATCCGCCTGATGCCCCCACAGAGTGACAAACACACACATCAAAGTTCGCATGGAAAACAGACACCATGCGGTGTGCATGGTCCTGAGATTCTATCTTCGACTCTTGAACGGCTAATAAGTCGATTTCATTATCTAGCAGCAGACGATTCAACTGGCATTGCCGCCTTCGGGCTCTAAGCCCTCTAACATTCAAGGTTGCTACACGTAATGGGACATCTAGCTTAATTGCCATGCGTCTAGAGAAAAAGGCGCCCGGTCCATGTGATGCCTACCTGAATCGTCCATGTGGCTCTGCTTGTCCGAGGTTCCGAAGCGTACGCGCTCGTATCCGGCCTCCCAAAGGGATATCTGAATGCGTACTGAGGCGTGCCTCACCACCGCACTTGCCACCTTCCATAAACACAGTCAAAGAGCCACAGCCGAAAACAGGCTATGACGGCTGACGCACCCCCTGCACTCACTTGCACTAGGTCACGTCCAAACTACGGAGGCGGTTTCCCCGCCTGCCGCGTCTCGGACGAAACGTTCAGCCGAGGCCTCAACGTCGAACGTCGAACCCCCGGTGCTTTCGATGGCGGCTCGTCACTGCCACCACCAGGCTGCAGATCCTCACCGGCGCTCTCATCATGGGGCCGCTTCCCAACGGGTAAGCCGCTTACTCCTGCGTTGAAGTCCATAACGTCGGAGTTGGGAGACTCCGCGCTACCTTGGCTTTCGTGCACAGGTTCTCTGGCGTCCGCCACGCTGTTACTTGCGTCCAGTTGGAAACCATTCTCCACTGGTGCAGAATCCGCTGTCGCAACGGCCGTGGACGTCCTCCTCATTGTCAAAGGGGTCAACACCGGCCCATCATTCCTTGCCGGTTGCCCGGTTGTTTTAGCTGCCTCTTCCGCGTCCGCCTCATCCATCAGATGCTCGGAAGAATCTTCGCTGTTCCCAGGACCAGCGATGCTCGCGTAGCTGCGAGAACACAGCCCTTCTTCGTGGCCAAAACGACGGCATGCACCACAACGCGGAACCTTACACTCTCGGCGAATGTGGCCGGTACTTCGACACCGGAGGCATAACGGAGGCCTTCCAGGTGCTACGACGAGCGCCAACTCACCGCCGACGTTCAGCTGGTGCGGCAAGTCGTACAGTTTGACCCCCACTTTCATCTTCAAGGTGACAATCCTGGTAGTTTAACCCTTATCCGATATGCCATGCACGCGCCAGTGCTCCCTGGCCACTTCGGAAACCTTTCCATACGGCGCGAAGGCCACACGCACATCTTCATCCGGAACGTTGTGAAGCAACCAGTGGAGCTTCAGCCTCACATCCTGGTTGGCCGGATCAATAACGAGGCAGCGAGGTTGCTTTACACACAACTCACCCACTCCAGCAATCTTCTTCACAGCATCTGCGTCTTTCAGGGTGATGGTCCAGACGTGGCTCATGCGATACGCCCTCATGGCGATAACGTCAGGGAGCAGCGAACGCTGAGCCAACGCGTCTCGAAAATCTTCCACCCGGTACGGGCGGGCCCTGATATCCGCGTGCAAAAAAACTGTGTTTAACACAAAACACCCTGTTGGAAGACTTGGCAGACAGTAGTCATTATCCTGTTCCATAGCCCTGTTACCGCGGCCAGACATGGCCTCTGAAGCCGCTCCTACGGAGCCCGTCATTACACGTCCGTACGCTGTGGCGGCCGGAAGTGGAATCTAAGGCCACGCTTCATTTTTTTTCTTTATTGCATGAATTGGTACAAATACATCAGTAAAAGATCGCGGTTGCCATGCCCCTTGGCTGACAACCGTGTCTAATGGACTTTCATTATCACAAGTTCGCCCATCAGACTCAACACCTCCTCCGCAGCGTCTTGCTGCTTCAAAATTTTTTTTAGTTTATACACTTGTTCAACAAAATAATCACATACAGATCGTGCATCGACATCACAGTGTCTATAAGCCATCCTGCTCCTCCAAATACTGTGAAGGCTCAATAGCATGATGAAATAATACTGAAAACCATCATTAACAGTTGTCAAGTACTGAATCACGTGGCGTCAATGGCAGGTCTTTTTTAAGAGTCCTTTGTAACACATCCCAGTAAAACACCGCATCCCAAGAATTCAGGAACACGTGCTCAACTGTTTCAGGTTTCCTACTAGTAGACAGTTTGAGCCCCATGGTACAAAAAGGCCCTTTTCTTCCATCCATGTTTTGACAGGGAGGGTTCCTGTATGCAATTTAAAAAAGAATGTTTTTACATCCGGTGCAACAGTCATGTTTTTAACTCGCTTGAGCACGTCTTTCCCTGGGCCTTCACAGTATAAGGTTCTGTACAATGGAGCTGGGAACAATTGTGAAATAATGGTTTTAAGGTTTTGTTTCCTACGTGACCAAAAAGATGCATTCCTGAGAACCTTTATGCAAATCATGCTATCCAGTGCAATTCCAGAGTTTATAGTCTCTTCATGCTCTGCTCGGGAATACACTGTACCACAAGGCCACGCTTCTGTCATTTCGGCAGCAGTGGTTGCAGCCTTATACAGCCACTAGCTTGCTTCACCCGCTTCATTCAGGAAATCTACGTTTCGGACGGAGCCTGCCTAGATCTAATCCCTGGACATCAGCACGTGTACAGCTGCCTGCCTCATCACCGAGACCGGCCCGCTGTCGCTGACCCCTACCGGACGAACTCTCCTACAAGAAGACCCCCGCGCAGCACCTCTGGTCATTTCGGCAGCAGTGGTTGCAGCCTTATACAGCCACTAACTTGCTTCACCCACTTCATTCAGGTTGATGTACCACTATTTTGGTTACTAGACTAAGATTTCCTCTGCTGCTGCCGCTACTGCCTTAACTGACTTGAAGTGTGAATCATGCCGTCTTGTGCCGAACTTGCTAAGGAAATTCAGTCACTCCGGGATGAAATGGCTACAATGAAGGCCGCCATAGCAACATTCAATGACCTGTATGAAACGGTAAAGAAAGACAACGAAGCGCTCACCGATGAAAACAAAGCACTGAAAGAAGGAAACGGACAGCGAACGCAGCGCATGTCTGATCTTGAGCAATACTCACGCCTGAACAACATTGAGGTGAAAGGCGCTCCAACGACACAAGGTGAAAACTGTGTGGCGATTGTTCAGGCGATTGGTGACAAAATTGGCTGTCCGGTCAACACATCCGACCTTGATACTGCGCACCGTGTCCCCGCGAAAACCGATACCAACATTATTGCGCAAGTTTTGTCAAGAGACAAGAAAATCGAGTTCTGTGCTAAAGCTAGGAAGGCTAGGTTGTGCACAGTCGATATCGGGTTTCTGCGGAGCTCTGAGCAGCCAGTGTACGTAAATGACCACCTTGCACCTGAACGAAAACGTCTTTTTGGCCGCGCACGCGAACTCTAGAAGGCAAAACAGTGGAAGTACCTGTGGATTGATAACTGCACAATCAAGGCCAGGAAGGCTGATAAGAGCACAGTCTATCGCATCTCGCGTGTTGAAGACCTTGCAATCTTTGCATAGGTGCTGACAGTAACTTTGCCATCTATAAATTTGCATTCATATGAGCACTTACTCGTACAAGCAGACTAAAGCTCTACTCAACGATAAAGAATCTTCATTATCATTACTGCACCTTAACATCCGTAGCATACGCAAACATCACGATGACTTTGTAACATTACTTACGTTGTTGGATCACTCCTTTTCCTTTATCTGTCTATCTGAGACCTGTTTATCTCCCAAATGATAGAAACTTATATGGGCTTACAAACTATGCCTCGGAATACTGTGATCGTGACACTTGTCGTGGCGGTAGCTCTGCCATATTTATCAGATCTGACTTGACTTACGCCCGTCGGCACGATATCTCATTTAGCGAGCTTCTGTGCGAATCCATTTGGCTTGAATTTCATCAAAGTGTGTTGCCCCTAAACAGCCGCAATACAGTAGTTGGCTGCATTTATGGCTCACCGTCATCTTCTTACACCGAGTTTTGTTCGCAGTTAGAAGCAATTTTAATATCTTGACAACAGAAAACAAAAACATAATAATATGTGGTGACATAAATATTAATATTCTTGACCCTAGCAGTTCATGCTGTTCTGAATATGTGCAATGTATGCTGAATCTTGGCATTTGTTCTCTGATTCTTTCTTCTACTCGTTCTGATTTTATTAGTTCGAATACATTAATTGATCACATATTGACTAATACGGATGCTGACTGCACAGCAGGAGTAATTGAGTATACAATTACAGATCACAACCCCATTTTTTTATCTCTAGAGTTGAAAAAGAAGAAGGCCGTAAGTAACCATACTAAAGCATCATTTAACTACGAAGAATTTACCGATTTAATTCGTAAAATAGATTGGAGCTCCGAGATTGAGGAGGAATGCCCAAATATGGCGTTTGAGCAGTTTTCGACCAAAATTGCCATCTGCATTGATCAATGCACCAAGCATATCTCTACCGTGCGGTGGTTTCGAACACCACGAAATCCAAAAAATAATTTGCGCAGAAAGCTGAAAACACAGCCTTTTAATACTGCTTTGAGATGTAGACTGCGAAAATATTCTAATGTACTTTCCTCAGTGCTGAAACTTGCAAAGCGTAACTACTATCAAGATCGCATTAAAAAAAAAAAACGGAAACGACTGTAGGCGCAACTGGCAACTTATTAAACAATTTCTCAACAATGAAAATCGCAAAGCATGCATAACAAAAATAACATGTGAAAACGCCACTTATAATACTCCCAGCGAAATTGCCAATGCTTTTAACAAGCACTTCCGCTTTTCTCAAAGTTCACAGGCCGTAACCACTTTACCCTCCATGACACGTAGCTCCAACACGTTTTACTTGCGCCCTACATCTGCAGAAGAAGTCCACCAAGTCATTAAATCACTCAATACAACCGGTGCAGGATTAGACTCTATTCATCCCTCTAAAGTTGAGCTTATTTCTGAAGAAATATGCGGAATTCTGGCAATTTTAATAAACAAGATATTTAAGACAGGTGTTTTTCCAGACTGCCTTAAGGTTGGTAAAATAATTCCCATTTTCAAGAAAGGCGATCGAACTTGTATCAACAATTACCGCCCCATCTGCATCCTTCCTTTTTTCAGCAAAGTCATCGAGAAGCTTTTTTACACACGGCTAATGAATTACCTAAGTACATTTAATCTTTTAGCTCCTCAACAATTTGGATTCCGACCAGGCTATTCTACCGAATTAGCACTCTTAAATTTTATTTAAAGTGTGAAGCGAGCCATTGACAATGGTTTAATTGTTGGAGCCATTTTTATTGATCTAACAAAAGATTTCGACTCAATTAACCATCACATTCTTGATCATAAACTAGAATCATTTGGAATCTCCGGCCCACCACTGTAGTTAATCCGCAGTTATTTAGGCAATCGATCTCACGTAGTTCTTGTAAATAATACTTTTTCTACCATTCAGACTGTAAACAAAGGTGTTCCGCAAGGATCTATACTTGGCCCTCTGATCTTTTTTTTATGTTCATTAATGATCTGCCCGCTGCACTAAATCATACAAATTGCATGTTATATGCGGACGATACTACCATTTATGCTTCTCACAGATCCACCGACACACTTCAACATATGCTTAACACAGACCTTAATAACATTACCACGTGGTGCAAAAATATCAAGTTACAAATAAATCCTAAAAAAACAATTTTTGTGCTATTTCATTCTCCTTTCGCTTTCATAAATGTTCTTCCTAGAATAATGATTGATAACCATATGCTGCCTATCTCAGAAACGTCCAAGATTCTGGGCGTAATTCTCGACAAGCACTTAAAGTTCCATCAACATGTTCAATCGCTCATGCATAAAGTTTCATTCGGCATTCATATCATAACAAAAATCCGAGAATATTTTCAACCTCACATAATACGTTCGTTATATTATGCCTACATCCATAGTCACCTTAACTACTGTTTGTCTTGCTGGGGAAATACATATTACACGCATATTGACAGACTTCAACACCTCCATAATCAAGCCATCAGACTCACGTCATTCAGCTCATTCCAATCGCACTCTCTGCCATTGTACCACAGTTTGAACATACTCTACTTCAACACTTATTCAGCCTAAAATTGTCCATGATTGTGCATAAACTAATAAATCATCATGCTCATATTGATGGCATTACCAACCAGCTTGTAAATGCTAATGCCACCAGGTTTAAACAGCGCAATAATCTATTGCCAAAAGTCAGGACTAATTACGGAAAATTCACTACCTGCATATCCTACTGGAATTCTTTACCTCCAGAAATTAAAGCATCGCCTACTGTTCACTCATTCCATTTCCGCATGAAACAATATTTAATCAACATGTTACATAGTTAATTTTCTTTCACCGTTATAGTTCACTTTTGAATGTGCTGTTTTGTCTGTTCTATGCACTGAAGTTGATGATCTGTATATTCTGTATCTGTATCTTTATTCTCATTGGTGTATATTCTAAACGTTGTTTAGTAGGTTGTACTTTTATACCTATTACGTGTTACACTGCTTCCCATTTTTTTACATTTTTACCTCACTTGCTTTGTTGTGGGAGGTCCCCCCGACAGTCTTGTACTACTGGACCTCCTTCTGTACAACTCTTGCTGTATCCATTTTTTTTTTGTAGGTATGTATGAAATAAACTTGAAACTCGTAGAAGCTTTCAACTGCCTGGTAATCGTGATTACTTATTTGTGCGTGGGCCTGTACAACATTTAGCTTATACCACTTATTAAGTTTAATTACGATACATACCACCCTCTCATTAATGCTTTAGAATTCCTCTATATTACCAGCTATATCTTTATCGGCAAATAAACCTACTCCTAGTTCTCGCCTCTCCGGTAAACCTCGAAAACAGAGTGCATGCCCGCCCTTCAGTACATTATATCCAGCATTCGGCCTCGTGGAATTAAACCGAGAAAAATCCGTTCTTCGCGTAACTAACAAAAAAAACTCCGTTTCAGTTTTTGTATAAAATCAACGAATATCCAATAGTTCAGGTGGATGAGTGTAAATATCTAGGCGTCACGATAACTAAAAACTTGAACTGGACCAGCCACATCAACAAAACCTATGCATCAACCTTCAGGAAACTAGGTTTTCATCGTTCTAAATTAAGGTCAGCCCTTGCCTATGTTAAGCTGCTAGCATACAATACGCTTATCAGACCTCAGCTGGAGTATGCTTGTGTGGTGTGGGACCCGTACTTGAAAAAAGACATAATTAAAGTAGAAAAGGTACAGAGAAAAGCAGTTCGTTTTATATTCAATGCATATGGCAGATTAGATTCCCCATCGTCTCTAATGAGTGATAACAACATTTTGACATTAGAAACGAGAAGAATGATTTCCAGATTGCGGTTTCTGTATCGGCTTTGCAATCACCAATTTGATATCAATGCACAATTGTTCATTCATCCACGCCTGGGTCATCCAACCCGACACTCCCATCATCACAACCTGGAACCAATCTTTGCCCGTACTAACAGATTCAAGAACTCTTTTTTTCCGCGCACTGTCTCTCAGTGGAATGCACTTCCAAAAGATGTTTTCTCCGCTAATAATGTAACAGTTTTTGAAGAAGGTGTACGAAAAGCCCTGCTTTGATTTTTTGCTTCCCTATTTGCTGATTCAATTTTTCCCCATCATATGTTTGCACTGTACCCTGTTCGTTTTATATTTTTGCTTGCCGATGGTGGCGCTGAAATGCATTTACTTGTGTCCTGTATTGCCCTCCTGATTGGTCTATATTGACTGCAGTATGTTCTAAATAAAAATAAAATAAAACTAAATAACCTCACTAAGCCCTGTGATATCCCATTTCATACCCTCTAGTTGCGCTAAGTACACTGCTAAACTAGCCTCACTGGCTAGGGTTCCAGCATTAAACGTTACCAGAGTTATTTTCCAATGAGGGCCTGTCCAGAGGAGCCAGAAATTCTTAGCACTCTCCGCTGTGTCGCAGGCCTGACCACCGCTGTGGTCTGTTGCTTCGCAGCCGCTGACGACTGGGGGCCGGGGTTTCATAGGACTATTCATAAGAACTTGCGGCCAATTACTGCACCAGGGTGGCCAACTCTTGTTCTGGTGAGAGACTGCGTTGCCAGAGGTGTTCATTGGCATCAGATCGCACCCCAAACCTGTTTACGCAATTTCATCGACACGCGGATTTTTTTTAATCCGGTGGAGAATTGCGTGGCACCTAGATTCGAACCACGCTCCTCGTCCATGCGAGGCGGATGTTCTATCTCTATGCCCCCGCTGCCTGCGTACATCACTTAATAAAAACCATGGGCTATTTGCCTATCGCCTTCAAGTAGATTCTATATATTTATTGGTTACTCCAAATCATTTATCGCATCCGCCATAAACACTTCCAATGCTTTAGTCGATATGAATTCCCGCCAACCTAATCCGCTAGACTGAAATTTTGATTTCAGGATGCAAGCAGTTCACTTCCATGAGTGATAGCCACTCACCTGTCATCAAAGAAAGAGCGGAAGTTCCGCAAGGCGCTGGACTGTCACCGCTCAACTCCAAATTTACATCAATGATATCCCTTCAAGCATAAAATCGAAATTACGGCCTTTTGAAGACCATTGGCTCAACTACAGAGGAATTATGGCGATGAGCGATTTATCTTTGCTTTAATTGGATATTGTCACACTGGCATCTTGACTTAATAAGTCCCTTCTTCCCTTGAACATTAAGAAGTGCAAAAGGTGAATCTCATTGACGAGGAAGCACGCTGCGGATTTGCATCGCTATAGTTTTGGCTCACATTTCATTTACCCTACATTTTCTTATAAATACCTTGGCACCAGTTAGCATCATCATATCGTGGGTGACCCGCACTCAAAACATTTGCACTGATGTCTCACGCACACTCGGTCACCTACGACATAACTTGAAGACTGTATCCCACGAAATAAATAAACGGGCATATAAAACTTTCATTCGCCTAAAACTAGAATATGCTCCATTTATTTAGCTTATCTTGCCACCGACCTTGAAGCCACGCAGAATTGCGCCATCCGATTTGT
The DNA here is from genome assembly GCF_055883805.1 of Amblyomma maculatum. Taxonomy (NCBI): domain Eukaryota; kingdom Metazoa; phylum Arthropoda; class Arachnida; order Ixodida; family Ixodidae; genus Amblyomma; species Amblyomma maculatum. Next base: position 201,685,664 of record NC_139347.1, on the reverse strand, counting down.
AACATCATGCTATTTAAAAAACGAAAGGACAGTATCACAGCACTGAAAAAGAGCGTCGCCATTCCATCGCTCATTGAACGTACGCCTCATCATATCCCGCCTCTCTCTTCGGCATCATTTCTATTATGCCCCACCAACGAGACGCGCCAATATATAACCCCCGAAAAGGGCGTCTAGCAGCCTAAACCATAATCATAGCATTGCTGGTATCAACTATCATACGTTAGCACTAAATTCTTCCTTTTATTCCGCATGCAATGAATTTAAGGAATGCCCTGCCAAACATCACTCTATCTAGCACTAACCTCAATTGGTTCAGGGAAAAACTAATCGATTAATTTTGTGATGGTAATCTTTAGAGTAATATTTCGTACTTCAAACAGCTAACTGTACTTGCTATTGCATTTTTATGCTGTGCCTATCATACACTTTAATAATGTATCAATGTGAGCTCTTTTTATTTCTTTTGCTTAGTTTTGCATTACATTTTCGACACCACTTACCTGGTGTATATTGTTATTTTGTTTTTATTGTTTCCGCTTGCCCAAGAATTCTTTCTCTATTTTATAGTGTTCTTGTTTAAGTTGGCACAAAATCTCGTGTTTCCTCCCCCTTATGTAATGCCCCTCGGGCTTTTAATGAAACAAAAAATGAAATAAAATGAAACAAAACAGTGATAAAAATTTAATAATGTCCTTACATGGGACGAGATTTCTGACTCATTTAAAATAAACAACGCCTTTGCTTCCTGGAAGAACACATTTATTAAATATCTGAACCAGTGACCAAATTTTCTGCTTTACAGTTATTTCGCAATAAGTTGTTCTTACTGGTTGACATTGTTTTTTTTCTTTTCAAATTCTTCTCTAGCCTTATAGTCGTCGGTTTTAGTGCTATGGCAAAAAAAAAAGTACAGAATAGGTGGATAACACATGACTACCAACAAGCAGGATATGACGCAAGGCGAACTTTGGAACAAGGTGAGTTCAGCCAACTCTTTTCAGTGCGTTATTTTCTCTATCGCTTCGTTAGGCTGGAATAAGGCGATTCGGCTGAGCAAAACAAGAAAAAGAAATGAAGCCATCCTGTAGGCTCACCGTGTCGTCTATTGCGCAAGGAAACTCTCGTTGTAATTAGCTTCCGAAAGAGACACTGACTGCGCAGCTTGAAGCCGATGGAGAAATGCCACACGGTAGAAGGCAAGAGAAAGAGGAACAGTGGAGGTAAAAGACGAAGAAATCAGAAAATGAAAGAGAACGTATTAAGCGACGCAAAAGAAAGATGGCGTTGCTCCCAAACGTTTCGCAATTAGAAGGAATCTTTGTAATTAAAGTCAGCACCGGGAGCGTCGTGCTGTCCGTTCTCGGTGCACAATAAAAAAAGAAGCGACATAAAGGAAATATCGAGAATATATCACGAAATGAGGCGGCAGTACTATGCGAAATGAGAGAACAAGCGACAAACATGCTCTCGCGAGACGGTATGGCGGCAGCTTTAATTTGCAGATTCGGTCAAGCGTTTATGGAACAGGCGATCCCCGGCCGCTTGGCGGATGGGAAGCAGCACAGCAAAAAGGAGGCGGTCTCGTTGCGAACAAATGGCAAGCAAGAAGTGCGGGAGACTGGGAATAGAGGAGGTGGGGAGAGGGGGGGGGGGGGTACAAGAAGCGGTGCATGGAAGGGGAGCGCGGCCACTTTAAATGACACCGCCTCGATTGAGTTGCCGGAGAAAGATTCGCCATGCAAATTGGCACCGAATTTGCTCGCCTCGGCGTCTTGCGATCGCTGCACAAGAGCGACCCTGGTTCCTATAGGCGTAACCAAACCTTGAAACGAGGTGTGTGGCGCGTTTAACATGCCCATTGTCTTCATTTTCTTCCCTTCATTTATGTTTCCATTACTCTGCTACCTTATTTTCCCCTCATTTCTTTTTTTTTCTTTTTTCTCTGCTTCTTGTCTAATTTCTGACTCGACCTTTTTCCAAACTGCGCTTGTGGACTCGTAAAAGCTCCTGCCTAAAACGCTTTGGCTGCTCAAAAATCGAAGCGCTTGCTTTGAATTCGCACTATCTTCCGCCATTTCGCTGGAGGATATTTATCCCTGCCTTCGTTTTGTATTACTTTCAAACACTCGCAAACGATATCCTCGAGCAGCATCACAGAAAAGTCAGTCGGGGGGCACATCGTTATTTCATTAGGCAACGCAGAATCGAGTTGACGGCTACTGGTGCTCTAAGGTGGGCTGATTTGCTCTGCGATTGAGCTTAACTCTAGAGGAAGCTGAAAAAGAAAGAAGAAAGCAACGGGCCGGTGTTCGTCAACGAGAAAGGTACAAAAAATAGAAAAACAAGAAAGCAGTGTCAATGTTTTCGTAGTGAAGCATGCAACTGGCCTGCTCGATTCCTTTCTGAAAAAGAAAAAAAAGAATTTTAAACAAATTCATGAAGGTTAGATTTTTTTTTACTGTCCGTTTGTCTTTCGCGTCGCTCATCTGGAGGCGTATCAGAAACTGCTATGGGCCAGTATAAAGCTGTCTTCTTCAGCGCCACACTACGCGATAAAGTTGGGCAGGAGGCTCCGCCCTCTGAATTTCGCCCAATGCCGTGGCCGCTCTTTATGTCCACACCAGCTTTGTGACGGGTCATCAACACAGCGCCCTATTTCCGACTTTAGTTTTCTTGCTTGATTCGACGGCCATGCCGTACGGCACATTCCAAAAGCGCCCGAGTGCTGTGCGTTGTCAGTGCACGTTAAAGGACGCTAAGTGCACGTTAAAGGACGCTAGATAGTAGAACTTTCCGGAGCACTCGAGTGTCTCTCATAGCCTGAGCAGCTTTTGGACGTTAAACCGTTCAATCCAAACCGAACTGTCATAAAGTTTCATTTTCCTCTCACACTGCATCGTTTATTCGTCGCTCGTAACTTTTCACGTAATACAACACAGGTTTCAACTGCTGCGCCAATGTGGAAAAAAATCACGGTTATTTAGGAGGGGTCATGAAATTATTACAATCGATTGGTACTAATTTACGCATTCATGTGATGAAAATGGGTATTGATGTTGTTGTGTGCTGAGTCACCTCATGCGGGCTACAAGAGCAAGGTCTTGACTAGAGAGAATGTAACAACATCTGAAGCTGTCCAGTCTGATTAGTTGAATTATTTGGCACCTGCTTAAACATCCATGTGTAAGAGAAATAATGGTCACTGGTTAGGGCATTCGACTACCGAGCCGGGCGACTAGGGAACGATCCAGGCCTTGGCAGCCTCGTTTTGTGGCCGGCGAAACGCAAGATTCTCGTGCCCTATGCGATATCAGTGCCCGTTAAGAAACCCCAGGTGCCCTAAATTATACAGGAGTACTCCGTTATGGTGTCCCTCATGGCCTTAGCCTCTTTGGGGCGTTAAATCTCATAAACGAGACCAGGTCAAAATATTGAAGCCAATAAATGCGATCACTGGCCCGGTCACAGATTATGGAAATGACGTCTCGGAGCACGTAGGTACCTTATGCCTGTTATATTTTAAACAATAAACACTTTTGGTTCTCTGAAACGCCCTTACCATATACTCGAACTCGGTCACTAAATGCATTTTTCGCTCCCATTTCAGCATAAGAAGCTTCGTCGATTTTTTTACGAGTGTAGTGAATCTAATCATACAATTTCTTACCGTCGATAAAAATCAACTTGCTAATCTTTTGTCAGCCATCTCCCGCTCACTCAGTCTGCATTTATTCTTGCGCGCTCAGAGCGAAAAAATTACGGAATAATGAAAAGCGAATCAAACTTTATCTCACACTTACAACAAAAGAAAAAATTGGAGGAACTGAAGAGAAAACGCCTGAAGAGAAAACGCGATATCGCCTTTAATAACACATTTTCATTCCGAGATATGCTTATCATTTTTCTTTAAGTAGCTTTTTAGTTAAAGCAAGAGCAGTGTGCCGCTCAAGGCACAGTATCGGCCACAGTTCTCGTAGCTCCCCTGAACCACGCCGTAAGGCGGCTTCACCTACAGGCCTCCATTTTTCCCACCGCGTTCCGAACACTTCCGATAAAACCCGGACCGAAAGGAGGTGACGGCTTTTTGACTCAATGAGTTGTACCCGCTCTCACGTAACGCTACATTTGCATGCATTTTACACATGTATACATACACACGAACACTGCTACTCTCTGATCCTGGGGTTATAGAGTTTACCACAGCGGAGACATGCTAACACAAACGCATACCGGACGGGTTAGGCTTCATATGTGCAGGGACCAAGTGCACCCCAGTACAGCACACACGTAGGTTGCACCCGTGCAGGCTGCACGTGGCACAACCAATATTTTGCCAGTAGTGTGCTTAGGCGAAACTCAGTCGATGCTCCGGCTCCGTGGAGGCTCTCTGCTAAATTTCCCCATTTCTCTCTGTGCTTGTGATCAAGACGATGAGTCGTGCAGAACATCGGCTAATACCCCTGGTGTCCACACCACGCATTTCCTTATGTGTCCCCATACCGTGAGGGATCGAAAACTACGTTACAAAGAGCACCGCTCTCAACAAGAGAGAGCAAAAGAAGAGACAGGATCGCTCGTGTTCATTCTGTACTACTTTGTAGTGTCCCGTCATGTTGTGCGCGATGTTTTTGCAATGTATTACCGACGAGCCCAATGCTCAACGTTACTGAAACTCACGGGGCTCACAGTCCCAGCTGCAGAACACATATTAAGGACACTCAATGAATAAAAAATTGTTGGCTGACACGTAAGCATCGCCTTGAGCATGCCGTGAAATGAGCCCGCGTCATTGGCTTCCGTTTGTGGCTCCTGTTTCACGTACACGTACAGTCTTTTTCAAAATTTTGCGGCCCTTAGGGTCAGCTTCTAGGCTGTAGAGTGCCGCTTCTTTGGCATCCATAAAGGCCTTCCCAAAGGAAATAGTAGGACCGAAAGTCAATTGCCATCAGGAGATTTGGAAAACCCTGACTGTACTATGAACCTTACTGTCAAGCCAAGAACGAAACACATTTAACTGTAAACTTTTGATCAAGATTGTACAGCTGTTGGCTATACAGCTTGTACATTAGACCCTTAACTGGTACGCTTATTATATTATGCGTACTCATTAGTATATAGCCCCGCCGGGGTAGAGCAGTGGTTAGGGCACTCGACTGCATGCCCAAGACTGTTGTGCTGTGCCGTGAGACGAACGGCAGGGCGCCCGTCTACTGTACGATGTCAGTACACGTTAAAGAACCCCAGCTGGTTGTAATCTGCGGAGCCCTCCACTACGACATCTCTCATAGACTCATCCGCTTTTAACGCTCAACACCATAAACTTCGAAGCTAAACCCATTAGTATACAGTCGTAAGCCAGCACAAAGTGCAATCCCATACGGCTTAGATATAAAGCCCCGCTTTAAACACATCGCAAAAACCTGCCTGTGCGGTGACCTATGGGCAGCATGTCTTAGCAGGCATCCAAGAATGTTGCGTTCGACTCCTATCTCAAAGCAGCCGCTCCAATTACCACTTGGCAGAAGCATAATCGTAATTTTTCGTTCCAGCACCAACTCTCAAACGGGATCTTCAAGCGAATGGGGCCTTCAGCGCTTCCGCATTAAACCCAAACCGCAAGTCAGGAAGGAACCTAAGTGGTGAGAAATTAATAGTCCCTTTCACCTACGCCCTTGTCCCAGACGAAGAGAAGACTTCTTGCCGAAACGTTGAATAACATGCTGGCGGCTCACCCCCCCCTTCCTCCCCTCAGGGGCTCAGGGTCCTATTTTCGGCGGCAACTGCCATGTTTCATTCGATGCGAAATAGCAAAAATAGTTCTCATTTGCGGTCATATTAAGGCAATAGAGTCCAAATAAGGCGAATCATCTCATAGGGTTCGCAATCAAATTGCGTAATTACAAATTGTCACAGACTGTACGGATTTAGAATAGTTCTTTGCAACGCGTCCCACTTTGCAATTAATAAAACAGTGTTCAAATGTTTCAGGTGCATCACGCAGACGGCAATTGACACAAGATACTGAAATATTTTTTTCCGTGCGTTCACAGGGTGTGTAATTTGACGAGAAAGGTTTCCGCGCACGAAGAAATTGTCATTTTGTGCACTCACTTCGTTACACCACGGCTCTTGAGACTAGAGTTTAATGGCAGCAGAAAGAGCATCGTAATTAACTTCAGGTATGGGCTATTGTGAGAAACAGAGTGTAAGTACTTAATCGAGAACCAGACTGCCAAAAACAGCACCGAAGCATAAGCTTCCGGCATACATTCAGTAAATAGGACGGTTAGTAAAATTTGAAGAAATTTCCAAGCAGAGACATGAAATAACAAAAACGAATACTGTAATAAACGCATGGAAGCCGTGGCGAAACAAGAAGAAACGGGCAACTAACTGCCTCATATAGAGGTGCGCTTAGATCAACCTCCTTGCACACGCAAGAATAAATAAGTTATCCCGTAGGATTGGTTCAAGCTTTAATGGACAAATAAAAATCGTAAACATTCGGTGAAAGCGTTGTGTGTAATGTCGCGCGCAATGTAGGACATGGAGCACACCATAAATGTTTATCGCCAAAAACATGTTGCAGGCATCGGCTCGACCAAAGGCTGAAAGCCGATTGGGGTCAAAACTACAAGCATGACGCTGAAGGACCGGAACCCGCTCCCTCAAGTAATGTGCACTTAAACGCATGCCGTGGAACACCCAGGTATTCTTGGTGCACGCCGGCACGCATGTTGATTCCCTGTATACAAGGGCAGGGTTGAGCCCCACGAACCAAACCACAGGCCATCACTTTTGGAGTGGTTCATCTAAGCATCAGAGACGATGTCAGAGGGTTCTGTAGCGATACTCGTTTGCCGATGCTAGCCTTATCAGTGCAGAAAAGACAAGATCTTCAGACTGTGCAGGTACTTTGACCCCATTCCCAAAAAGAGAAAAGCCATGGCTATTAGCGTTATGCGGAACACTGAAACAAAGTGGCTCCAGATTTAAAAACAAAACGCGCCAATCATCGGCGCGTTGTTTTTCCTCCCGCTTTGCATTTAATATTCTTTATCCCTAAAATCATCATAACACTCATTCGTGTCCATACCAATAACAAAACATCAAAAAGATTATCCCGAACGTTTGCCTTGGACTCGTAGACTGTTGGCTCCTGTAAATGACCAGCCAGTGTTATACTGGCCACGTTGCTTTAAAACTACCGCAGCGACAACAAAGGCTCTACCCCTGAAAACCATCCGAATGCGCCACGCCTCGGATTGTGAAATGCTCTTCATAATTGTCTACCGTTAGGATGATAGCGGGATTCCGCGAGCGACAGGTACTGCGGATTTCCTTTCTTCTAAACGAATTATAGGGCAAAAAAATTACAAGGGTTCAACGCAGTTGAACTAAATATTGAGCGAAAGCATTTGCTGCGGGTGACCGAGCTTTTCTCTTGTTCTCTTTTTTTTCTCCTCAGCCCACATATAAAGCCCCGCTTTGAACGTGCCTTAGTGGCCTATAGGCATAACGTGAATGTCAGGGTCCTAGCAGGCTGATTCAGACATAACCATCCCATGTGAAACGAGAGACCCAAATTGGCAGCTCCTGCCAGCCCGTGTGTCACGTGGGTTGTGACGTCACAGCGTTACTTGGGTAAGACGTGGCTACCGCCGCGCTACGCCGACCGCTTGAGTTGGTAGCCAAATTCTCACCCTAGAGTCACGTGGGTAAGACGTGGCTACCGCCGTGCTACGCTGAAGGCTGGAAACCTAGAGTAGCATTGCTTTCGCAATAAAAAAGGAGATAAAGACGCGCTTCCCAACAGCCATCGTCCACCCCCGAAACGGTGGCGGATGCAATGACGGCCCACAACAAATAAAAATATGTTGGCAGGCTAGTCCCCCCCGCAAGCGGCAGTGACCTGCCAGTCACAGCCCCGTAGGACCAGGATCAGCCCCCCCCCCCCTCCCCCCCAGTTCGACCGGCGGGCTCTGGCCGAGGCCGCCGGTGAACTTTGAGGCTTTCACCGAAATGCTAGTTGTGTTCGACAAGAGACGAGCGAAGTACCGTCACGACAGGTCATGACATCACCAAGTGATTCATATATATGTACGACCTTAATGTCCAGGTAGGGCATGGCGTAACTGATTCTGTTTATTACGTACGCCTGGATTAGTTTTAGTAAATTGCTCTCTTTGAGAGATCTGCCTTTAGTGGCGACCTTCTTCAAGAGCCCGAGGATTTGCCTCGCGTAACTTTCCAATTTCTTCGGGGCCTCTCCGTTACGGCCGTGAGATTGGATGACTATCCCAGAATCTGATCTACTTGTGGCACCGCTTTTCCCGCTACCTGAAAATGAAATTCCCCGCTATTATTGCAGCAGAGGTACTTTGGGTTATAAACAAACAACTCCGATTTATGCGGGAAGCACGAAAGTCCCCTTTTAGCCGAGTAGTCGACAATCATGTCGGCCGCTGCCTGCAGGCGTTCCTCCGTACTCGCATCGCTCCGCTGGTTACTCCAGAGGTTGATATCTTCCGCATATATGCTAAGCTTTAGCCCCTTGATTTGGTTACGTTTACCCGGGAGGCCTCTCATCGCCACGTTGAATAGGAAAGTTAAGTTAAATTGGTTCACAGGAAGGGAAAGGCGCAGTAACTGTCACACTTGCTCTGTGGACACCCGAACCGCGCCGTAAGGGAAGGGAGGAAGGTGGGAATGAAAGTGGAAACAGAGAAAGAGGAGCCGTAGTGGAGGGCTACGGAGTAATTTCGACCACCTGGGGATCTTTAACGTGCGCTGACATCGCACAGCACACGACGCCTCTTCGTTTCGCCTCCATCGAAGCGCAGCCGCCGCGGTCGGGTTCGAACCCGGGAACTCCGGCACAGTAATCGGGCGTCTTACCACTGCACCACCCCGGCGGGGCATGAATAGGAAAGGCGATAGCACTGAGCCCTGCGGCGTGCCTTTGCTTCCTAACTCTATCGTAGGAGATTCTAAATTTTGAAATGTTATGCAGGGTTTTCTGCCTGATAAGAAGTCATTTATGTAGTTGTACGTTCGCTCCCCTACTCCGAGCACTTCGAGCCCTTCGAGGAAAGCCCCTTGCCTGACATTGTTGAAGGCTTTGATGAGGTCTATTCCCAGGATTACTTTGGCGTCTTTCGATCACGAGTCCATGACATCATGTTTTAGTTGGAGCATTACGTCCTGCGTGTGCAACTGTGGTCGGAAATCAACTTTCCGGTGCGGCCACAGGTCGGAAACCAACCTTCTCGTTTTGCTCCATGAAGCACGTTAATCTCGTCTGGACTACATGCTCCCGCAACTTCCCTTCGCATGAGGTTAGGGAAATTGGTCTCAAATTTTCCAATTTCTGGGGTCTACCCGGTTTGGGTATTAGTATTATGTTTGCCGTTTTCCACTGATCTGGCAACTGGCTCGTTGCCCAAACTTTTCCAATAAATTCCGTTAGAAGACTAATGTAGTCATCGTCCAGATTCCTCAGCATTTTATTCGATATACCTTCGGGGCCCGGGGCTGATTTAGTTTTCTTGCCTTATCCGAAGGTGCGTTAAGAAGGCGCTAAGACCTCCCATGGGTACCTCGAGCGAACGACTGCTCGAACTCGGGGTGCATAACACGTGGGCAGAATTGGCGGACGTAGTGCGAGTATCCCAGTTAGTCTGAGCACGACCGAGACGGGCAGGGTGATCATTGCAAAAGTAGGGCTGAACCCAGACAGAGAAATTTAAAAATAAGTCACAATTAGTAGGGAAAGCAGAAACACCGCTAGTCCCCCCCCCCCCCCCCCCCCCCCCTCTAGAAACATGCATCCAGAATTTATTGTCGAAAGAAGGGCCAAACATGCCGAAGCTCTAAAGCGACGGTTGAAGAACATGGGAACGAAGGAAGTAGTAGTGTATGTTGATGTAGCAAGTGGCAGAACAGGTGCGGCGGTAGCCTTGGCAGTCGATGGCCGAGGGGCGCCGGTATCCGCGGCAGCCATCAGAGGCCGCAACATAGAGACTGCGGAGGAAGTTGCGATAGCGACAGCTTGCGTAGGAACGGAAGCCAAGTTCATAATTAGCGACAGCAACACTGCCATCCAATATTTTGGAAAGAAGAGGATATTGCCGGACGCAGCCAAACTCCTCACCCAAAGAACGCTGAAAAGAAAAATTCAGTTAATTTGGATACCCGCTCACGCTACCGTCCCTGGTAACGAGATGGCTGACGAGCTAGCCCGAGCTCTCTATTTCCGGGTAGCCGTGGAGCCCCCCGAACACTGGGCATATGACGAGCGTCTGAGTGATCAGTTCCGCCATTAGACAACAATAAGTCCGCCTTGTGCGACAAAAGCCCATTATGTGGCCCTTTCTCATACATTTCACCCCAAAGAGCCAAGCACCCCGCCGAAGAAAAGCTTGTACCCATTGAAAAGCCGGTGGGTGCCCGGCGGCACCAGGAATCGAACCTGGTACCTCCTGAACACGAGGCGGGAGGTACCATATAAATGGGACGTAGACTGGTACCCCCGCCAGATGTTAGTCTAAATAATAGAAAATATGTCGCGTGGAGGTGGCTACAGACTAATGCCTTCATGAACCCGGTCTGGGTGTTTCACGCGGTACAATCTTAGAGATAATGATCAGTGCAAACACTGTGGGGCGGGAGGGACCCTCGACTACATAATTTGGGAGTGCCCACAATCCCCAGGGATAGGATTAAATATTACAAGTGGAGAAGCCAGGGATACCCTGCTGTGAAGCGGGGACCCTGTGATCCAGCACCGCAACGTCCATCTGGCGGAAGAGGCCGCAACAAGCCAAAGGCTACCTGCCAGCCTCTAATCTGCGGGTGCAGGACTCCCCGTCTTCCCCGCCACGCGTACCGGGGGCTGGAAAGAGGACTCCTATTTCCGATGAATGAATGAATGAATGAAGCCTTTATTGAAGGGAAGGGATGGCTCTCGGCCGCTGTTTGGGTTCTTGGGGAGTTAGGAGGGATGGGAGTGTAAGGCCGATCTTCGCGCTGTAAGTCGACCTCTCTCACACTACTCGAAGCAGGCCGCTCTCACTGCCGTATGTAGCAATGGAGTGTTGTATTTCGGTGCTTGATATAACCTGACCTGCTAATGTGGGCATGTCGTCGTGTGGAATATGCGTAATTTTTGTTTATTCCTCGTGAAAACGATGGACATTGCCATATAAGATGTTCTAGGTCTGCTGTACACTGTTCCTGACAGTGCGTGCATATGTTGTGTTTGAGTGTTTCGTGTC